>NC_054378.1:31417736-32017736 GCF_017654675.1 Xenopus laevis | reverse complement strand
TATGACAATCCCCGGCAGATATACCTTGCAGTGGTCCGGATCCCACCCAGCAGAATGGTCTAGAAGAAGTCTAAGCCTGATCCCTATCCACTGTGGTCCCTTCACTTAAAGACAAACAAGAAGCTTTTGGGGAAGTTACTCCCTGATACAGATCCTTGTTGGAGCTTTAGCTGCTCTTTCTATATATACTCTCTGCCTTACTCTCCTAGAGAGTTTATTATAGATCTAACCTGTTCTAGCTAACCCCATTCACGGGGTTCCCTGGTCCCCGACTAGATCAATAAAGGTACAGGTCCCTTTAGGGCTATGGCTTTACTGGACCTTGGTGTACCCAGGCTCAATGGGCACATCCAGATGGTTAGGACACCAGCAGCCAAAGAGGAAGATGCACCCCTTTCCACACACTATACTGAAGTGTGGCAGGAAGTGGTCCTTATCCCCTTGGCCAATAACACTGGATATGTAAATGCTTAAATAGATACATAGGCTTTTGCCTAGTAACTAAGAATAAGGAAAAGGGTAGGGCTTAAAGCCATAGGAACTTAGAAAACCTGTGGGTCCCTACAGTTACATATTTTAATGGAAAAAAATACTCAAAACAAACTGGAAAGTATATCATCATGCTGCTGGAATTCTATTGAAGTATTTTTTATTTTTGCTTATAACATATTTGTGTCATAGGTCATTTGTCCCCTATTGTATGTGACGAAGACATTACAGGGCATTTTGAGAGTTTTTTATGATGCCACTTCTCACTTTAAAAAAACATTGTTATGTACAGTAGTGGATATTTTATAGCTTGCATTTGCCCTCAGTATCATAAATTACTGTTTTTAAAGAAAAGAGAAGTAGTGTCTTACAGTGGGCTACATAATGATGCCTTTGATGCATACATCCAGAACTTTTGTGGTTAAAAATTAAGCTTACTGTAAATTGTGGTTCATCCCATGAAATAAAGTTTGCAGCCTCAGACAGTATTTACTATAATTGCACAGGTGCAGTGAAAGCTGTACCATGCTGTACCCTGAGCTTTTAATTATGAATTTGCCTTTTTCCCAAGAGGGAGAATAAAAAGACATCCTGCTGGCATCAATTGCTAATTTTTTGTCCAGAGGCAATGATAGGGATTAGTAACACTTCTTTTTTTTTAACAAAAGTGTTAAGAAGAGCTCAGATTCGGTGTCTTTTTATTGCAAAGTACATACAAGCTTAAAAGGTTGGACAATTAAATTATGACTAGGTTGTTATTAATAATTAAATAAATATTCATATTTTTTTCTTCAGGGCTCTGAAAGTGCAGTGTGCAACATGTGCATGGAATCCAACATGTATTTTGGTTTTGCTTTGCAAATGAGCTTTGCTGGCATCATTGGGGTATAAATTGTCTTTTGCAGAGCAAAAAAACAGATATCAGAAAAAAAAGGATAGTTTTGTACACTTTAATTAATTGCACCCTATGGCCTGGCTGGGCTTGCCATCCCCCTCCCCTGCTGCACCACCATCTCCCTTTCCCCTGCACCACAAACCTCTGTGGCTCACGTCTCGTTATTGCTAACAGTATATTTTTTAAAATTTCATAGAGGACAGAGAGGTTATTTGCCCTGGGTCCCTTGATGGACATATAGATAAAAGTAGTATCATTAACAAGTATTGTGTAATAGCTGGGTGGTACCAACAGTTTTCCCCTTATATGGGGAGTGCAATGTGAGAACATTGCAAGGAGTTCTCACTAAACTTGGCTGCCCCTTCTGTAATTGTGATAAGATGTTCAGGATAGAAGATGTTTTCATATGTTTCTTACCAGGCAAGTACAAGTACAAATGCCTTAGCATTTCAATAGAGTAGAGAACAGTGGAGAACAAATTGTTCATCTAAATATATAATACATTTTATATTTTGCTTTCACTTTGAACTAAATTCCACAGAAAGTGAATGAAAAAAAATATTAAAACAAAAATGTTCTGCTTACTGTAAGCTTGAGGCAGATGCCATTCAGGGTGACCACTATAGTCAGGTTAAAGAACTTGCTTTGGTAAATAAACGTACAGAGTACAGAGGGGTTTGCCCACCACCACTGAAGGTCATTTCCATGTACTGAAGTAGGAAGCTTGGAGAGCAGCCCCACCAAAAATGTTTATCATAAAAATGATACAAGTCTTCAAAGTCATTTATTTGTATGTGCAGGGTGAAGTACTTTCAAAGGTAACAATAGTGACCATATTAATGTTTTTTCTTATCTGCCATATCATAAACACTCCAGAAATGTGACACTTTTTACACCCTTTACCCCAACACACATGTGCATAGCCTCCTTCCTACTGTACCTTTCATTGGAGCTGACTACTCTAATGATCAGAGCAGCAAGAACTTGAGAGGAGCCACAAAAATGAGGCTTCTATTCATCTGTCAACCAAGATCCACTAGGACTGCTGAATTATTGGCCTGGGGCTGCATGACTACCCATACATGCAGTAGGTCAAAAATTGTTCACATTTCTATCTAAATCTAATCATGCATGGCCAGTTTTAGAGCCTTTCTACCTGTACCATTAGAAAAGCACATTAACAGTTAATATTAATGAGTCTACAATTTTATATTGTACCCTGGGTGCTCCCTGGATCTGCCCTTATCAACTCTTCCTTCCCATATACATGAACATAAAGCATCCACGTGTTCTTTACTTATATGAGCAGGTACAATAACATTAAGTTGACATGAAGTAATCTACCATTTACTAATGATCCAAGTACTAGCATGGGAACCTGTTATCCAGAATGCTTTGGGATTTTTACAGAGAAAGGTTATTTTGGAAGTTTCTCTATATAGTACCTTAAAGGGATACTGTCATGGGAAAAAAACTTTTTTTCAAAATGAATCAGTTAATAGTGCTGCTCCAGCAGAATTCTGCACTGAAATCCATTTCTCAAAAGAGCAAACAGATTTTTTTATATTCAATTTTGAAATCTGACATGGGGCTAGACATTTTGTCAATTTCCCAGCTGCCCCAAGTCATGTGACTTGTGCTCTGATAAACTTCAATCACTCTTTACTGCTGTACTGCAAGTTGGAGCGATATCACCCCCTCCCTTTTCCCCGCAGCAGCCAAACAAAAGAACAATGGGAAGGTAACCAGATAGCAGCTCCCTAACACAAGATAACAGCTCCCTGGTAGATCTAAGACAGTGATCCCAAACCAGTAGCTTGTGAGCAACATGTTGCTCTCCAACCCCTTGGATGTTGCTCCCAGTGGCCTCAAAGCAGCTGCTTATTTTTGAATTCCAGGCTTGGAGACAAGTTTTGGTGTACTGCCAGAGTTTCAATGTATGGTGACAATCCACATAGGGGCTACTAAATGACCAATCACAACCCATATTTGGCACCCAGGAACATTTTTCATGCTAGTGTTGCTCCCCAACTCCTTTTACTTCTGAATGTTGCTCACGGGTTCAGAAGGTTGGAGATCCCTGATCTAAGAACAACACTCAATAGTAAAAACCCATGTCCCACTGAGACACATTCAGTTACATTGAGAAGGAAAAACAGCAGCCTGCCAGAAAGCATTTCTCTCCTAAAGTGCAGGCACAAGTCACATGACCAGGGCAGCTGGGAAATTGACAAAATGTCTAGCCCCATGTCAGATTTCAAAATTGAATATACAAAAATCTGTTTGCTCTTTTGAGAAATGGATTTCAGTACAGAATTTCCCATGACAGTATCCCTGTAAGTAAACTTATAATAATAATTATTTTAACATTATGATTGTTTCACTTCCAATTAAGACTAATTATTTTAGTTCGTGTGAAGTAAAATGTACTGTATTATTTATTATAGAGAAAAAAAATCATTTTTTAAATTTTTAATTATTTGATTGCAATTGATTCTATGAGAGATGACCTTCATGGAGAATGTATAGAAACAGGAATAAACAGCTTCAAGGCAGTATTTTCAAACTGCAAGTGTTCATTTATTAGCAGTGTAAACAGATTTATCAAAGGTCGAGGGAAATTTTCAAATGAAAAATTTTTTAATCAACTACTGTATTTTTTGTCTTCTTCGACTAGGGAATAGTCCAAATTTGATTTGAATTTGAAATTTTCTTAAAAATTACAATATCGAAATTTATCATGTACGGTCTCTTTAAAAATTCGACTTTGACTATTTGCCATCTCTCAAAGAAATAAAACCTGCCGAATTGCTGTTTTAGCCTATGGGGGACTTCTTATGACCGATTTGGAGTCAATTAGTGGACTTTGAAAAAATATTTTTTGGGAATTCGTGCATACACTTGAGAAAGGGTTGTACCCGAAACATGTAGGGGCACATTTACTGAGGGTCGAATATCTAGGGTTAATAAACCCTTAAATTCGACCCTCAAGATAAAATCCTACGAATTCGAATATTGAATTTGTAAGATTTACCACAAATTCTACGATCGAATGAAAAATCGAACAACGAAATCCTTCAAATCGAACGATTTGAAGGATTTTAATCCATCGATCGAAGAATTTTCCTTCGATCAAAGTAATGGGGAAGGTCCCCATAGGCTAACATTGTACTTCGGTAGGTTTAAATTACCGAAGTAGGTAGTCAAAGTGTTTTTTAAAGAGACAGTACTTCAACTATCGAGTGGTCGATTAGTCGAACGAATTTTAGTTCGAATCGTTCGAATCGAAGTTGAAGTCGTAGTCGAAGGTCTTAGTAGCCTATTCGATGGTCGAAGAACCCCAAAAAAACTTCGAAATTCAAAGTTTTTTTACTTCGAATCCTTCACTCGAGCTTAGTAAATGTGCCCCAAGTAATGTTTACACTGCTAAAAATTAACACTTGCAGTTTGAAAATACTGCCTTGAAGCTGTTTATTCCTGTTTCTATACATTATCCTGACTACTTTGGGAGTGCGACACAGACTCCAGGGAATCTACAGCAGTATTAATTTGAAACACCATGCTGAAACCAGCAACTTACCTTACCTTCATGGAGAACAAGTTTCCGGATAACAGATTCCATACCTGTATTTTTAATCATTTTAATCTCTCTGTTAAATGAACATTTCACAGGAATCTCTTTTGGCTGTTGTCTTTTCCTTCCACTATCTTGCATTTATCTTTCTGTATTGTAACTGTCAATTATCTATACTTTCTTTTCACTTTGTAATATGCTACCCATAGACTGCTGATGAATCCTAGTGAATGGGATCTAATTCCATGTTTGTGTTTCCCAACTATTGTATAGTGTAATGGAAAGGCTATCCATTTTCTAAAGAAATGATAATGGATATATTAATGCACATGTACAGAAGGGTGGATGGGAAAGAGGCCTGCGCCAAGGAACATACCCTCATATAACATATAGGACAGCATGTAAAATGTCATAGCAGTGCAATTTAGCATAATGCACCCTCCACCAGCACAACAGGGGGTATACAATTAAATCAATAGCAATCCAGGTAAGTCTGAATTGTGAGAGCAAAGTTTAAAATAACCAGCATCTCACTGCAAGCCCTTTCTCATTTAATGGATTTGCATGTACTTAGAACTCCAGACTCTCTTATCAATAAAGGATTCAGGTTTCGTTTTTCAGATGTGTCTCCTTTACCATTTAAGTGGTAATTCAAGTAACAGACATCTTTTTTAATTCCTCAAATAAGTGTCATTTTAGACTCAATGGTTTAGCATTTAGTAATTGCTTAAAAGAAAAAAAGTAGGCTCTGATGCAATGTTCTATTTATAATTTACTCTTGCTTTTAAACAGAACATAAAGAAGTCTTACAAGTGGGTTTAACCCCTTCATGTAGTAATTGGGGTGTGCAGATTTACCATCGACTGTGGCACCTGTATTAATAAATTTAAAAATCAATGTAACCATTTTGACCAATTCCCCTAAAGAGACGTGAAAAATACAAAAAATACAAATGTTTATGAATGTAAATATGTACATAGCAAAACATGGCTAAGTGTAAATGAAAACACTTACTTTGGAACTAAATGTGTACATTTGCAGTGTCACACACCTGTCAAAATGTTTGTTGTGCCTTGCCAGCAATGTCCCTACAATGTGTGAAGATGTGAAACAAGAAGCCAGTTGCCCTTAGCCCACCCAGGATGTCATGAAATGAAAAGTGGGTACATTCTTATCATCATCTTCCATTTTAAGCACCTTTCTGCAGTTCTTATTGCACCTATATCTGTATACATACTCTGGCTAAATGAATACAACGGAAGAGCCTACAGGCACTAAATAATACATTTTATAGCATGAAAGCAAATGGAGTATAACTGGTTCCTGATGGGATAATTTGTGGACATGCCTATGTCCCACAAAATATTTCTTTCTTACACTATTGCCAGCTATTCTGCTGGAGCCAGCTTTTGGCATGGAGGTGGGTTGGCATTAAATAGATTCAGAACAGAAATTTGAACCATATAAACCTGTTTCAAGTAGACAAAATTACTTATTTTCTCAGGTCATTCAGCAGTGGGGTGTCTGCCCTTGTATGACATTTATAAAGGACCTGGAAAGCACTTATATATTAGGATTTAAAAAAAAGAGTATTATTCTTTTTTAATAAAAAAAAATAATATAACAAGAATAAATATATATTAATAACAATAATAATAATAATAATGATAATACCTGTAATTGTAATACTTTATGTACACTTGTGCCTCCAAATTGTTGTTGGGCCAGTACATAAATGAAACAGAAGCAACTTGTGTGGTTCTTCACAATGAGGGCAGTGAGGTTGTAATGGCTGATTCTGTTAATGCTTTTAAGAGTGGCTTGGATGATTTCTTGGATAGACATAATATCAAAAGCTATTGTGATACTAAAATTTACAGTTAGTATAATATATGTGTATATATAGTTTATGTGAGTGCATGAAGGGGTGAGTGTGTGTATGCATATGCTCTAGGTTTCATTTGGAGGGGTGGAACATGATGGACTTGTCATTTTTCAACCCAATGTTGACTTTGACCAAAATAATCTTACATTTTGTTCTCCAGCTTGGACCTGCTGGAAATTGCCATTTTCTTTATTACTCTTGATTCCTTACACACAACATAAACGGGGCACAAAAGCACACCCCATTCAGGAAGCACTTCTGATCTGAGTCTGTTTGCACAAGGCAGGCCAGCCCAGTCCTTACTGCCTGCAGGAATGACAGGTCCCCATTGCTATCTGGGTCCTCTGCTGTTCCATAACATGTGTGTAAATATCGCTCAAGTTAGGGGGTGGAAGGGCAGAAGGAATACGTGTCTCCCATCCCTCATAAATACAGCACTGACTTAATGTAGTATAGAGACATGTGGCAAATCTGTGAGAGAAGACAGTGTCTCCTACAATGGAGTAGCATCTTCTCCCCTACCTCTTTCTGTTGGGGTTCCTCAGACTCTGTCCTGGGACCCTTACTATTCTCCCTCTATACTTCCTCCCTCGGCAAATTAATCAACTTATATGGTTTCCACTACCACCTCTATGCTGACAATACTCAGATCTATCTCTCATCTCCTGATCTCAACCCAGAACTCCTAACTCGCGTCTCCTCCTGCCTGTCCACTATCTCTACATGGATGTCGCAATGCTACCTTAAATTAAACCTCTCTAAAACTGAAATGGTTCTCTTTCCTCCAACTAACACCAGTAACATCCCGGAAGTATCTATCGTAGCTAACAATTCCACTATCACCCCCTCTCCCCAGGCCCGGTGCCTTGGGGTTATTCTTAATTCTGCCCTGATGATTTATCACCCAAGATGCTGCCAAAATTCTTATTCACTCTCTCGTCATATCACGTCTAGACTACTGTAACTCTCTTTTAATTGGCCTTCCCCTCCAGAGACTATCACCTCTCCGGTCCATAATGAACACTGCTGCGAGGCTCATACACCCCAGTAACTGCTCCTGCTCTGCCACGCTATTCTGTCAATCCCTGCACTGGCTTCCACTACCTCTCAGAATTAAATTCAAATTAATAACCCTGACATTCAAAGCACTTCATAACTCTGCCCCACCCTACATCTCTGAACTCATGTCTATATACTCACTCAAATGCTTACTATGCTCCTCTACTGACCTGCTACTCAACTCTTCTCTCATTACCTCCTCACATGCTGGCATTCAAGACTTTGCAAGGGCTGCACCCCTCCTCTGGAACTCTCTCCCACGGTCTGTCTGACTTTCTCCCAACCTTTCTGCTTTCAAGAAATCTCTTAAAACGCACTTCTTTCGAGAAGCCTACCCTCACTCTGCTAAACTACCACACGCAACACCACATACAGTACCACATTTCTCACCCACTTAATTCGATCTTGCCCACTCCCACACCTTGTGTATTACTCCCTTCCCTTTAGAGTGTAAGCTTTTTCTGCATAGAGCCTTCCTTACCTTTTGTACCGGTATTGATTGTGATGTATGGAACTCCATATGTTCTATGTATATAATTCATGTGATTTAGTTGTATAATCACATTTACTTTATAGCGCTATGCAATATGTTGGCACTATATAAATACATATTAATAATAATAATAATAAGCATAAATAATTTTTTAAATTTTGCACACTGCCTTACCATTAAATAAATGCCTAAAGATAAATTAATTGGCTTCTGATGAAACTCTTTGCAACATGCTGCATTATATTGATGGCATTATGCAAAGGATAATAATAAAAACTGCATGTACCCAAATGTGCATTGCATTCCATTAATTTCCATTGCAAACAACAAATATATACATTTGGATAAGAATTCTACTATTTTAAAATTTAATTTCACAAGAAAATAGGCAAAAACAAACCTTTTAGCAACTACAGTGTAAATAGAACGATTAGGCTAAAAATAAGATGTGATTTCTGCCAGCATTAGAACCCTTTAAGGCATATAGCTTTTTTCCATGCACACAAAATATGATCTGTAGTTGGTGTAGTTAACACATTGCAGGGGGGGGGGGGCAATTCACTGCTCTTTTGACATTTAAGTGTTTAAACCACAGACTGACAAAAGCTAAGCCCAGCTTCCCCACATATTAACAGTCCCAGTCTTTTCTAGGTAACGGTAATTTCATCCAAGTTACACAGTGTAAGGAGGAAGTTGCCAATACATTAAACATCAGTCCAGGTGCTTACATATAAGAGTCACTTGTATTTTTCTTGTATCTAGTTTTTCACAGACATGACTCTGAAAACATTGCACCAACATTTTATACTTTCCTTTTCAAAATATAGGAAACCAGTATTCTCATATATGCTGTAATTACACATGCTACATTTTCTTAACTTCCTAATATAGAGGTGGGCAAATGAATAAATGAATTAATTGGGAATGTGAAAAAACATGGGTTTGTATGTCTATAAAGGGCTACAAATTGCCAATAGTCCACCAGTGTGTAACTAGTACAAAAAGAGAAAAAAGTACATTGATATATTTTGCATTTCCATTTTTTCCTTTAAATGATATGTACACATATATAGGTTTGCATGTTTGTCTGTTCAGGTACCAGCCAATAAAAGCAATCATAGTGAGGCTAATACACCAACATAAAAAAATTGACCCAGTGCAGTTCCTAATAGGATTCTTACTTTTACTACTCAAATCTTTTTTTTTGGAGATAGTTGATTATTTGTTATAGGCAACAACAACGTTCTACACCAAATAGATCTGCCCCAAAATGTTGTAATGATTTAATAATGGTGACCTCGTGGTCATGCAAAATATTTTGTTATTCAGTGGTGCCCTACAGGTGCTCACAGGTATCATCATGATGCCCCTCTGCTGGCATCAGCCTTTCAATTGTGACTGCACCTGGAGCTACCGAAATGCGTTTTGCATCCAAATCCGCTCCGTATGCTTGCCCCTGTCTAAAGCAGTGGTTCTGGGTGCAGTCACAAAAAGGCTGATGCTAGTGGAGGGGCTAATTCTCTGCCTACATTTATCCACAGGCTGAGACTCAGCTGACCAAAAATTGGCTTGCTTTTCCCCACAATTGAGGACCACAACGCTAGTTGATGCAGTTCTTGTGCCGTCAGCGCCCATTCCCACTGTTGTAATCCCATTCCTTGGCACTAGGGCCAAACAATTGGATTAGCCCAATATTGCTCTGCCATATTGGGAGAAAGATCTGGCTTATAGTGTATCTCTTTCACACTCATTATTCTATTAGCCAGTTATCTCAGAGGAGCAGTGTAATAAATGTTAGCATGTCTTTCAGATCCTCCTTTATTCTGCTGGGTGCTGAGTCTGATCCTAAGAGTATAAGTGGCCATAAACTGTCTGATCTTCCAAACAAGTGGTTTATGTGTTGTACAGATGAATATCCAATGACTGGCCATACAAATGGATGGACACATTCAATTATTCTGTTCAATTGCTTTTAATAAAAGTTTGTCATAAGATTTAGTTTTATACTGGAGTATTTTTGTATTAGTGGCCTACCAGTAGGGAATAACCTTGAAATGCATTCCACTATTTCACAGATAAACAAGTGGCAGGGGCTGTTTATGTTCCATTCCTATTGTATTTTAGGCTAAGGGGAATTATGATCACCATTACCAAATATCTGACATAAAAATGTGCCATCGCCCATGGGCCTTAGTGTCATTAATTGCATTGTTCTTGAAAGCAAAATAAAGGAACAGTATATTAAACTATGTAATGTTTAAAATGTGTACTATTACAACAACAGGTTTTCTTTTGCACAGGCCCATTATAACGTGGAAGTCTGGGGTCTATATACAGTTTGATCTTCTAGTGAGTGCTATGTTGTGAAACTCTAGGTATGGCACCTATGTTAATAAGGGGAATTCTGGATGATTAGGATACTTGTGTAATTGTCTAGAACTTGACTGGGTTATATGTCACTTTCCAACAAAAGCCTGTTCTGAACATAGGCTAGGAGGAAGCTTGTCTGGCAAGAGAACAGGCTAACAAGGGTGGAAGCAATAAATAAGTAGTCAATAATGAATGAGTTTTAGGAGGCACCTTGTTATTCCATGTGCATGGTGTCTCATTTTGTTGTTGTAAAGACCAGCTGGCTACAATTGTAAGCTGCCTATGGCCGCTGTTATCTGTAACATGTAACTGGCCATACACAGAAAGATGTATCCATTTGACAAACTTAATAAGTGGTGCATCTTAGTAAAATTGCCCACAGAGGTGGTAAGCCAAATCAAGCTGATCATATTATTTGGCTCCCTGTCAAATAAGGTCCCTTCTAGAGAGTGGTGTAACTACCGGGGGAGCAGAGGGTGCAATTGGGCCAGGGCCCCCCGGCAGTCACGCGCCCACTGCAGCGGCTGCAGCGCCGCACGGAAGACGGTGGGGGGCGGGCCCGGCTGCACGGCCCACACCAGGGCCCGCCCCCACCTAGTTCCGTCTCTGCTTATAGACCCATCAGGATGGACTTTTCAGGACTTCCTGATCGATATCTGATTGAGCCCCAATCAAATCAGGGAGGCCAGCAATCAAAACCTGTCCAAATGACAGCCAATAGCAGTCTGTGTTTATTGCAACTTTACTGATCTTTCAAGTAAATTTGTTCCTGTAGGAACCCTTGTTTGAAAAGGTGTGATAATTATTAATCCTTACAGATTATAATACAGCATTTTAAGAGCAAAATGCCTTGTGTCAACACAAATTTTAGCAACGTCTTGTCAATAGATCATGGGAGTTATTTTAACAACAAGAGTTATAAACACAATTGAATTTATTTAATACTCTGCATACAGCTGTCCTTCTACTGGGCCCGAGATATAGTTGGGCCCAGAAAGTTTGCTCCTACTCAGGGCACAGGCCGCTGATCTCCCTCCACCTTTAATTTACACTCACTCAGAGGAAGGGGTAGGGCAGGAGGCGGTGGCCCCTGTATGGGGTGTGGGGGCGTGGCAGTGGCCCCTTGGTGTTTGCGGGGCCCTGCACACACCAGCTCCTACTTACATACCACTTCAAGACAGCTGTGACTGTAAGCACAATTACGTAGGGCCTTCTTTACCCCTTGTATTGATCAATATTTGTATATAATTCGTATGTTTGATTGACACCCTTTAATTGTAAATGCTGTGGACTATGTAGACATTATAATATAGTAATCATTAGTAATAGCATAAACTGTTATAATTTGTATAATATTTAAATAAATAATATGAAAAATAAACATGTACAGCAACCTGGGTAGTGGGCCCTTGAGTTCATATTTACTGGTGGGCTCCAGTCCAACAATGCAGTCAGGGCAGGATTTCTGCTCAAGGTGCCTGGAGACTGGCGTCCTCTGTCTACCCCTCCCATCGCATCATATGTTTGTCCATCCATTTTACCTATAGCTGTAGAAGGTAGACATAATGTGCACATAGTCCCTAGTGTTCCAGATAAGTGCAAACGTGCAGCTTGGCAGCATGCCACCATTTATTTTGTGCCAACCTAGCCACAAATCTGGGCCTGACTGCAGTTAGTTTAATATTATTGTAGCCATCTTATTCTTTTTCTTATTTTGGTATGTCTGTATTTTTTTTGGTATGTCTGTATTTTTTGTCCAAGTTGGACTGCCCAGGATATATCCCTTGGAAATAACCAGTAGTGCAATGGGTAAACAGGGTTTCCTGGATTAATGATGCAATAAATCCAGAGACATATATATAAGACCCACACCATTGAAGGATTTTGTCAGAACTGAACTTTCTTGCCAGGAGAACCAGAAGTACTTTTTAAAGGGGAAGGAAAGTTAAAATAGCAGGAGAAGGGCAAATGTTAGACAGTGATAATAATACTTGATACTCTTCCACTTCTTTGTTCTGTTGACCAGGGCCGGTGTATGTGCAGTAGAGTAAAAAAGCTGTCTTTGTGCTTAATAACATCACTCTGTGGTGCACGCACTGTACCCAGGGCTGGTGCTGTTTTCTGATAACAGGAGCACCAGCTTTGGGTAATTATAATAAGTAATTATAGTCACTAGGTCACTAGTGAGTAATTATAGTCACTAGGAGTGCCTAACATTTGGCACCCCCATTGATTAGAACATTCCTTCTTCTTTACTAGAAGACCCCAACATATGAGGTGAGCAGTAAATAACATCTGCTGATTGGCTGTTATTGAGTACTACACCTGGATGAAACTTTCCACCTATTAACAATATAACCAATATATTTTATTTCTTTTTTCTATGTTCACATCACAGGCAAGATGATACTTTTTGTGTCAGGACCAGAGATTCTATTGTCTCTAGAATGTAAAGGGTTGAACGATCACTTACAAGGCAGCAATAGTTAAATAAAGATTGTTCTCTCATTGCCATATAATATTGTCCCCATTTCATCTACCATTGTAGAATGGGATGACACCTGAGGCTTGAAGCTGTAGGAAGATACAACTTCTCATCTTACGCACGTAGGTAGAACTAATAAATAATGTATATATTAATATATAATGAAGTATAGGATGAGTAGCCTTTGATCTCTCTGATGGCTTACATTTTGTAATCTTTCCATTTAATAGAATTACAATAAGGTTGAAGAAGCAGTTTTAAGTTATTGTGCAGACTTTGAAATTGGACGATTACTTTCAGTTATATAAAAGCCTTTCCCTAAATAATATTAAAAACAATCGACAAAAAACTTGTAGGGCTATTTGATTAACACAGGGTCAAACTTGCTCCCTTGCAGAAACCCAGAGCAACCTGTTAGGACCTGAGCTTTGATCAGTGTAGAACACACTGGAGCAAATTCACTAAAGTGTGAAGTGGCTAACGCTAGAGCAAATTCGCCAGCGGGACGTCATTTAGTTACTTCGCTGATTTACTAATGGGTGCTGGCTTAAATTCGCTAGCGAAGTGGACCTACTCTAGCGCTACTTTGCACCCAGACGAAGGTGCGCTATGGCGAAGAGACGTAACTACGCTAATTCACTAAATTTTACTGAACGTTACCTCTTGCGCCAGACTTGCATTCACCAGCTCAGACCAGGCGAAGTGCAATAGAGTAGGTAGGGCTTGATTTAAGAAAAAGTTGAACTTTATTCTAAGTCCCAAAAAATGCTGGCATCTTTTACTTTTTTAAGGCAGTCACAAATATGGAGCGCTCACCTCCCAGAGTAGACCTCTGTTGTTGTGTCAGGTGCTGAACCGGAAGACCCTATCCTGTCCTAGGGTCACATCCATACATCGAAAAAATCACCAGCAGCACACTGTTAGATTTGCAAAAAGTGCTCAAGTGTAAAATTTATTTAGCCCATAGCATACAAAAAAGGCAAAGTTTCGGGCCTCCCAGGCCCTGTATCAAGCCCCATGTTACACCATCAACAATCCTTTTAAAGTGAGGGAAAGGGGCGTATACACAAGCCACACCCGGGATAACATATGGCACCTAAACTATACAGTGGCACATGTATAGGGCAAAATAACAACTCTATTTTATTCTATGAAGCTTTCCCAGGCTTGTGTAGTGTAATGTATTTGTTGCTACATATACGTCCATTGTACTTTAACTTTGCGCCGTATGCAAATTAGGCATCGCTAGCTTAACTTCGCTTTGCTTGATGAATTAATGCTAGCGCAACTTTGCTACCTTTCGCCTCCCTGAGCGCAACTTTGGAGTTTAGTGAATTAGCGTCGCCCTGTCTGTAAGAATGCCAGGGGAAAAAAAAATCCATGTGTGTCATAGGCCTAAAGTATGTAACAGCAGAGGAGTAACTGCAGATGAAACAGACCAAGGAGGTATTGGGGTATTGGGGACCCACGAGGCCCTAATTAATGAGACATTTCAAGATATTTTGGTAAAATAAGTCAACTTCTGGATAATTCGGGGGCCTTAAAATGAATTTGTTGTGGGGCCCAATAACATCTAGTTACTTTTCTGTGTAATAGTGTCAGACTGGGGTGTTTGGGCCCAGTGGTGCTGCTGCTTGGGGATGTCCTGCCAGCCCAATGCGACCCAGATATGTAACCTAAAAGACATTCTGAGGAATAATATGAGAATATATGTTTATCTAGGTTAAAGTATTTCTTGTCCAGCAGAGGTTCTTCTATTAAAGGGCTTGTAATGCTAGAAAAAACATCCTAAATGCATAAAAAGTTCACTTTAGATCATTTAATTTCCATTTTTTAAAATTCTGTATTTTCTTTTTTTTTTTTTTTAGAAAGCACGATTTTATTCAAACACAAATGTACAAGCAGTTTTTGGGGAAGGTACTATGTAGTATCTGAATTTCTATACTCAATATAACTGCCAGGGCTTTGTTTAGACAACAGATTAAAGATGGATGAATATGCCTGAGATTATACCAATTTTAATTAAAAAAAAAGACAGAATTTGTGCTTTAAAGAAAATAACAATGTGTCGAGCATAGACGTAAATGCTGTGACTAGGGATAAGTGTTATTTTTGACTATGCAGTTTTGCGGTGAAATTGTAATTTTTGCCAGTGACGAAAATTTTTGGAAATTTGCATTAGAAAAAACAATGTGTTCTTGCTCAGAAAATGCCATTATTTTAATATTGCCATGCATTTTGTTTCATCGTGAAAAATGCAGTTTTATGGTGATATAAAAATGGAAAAAAGGACTATTAGAATTCTCCATGCATAGAAGTGGATTAGTGCAGAATTTCTTATTAGCATGGCTGCACCAAATGATTCAGCGCAAAATGCTGTAGGGGAGTGGCAGGCTTAAAGGATAACTTTACCCTAAAAATTTATATGGCTGGAAATACAATTTTTAATTAAGCTCATTGTACCAGTCTAAAGGCAGCATACTGTATCTACATACTACAGCATATCACTACTCCTGTGACAACTTTGAAGGCCTGAATCATTACTATCTATATTGGTAATGATGAGCAGTGATGAGTCAATCTGTCCTGTCTTGCTTCGCCAAAAACTGTGACAAAATAAGCGAATCTGGAAAAATTCACAAAACGCATTGAAATCAATGGACGTCAACATTTACACACAACAAATTTGTATTACTCCAAATGCATACAGTCAATGGGCGTTGTTCTTCGTGTTGCGACTTTTTTGTCTTGGCAACTTTTTTGTCTCAGCAACTTTTTTGCCTTGGCGACTTTTCTGTCCAAATGCATTAAAGTCAACAGCCGTTTTTTCTTATGGCAACTTTTTTGTCTCTGTGACAATTTCGTCTTGGCGACTTTTTTGTAGCAGCAAAATTTTTTGCAGCAGATTTTTGCCCCAGAAATGCAGAAATTCGCTGCGAATCCATGCCTGCCGAAAAAATGTCTTCATCACTACATAGGAGCTCTTCATCTTTGATTCAGTAGCGACAATCACAGGCTCAGGATGCTCTGAGCAGCTGCTGAGAAATTATGTTTAGGGGTCATTGCAAATTATCAAGCAAGCTCAATGGAAGCTTTCTAAACTGAATAGTTAAAATTAATAATAATCAAAAAAAATTAAATGAGGTTTGCCTTTGTCATATACAGTAAGATATACTACAGGTCTGATCAAATTATCATGCTAATTGTGCTGGTTTCTGAGCTGCCATGTACCAATAATCTGAATTATTTACTTATCAGCCTTATACTGTGAGATTTATATTCTATGTACACTGTATATTTTGAGTCAGTCACTAAGCTCAGTAAGTGACAGCAGCACAGAACATGTGCAGTTAATTAGCAGAAAAGAAAATGGGGAGCTACCGGGACATATTTGGAGACACCGATCTTCCCTGCTAAAGGGCTGTGGTTGCCTTGGGCTGGTACAGAAGTCAAAACATAATGTACTATATATCTGCCCTACTTTTTAGCTAAGATTTAGTTCTCCTTTAAAGTGATCTTAAACTTAGGTTTGGGAACGGCTGGATTAAAAAAAAATTTGAAGACAGGCTATGGTTCACAGCAAGCAGCAAGCATAAGATAAACCAATAATCAGTCAGTAAGTGGAAACAAGTAACAAGGTCAACCAATCGGTAATGGCAACAGGAGTAAAAATAACAAATTCAAGAACAGAGGGAATCCCTTTAAATAAGCACACCTAAAGCTCCAATTTAAATAACATGGATGTTTACATTAGTGAAAAGAGAGGGCCCAGCTCAATGGAAGCTTTGTAAATGGAATAGTTAAAATCAATGATAATAAAAAAAAAATATTGGGTCACATGCAATTCCATTAGAAACATATATGGGTTCCGTTTTACGGAAACTTGTTATCCAGAAAGCTCAGAATTACCAATATCAAGTTTCCCATAGACTCCATTTTATATAATGAATTCAAATTTTTTAAAAAGTCCTTTTAACAGGTCCCATACATGTAATATAGAGAAAGAAAACTACAAAAGTAATAATAACTTAAAATATACAGCAAAGTAAATGCAGAAGACCATTAAATAAACATTTCATTACATGCATAAAATAAAATGAATACAATTAACACACAAACATATTTACTATAAATAATGCAGTTCCTAAATAAAAAAATATATTATCGATCTGAAACAAATAATTAGAAGGTTTGATCTGAGTTAATATAACTTGAAAATACACATTTCTTTTCCAACAAGCATCGGGCAACACTATATAACATATGTAGAGATAATTTGAAGGTTGATGGTTCAACAACAATTATTTTCAGGCCATATTACATTCCCCAGACATGTTTTGTTCTGGTTAGTTGTGACAGAAAATTAATGTTGAGGTGAAATATTTCAAACAATGCACATTGTAAAAGTTATCCTTTGTAATTCAACAGCCATAAAATGGGATGGTTTGATTAAACAAGGCCTGGTGGGGGAAATATCCTGTGGTAATTAAGTTAGAAAACATACACCGTCCAAGCTTTGAACTATTGTAATGACATGGAGATAGAATACACACATTCTTTGATGTTATAAAATGACTTTTTAGTGTCTGCTCTGCATTTCTTTCGTCTTTTGTTGACATCCTGAGCCATTTGCTAATAGACTTCTGTCAGTAATTAGCAGCAAATACGGGAATGACTTAGAAACAACTTCCCAATATAAAGTGTTGATATGATATAATAATATTGCGCCTTCTCTCTGCATCTATAAAATAAGAGAACTAGCACTTTTATTATATATTATATATAAATATAAATATATATATTTATTAAGCCAATTTATTAATAAAAATATTTTCTACAGTTTTAAGACCTGAGAGTGCTGAACCTTTTTGCAGTTGTTGGAGATTAAATGATGATCGTGCACCCAGGCACACTAACACTCTATATCGAGAGTGCCGGCTTCTCGTGGATATATATTTATATATATATATATATATATATATATATATATATATATATATATATATATATATATATATATATATATCTATATAATTTAAAAATTTAAAAAGACCAGCATCTAGTCCAGAATTTTAGTGCAAAGCAAAAATCTTGTATTTATGTGAGCTACAGCCAACATGACGTTTCGGTCCACTCTGTGAATCCATTATAAAAGTAACTGGTGTAATATAAATATGTTAATAAATTAGTCTCATAGTCATAGGTGATAAGGATACAATGTAGTGTTGTACAAGATAGTTTTCAATACCTTGTTACCATGCTGTTTTTGTACAACACTACATTGTATCCTTATCACCCATGACTATGAGATTTTTAACATAACCTATTAACTTATATTTATATTGCACCAGTCACTTTTATAATGGTGACGTCACTCTCTTAATTACCTGATTATCATTGGATATTTATTCTTGATGAGTTTGTGGTGTGGTTACCTTGAGAAAGGTCCCAGAGTGGACTGAAACAACATGTTGGCTGTATAAGCTCACATACAGTAAACACAAGATTTTTGCTTTGCACTAAAATCCTGGAGTTGCTGGTCTTTTTAAATGCTATATGAAATGTTACCGTGCACCTGGGTGGTGAATTGAACAACAGACAGAACATAGCAAAAACGAAAATATATTAATTTACCATTGCACTATTATCACACAACCACATCAAAGGATATGAGAATCCTACCCACGAGAGCTTGCAGTAAAAAGAAATATGCATTTGCAACAGATATAAGAATTACAGGGTGTGTCTTCCAGTATAATAGTCTTCTTTTTTTCATCTTTTTTTCTATTCACATTTACTTTTCATTATTGTGAGTTGATTGAAATATTGCAGACATTTATTTCACAGCAATATGTCAATTTGCATTCATATACAACTTAAAATGGAACTTTACTGTGGATCGGATGTTATTGTCAGGCAGAATAATAATTTTGAGCCTCGTTCCACAGAGTTTACTGATAAAAAAACAACACTATTTTCTTTTGCTAGTGACTTTTTAAGCACAATACACAATCTATTGCACGATTATTAGGATAAAAAATATAAGGATAAAAAAATAAGGATGAAAAAAAGGAACACAAATAAATATAAGGTAAACGACAAAAAAAACTTGCAAGATAATTCCTAAAATAAAAATTATCTTAAAAAGTAAATGCAGATGTCATGTGTGAAACAGAATAATCTGTGTGCTCAATGCTTGTATTTTCCTACTGATCTTTCATAAGGAAAAAAAAACAGACTTGAACACAATGAAACATTGTATTGTGTTCTATAATGACAAGATTGTAAAGGCATCTACCAATTGTTCTGTGTATTCTTTCATTCGCAGCATTTAACATGGCTTTTTGTTCCCTGAAATAAATAAACGCCGTTTACAGAACACTGTCATCTCATTGTCTTATTTTTTTATCATGCAGATTTTCATAAATCAAAGGTGTTAATCTTTTAATGATTTTCATCTTAAACTCCAATGTTACAAAAAACAAAAAAAAAAACACTGCCCTTGTTTATACAGCTTCAGCATATTTACTATTGAAATACACCCTTGATTCGAATGCATCTATTTTCTAAACACTGAAAACCTTCAGGGTACTTGGAGGATTAATTTTAATTAGCATCTTTATCAGGAAACCTGACCTATTTAACAGAAGAGCCTATACATTATTTTGTTTGTTAAGAGCTTATTACGCCTTATCTCATTTCATACAGTGCAGATCAAACACCTTTTTTTATTTAAACTTGGTGGTATGTAAGGTTCTTTTTAAGCAAGCAAGTGTTATACTGTAATTAACATCATCTTTTAGGGCGTTATGTACTAAACTCAGAATATCCGAAAATCACCAAAATCCGAAAAATTTATGATTTTTTGTGTTATAATAGGCTTTTAAAAAAAAATCACGAATTTTTCGGAATTTATTAAACCCCGAGGGGAAAAAAGCCCGAATATAAAAACACGGCATCTCAAACCTGTCGAGGTTGCATAAAAGTCAATGGGAACAGTCCCATTGATTTTTGGTTGTGTCGGGGGTTTCGGGCAATGTCATGATGTTTTCTGAGCTTTCGGGTGAAAAATCTTGAAAATCTGAGCTTTTCCCGCAAAGGTAATTTTCAGGAAAATGTAATAATAAATAATAAATAAGCATTAAAAACCGGAGCGGCTTAGATTGGAGTTTGTAGCAGCAGATATTGAGATAAATTCGGACCTTGATAAATAACCCCCTTAAAGTTGTATGGATGTGTACAAAAATGTTAACAGACTCAATATTTAAGGGCTTCAGTCTGCTAATTCTGCTTCGTTGCAATAATAAGCATATCTAGTCTGTTCCTTAAAGGAACAGTAACATCAAAAATTTTTACAATAAAATTCGTTAGAATACATTGAAAAATTTTTTAAAATTTAAAGGTCAACCACCCCTTTAAGGCATATCTCTTAATGCACAATACATATATTGGTGCTGAATCTGTATGGGGGCGACTAATTTTGCATATACTTGGTATATGCAAATGGTAAATGGTGAAGTAATGTTACAATGTGTGCTTAGTGATGTTACATCACATTCCATTAAAATGTGCATATTACAAGAAATAATGTGCTTCCTACTTTAAAGGAGAAGAAACTTTAGAAGTCACCTTGGAGATCAATGACCTATGAAAAAGCATCGGCCCGCAATGTTGTGGTTTTATATGGCTATAGAGCTCCTTGGTTATTTCTAATATGCTTATAATACACAAAAGCCATGAATATCTTGTAAATGATATCCTTTTAAACAGTGAGTACTGATGAAATCAGTTATAAACGGTGAGTAGTGATGTCATTTCTTTAACATGAATCACTGAAACATGTGTATTATAAGTACCCCTGTTGCAAAATATGAGGATATTAGAAGTTACCTCGGAGTTCCATGACCTGTATAAAAACACTCGGCTTTTGGTCTCGTGTTTCGTGTTTTTGTATGGTCATGAAACTTCTTGGTAACATAATATCCTTATAATTTACAAGAGGGGATACTTTATTCACTGTATAAACAATGAGTACTGATGTCATCAGTTATAAATGGTGAGTAGTGATGCCATTTGTCACATGACTCACTAAAACTTGTGTATCATAATAAATAAAGTACCCCTTGTTGGAAAAAAATAGGATATCAGAAGTCACCTTGGAGTTCAATGACCTGTATAAAGCACTCGGCCTTCGGTCTTGTGTTTTTATATGGTCATGAAACTCCTCGGTAACTTATAATATCCTTATATTTTACAATAGGAGGGGTACATTATTCACTATATAATACAAAAGAGTCATGAAAATCTCTAAAATGTGTCCTTATAAATAGGGCATTAGAAGCCACCTTGCAGTTCCTTGACCTTTATAAGAGGATCTCATTAGTGACTTGCTATCAATATAATTTACAACAGGAGTTTTATTATCCCCTATATACTGTTCTTTGAGGGCTGGGGTTGTATGACATTTTTAGTTCAAGTCCAACTTAAAGGTCCAACCTTTGGCCACGGCCCCTCTTGAAGGTTAACTCCTAAAATCAATACACATATAGTGAAAATATTTGTTTATCACACATTTAAGAAAATACATATTCATCCCAAATCTCATTGTAGTTCACCTTGGGCTTTCAGGTGTATCTAGGTGAGCAAATGATCATGGTCCCCCTTTTGCCTCTGCTTTAAGCTCTGTAGGTAAGTCAGCCACACAGTTTTGGAACCAAAGTTGTAGGGGCAGAATCTACACCTGATGGCTCCTTATACTGTAAACATATGTTGCTCCATTTCTTGGGGGATCTCATACTGTTCAGCAATGCGTGAGAATGGGAAATATGTCTTAAGAAAGACTAGTAAAACTGTTCTTGTGGGATGCCAGTCTAGCAGCCACATTGATGTAAGTATCACACCTACTTTTGATACAAACACCCCTGATCCATGGAGCAATGATGACAAATACTGTCACCCTAGGTGAAGCAAGCCTAATACTGATGAATTTGCAAGGATTAGTAATACTTTTGGTACATGCCACAGTTAATTAGATACTAGTCTTACTTGAGAAGTGTCATTAAACACATTTCAAGGCCTCTAGACATGATGAGTGACCTCATACTCTGACTGGTATGTGTTTGAACAACCATATTTTCAGGGGTTGGACACTAAATTCCAGAGAAGTGTCTCACCCAATTACACAATTTTTTTTTCTTTACATGACTTTAAACTGCTGTCTGTATCTTCAGAGCAAGGACAGACTTTGAACTAGGCTAGATTGAAGGTGAATAATTAGGAGTTTGTGACTTAGGCATTCCCCAGAGTAAGCCATGTAAACTCCGGTAAATGCCATAGTTTATATGAAAACACTTACTTTGTTACTATGAAAGCTGATTTATGGAAAAAGAAAAGATTCAGGTGGGTAAAGTTATTGTAAAATGCTATATGCTGTTGTTGAGCAGCCATGGAAAAATAACAGGCTTCATCTATGGTACTGCTTAACTGCTCATTTTACTTTAGGATTCAGATTATAGAAACTGGCATACCCTTCAGCAAAAATCTTCATCACAAAATACCCCATGTGTGCCATTGCTTCTAAGTTCACTCAGATTGTAAGCTCTTAGCAACAGGGACCTCCTTCCTACTATGTCACTTAGAACATGGCCCTTAACTTCTGTATATTTATGTTTATTTATTACCATGCTTGTTAAATTTGTAATATTTATTACAACGATTGTTGTCCCGGTGTTTATTTTCTGCTACTGAAATTGTACAGTGCTGCGTCTTAATATATCGTTATATAGTTAAAATTATACACATATACATATATGTCACATGTGACAGTTTCTCTTCTCATTCCACACTAACTATACCATCTCCCATCGATTTAGGGGAACTGCTAGATATCAAAATTTATGCACCAAAATCTACATTAATTTCTGTATTCTACTTCTTAAATGAAGAAAATATTTTGACATTTTTTTTCTTGTTTTTATTCTAGTGGAACATGTTTCTGCTCTAATATATAGGCTTTTATGCCACAATATGTATACTTTTGAAAATAAACATCTTATGCAAAACATACAAATTTAAATTCAGTAACAAATATAAGAAGACTTACAGTATTGAGAGATGCAAGTACTGTATTAACTGCATCTCATTCTGATAAAATGTGATACTGTACATCAGTATTCCAATCAGCAGTCTGATTATCAAAAGCTATTATTATTATACTTCTGCAGTGCCCTTTGTATGTATTCTTTATGTGCAAAAGTAAAGCTGAACTAAGAACGAGTGACAGACTATAGCAGACATGCTATAGCATGCACTTACATCCGAGAGCTTTCCAAATGCAGCCTGGCACAGGAGCTTCAGCAGAGATGCTCAGGGATAGATTTATCAATACCTGATTTAACTAGTCTATCAAATTGAACAATTTGACAAGCCAGTTCAAATAATTCAATAGGTTATTGATTCACTCAAAATCAATGTTTATCATCATCCATAGTGTTCAAGAATTTATTTCAGAATTACTGGACTGAGTTGTTGAATCCTATTGAAAGCTATAGATCTTTCTTTAAAATGATTGAATGCACTTTCCTAGCTGATCGATCAGAATGAAGGACATGTAAGGGGTATTTCACTGGGGTGTGCCAAAATGTTAGGCACCTCCAAGTCAAATAAATTGCTATGGTTTCTCCCCAGTTCATTGACCTATTTGAGACAAAAACCTGTGGAAAGGGCTGCACCCCACCATTTTTTCCCAGTCGTTTCTAGTGAAGATTCTTCAAATTTACTGTGCATTTGTGATCACCAAAAAGGAAAACACTGAAAACTAAAGGGAAGCAAATGACGATGCATCTCTTTTTTTCACAGGCCAGACAGACAAAATTTCACCCAAAGAGTACATAAAGTATGATTTCACTGTAGTGTCTTTATTGCATTCATTGGAAGCACTACATGTTTCAGCCTAACTAGCCTTCCTCAGGTTGTTATACTGGTAAAGCAGAAACATGTAGTGATTGAATTGCTGCAATAATGACACTATGGTGAAGCCATAAGCTACTTTGTGTGCTCTCCAGGAATCTGATCTATATTTATAAATCTTAGCAATCAATGTGCTAAGATTGTGCTCCAATGCACTACATGTTTCAACCTAACTAGCCTTCCTCAGGTTGTTATACTGGTAAAGCAGAAACATGTAGTGATTGAATTGCTGCAATAATGACACTATGGTGAAGCCATAATCTACTTTGTGTGCTCTCCAGGAATCTGATCTATATTTATAAATCTTAGCAATCAATGTGGGGTTGCTGCCGGTTGAGAAGCCTACACTAAAAGTAAAAAGGACTGACTGATGTTTGACCTTATCCATAGGGAAGCCTTGGTTACTAAATGTCAACAATAACTGACATCATGGCCGGAATGAAAGGCACATCATTTTCTATTTCATATAAGCAGGCAGGGTCTGTAGCTCACTCCTTGTTGGAGTTTGCAATGCTGCATAACCTGTGTTTAGTAAATCCTTCTCAGAGTGATGTTTTCCATTTTGTTCAACAAAACTATAAGGCATTGTTTTTATTACAGGCTATATGTGCTGACAGAGCAGTGTTCTTGAATTAAGGGGAATCTGACATTGATTAATTGCCTATTAGTGAATCGTAAGTTGGCAAAACTCATTGTAACATACAACTGCCCCAGCTGCCCCAGCATTTATTGGCTAAAAAAAAAATGAACCAACCCCTGATGGCAACTGCTTTTTAAACAATATCAATGGCTGATCTTCAACTGAAGGGTTCATTTCTCATCCATCCAATTAGCCCACAGGCCTGTCACTGGCATCCTTGCAATTTAGCTTGACCTGTGCATACTCTATTGTGATCAGGATCATGAATAAGACTCTGAAAGTTGGCATGAGAGTAGTGATGGGCAGATTTGCACCATTTTGCTTCGCCGAAAAATTTGCGTATTTACATCGAAATTCGCTAAACGGCGTCTACTTTTTGACACCGGCGTCCGTTTTTGACGCCAGCGTCCGTTTTTTGATGCAGGCATCTGATTTTTTTTATGCCAGCGGCAGTTTTTTTAACGCCGGCACACATTTCGCCAGTGAATTTTCACGCCGAATTTATTCGCTGACGGCGAATCGTGCAAATTCGCCGCAAATTTGCCGCAAATTTGTGCCTGCCGAACAAATTCGCCCATCACTACTTGAGAGTAGAAAGCTGATAATGAAATACAATCTTCTTTTAAATTCACTGTATGAAGGTCAGTCTATGCCATTATACCAGTTTTATCAGCCAAAATTAAAACCCGCACCAGTGGATCCAGAGGCGGGCCATGCTGGCCGGGTGCCCTAGGCAACCCAGCTGGCCAGCTCCCCCTTCTTCTCCTGTGGATCGGTGGTGCGGCGACACTCGCCGACTCCTTCTCCTGTGGCTGCGCGCGTATGGGCTGTAACATTTTATGCGCAGTGACGTCACATGCGTGTGTGCGCATTGACGTTGCGCGTGTGATGGAAAGGGGAGCGGGCAAGCTGGCTATAAGGTGCGTCTGGTCTAGAGGTAGGCAGAAGAGGCAGCTGCTCAGCGCCCCTCAATCGTTGCGCCCTAGGCAGCTGCCTCTTCTGCCTACCCTAGTTCTGGCCCTGAGTGGATCACACCATATTAACTGAGCCCTTAGCCAAACTGGTCAGACAATAAGATCAGTGCAAATACAACTGTGGCAAGCCTGTCAGGTTTACATTGTAAAGTCAGGCAATGTGACTTATTTTGACTTCCTGACAGTAAATCATGGCAAAATGCAGTATAAAAATGAATGAACCAGTCAAATTAGATGAATAAATTATCTAAATAAGTCTTATATGTCTTTCTAAACTATTAGGCTAATGCAGGGATCCCCAACCTTTAGAACCCGTGAGCAACATTCAGAAGTAAAAGGAGTTGGGGAGCAACACTAGCATGAAAAATGTTCCTGGGTGCCAAAATAAGGGATGTGATTGGCCATTTAGTAGCCCCTATGTGGATTATCAACCTATATTGAGGCTCTGTTTGGCAGTGCAACTGGTTTTTATGCAACTAAAACTTGTCTCCAAGCCTGGAATTCAAAATTAGGCACCTGCTTTGAGGCCAC
Source organism: Xenopus laevis (assembly GCF_017654675.1). Taxonomy (NCBI): domain Eukaryota; kingdom Metazoa; phylum Chordata; class Amphibia; order Anura; family Pipidae; genus Xenopus; species Xenopus laevis. Next base: position 31,991,373 of record NC_054378.1, on the reverse strand, counting down.
TGGGAGCAACATCCAAGGGGTTGGAGAGCAACATGTTGCTAGCGAGCTACTGGTTGGGGATCACTGGGCTAATGTCTTGCCAGTGGAGAAAACGTCAGTCCGCTGCCATTCACCCCAAAATTTTAATTTTGTCATTGAAATACACAGATGCCAGTTCTAAACACATGGTGGATTGCTTTTTACAGGGACACATGACATTAGTCTAATTGTTTTGGAAAACATAATGCAAAATATGGACTAGCAAACACACTATGATAAAGCCAAGAACTTTATCCAGCACTTCTTCCTTTTGTATATCTGTAAATATATTTAGAAACCATCCTCTATATATATAATATACTGTAGCTTGCACTGGTTCCCACAGATGCAATAAAACATCTTACTGAACCAGTAATTAAGCAGGTGATTCATCTAGGATAAATATTCTATTTCCTATTCTACGTCAGTGACTTATTGAGAAATCCTATTTCTCAATGTAATAGTCTTCATCAGACAGTTTATAACATTGCAAAGTTTAATTGTGCATTGTGCATATATGACCAACTTGAAGGTGGCGTAATTTTTTTTTTTTAAGTCAAAACTGACAATTTCAAATTAAAAAGCACAAACTCGAATTTGAATTTGAATGTGAGATTTATCACACCTCAATCCTGAAAATAGTTCTTATTCAATATTCAAGTCCCTTGAACTATTTGAAGATGTTAATAGTAGTGATGAGCCAAATTTTTGGAAAGTTTCGCTGCAAAAATTACGCCCAATAGACTCCAATGGAAGAAAAACAATGTCAAGCATCAAAAAAAAATTATTGACCTGCAGCAAAAAGAATTTGACACACAAAAGTTTAATTAGACTCGAATTTGAGTTTTCGGGTAAGGACTATTCGATCGAATTTCACACATTCTAATTTTTTTTATAAATAACATACCATTTGAATTGTGAATTTATTCGCGTTTTAAAAAATTCCCATTATTCTAAATTTCAACCTTTGATAACTCCCTTACTGTTCACAAAACATGTTAACTATACACTAAAGATAAATGAGGAAAATCTGTTCTTGTTATGCATACTTTTTCTTTTACATCTGTTGATTACATTCCTCATGTGAATTTTATAGTTTGCACCCATGCTCGTGTATGTAATAATACCGAAGCGGTTCTTTTTTTTTGTGCCCCCTGCCTTCAAACAGGTCATAGAAATGCAATATGTCCAATTGCCATTTGCAAAATTACTGTATGACGGAGAATATTACATTGCAAAATATACATTTTTTCCGTTCACAACTTTTATTACATTCCTCCATTTGAGTTTCAGTTTTTTAACTGAGCAGTCAAAATGGTGTTTCCTTGCTAATAGTTGTGTACTCCATAAACTGCAGAAGGAATGAAACAGAAAGCAAACTTGTCTATACACTGATTAATTATGTCTGTAAATAGTATGTATAGTGAAACATGCCCCCAGTAGTGATGATATGAAACTTCCTTTCAACACAATTTTTGGAGGAGATTTATGTAGTTCCTATTATCTTTCATCTTTTGACTTCAAAGAATGTTATCAGAGGAGCTCCGAATAACAAGTTTGCCTGATAAATCTCCCTGACATCTGCATGGAAAGTTGCTCTCTAGCTGCCTGCTGGCATGAGGCAAGTGACAGTAATCAGGGGAAGATGGTGGGCAGACAAAAGTTTTTGTCCTTTTAAAGTTTTTCCCCTTAAAACATTGCTATAGAGGTATATACTGTACATGTAAACTTGAGAATTTATTACAAATAACAGTCAGCAGGATTGCTCGAAAATCTAAAAGCAATCTTTATATTCCAAGGCACAGTGTAAGCATATTTTCTGAGGATTCAACCACAACAGGATAAATGGACTGTTGTTGAACATAAACCATATACAGTTTCAGGATTACACCAGATTGTGGAAATGTGATTCCGTGCAGAGAGAATCCATCCATGTCAATTTTATTTCCTAATTTGAACAGATGTTATTAGAAATGAAACCATAATAATCCTGAATGTGTATTACTGGGATGAAAGCGGTTTAGAACAGCATTTCAAAACCAGGATTCAGTTAATGTTGGTAATGTTAATGTATCTAGTACCATACTAGTATGTTGATACACTGCGTAATTAATTAACCAAACTCTCTAGTGTAATTGTTCTTTAATAATTCAGTGGCCTGCATCACTGCACAAGGTAATACGGCAGCAATATACTGCATTTTTACAAATATGACATGGAATTCAGAAAAGCCTTGATGTATTTCTCTGGTTAATTCACTATACATTCCTGGTCCTCTCACAGCAAAAATAAAGACAGAAACAATAAATCCATATACAGTATTCAAATTTCCCCAGATAACCTCTTGTTGCCCCCACTGCTATGTCAATCATAAGACATTGTCTTTTTCAGTGCTGAAAACATGCACAGGTCCAAAAATTATGATTGCGTTATGCATTATTGTTTTGGTTACCAGATCACCTGAAAAATCAGAGAACTTAAATTTAATAAAAGTTGCTGGACTGCATTTATCACAGTTACATTTAATTCAATCCAATTAGGGCAGCCATTCTTGCTGGGTTTTTACATGATCTGGTAGGCTTAAAATTGGGGCATTTTGTGAAAAACAAAATTATGTACAAAATTCCTAATGGTTTCCCAAACTTTTTTTTACCAGTGAGCCACATTCAGATGTAAAAAGAGTTGGGGAGCAACATCAACATGAAAATGTTCCTGGGGTGTCAAATAGTGTGATTGGCTATTAAGTAGCCCCTATGCGGAGAGGCAGTCTACAGTCTATTTGGGAGAACATTGGGGTTTTATGCAACCAAAACTTGCATCCAAGCTTGGAATTCAAAAATAAGCACCTGCTTTGAGGTCACTGAGAGCAACATCAAAGTTGTTGGAGAGTAACGTTGCTCGCAAGCCAGTTATTGGGGATCACTGGAAAGCTTCTCTGTGCCCCAGATAAGGTGTGATAATGTATGCTATGGCTGATTAGGAATGCTTGTCATTGTTGAACCTTTGAAATCTTGCCTCAGCCTTGTAAGAGCAATATGGAGTCTACACAGGGCCCTTTTGCACACTTTCATGTTGGTACAATGCATACTATTGTTAGAGAGTTTACCTCAACTGCTTTCCCATTATTAAAAGGTATGATGCGGTCAGCATCGGAGCTCACTCGTTTGTTCGTCCTCTCCCACACACGCTGCCCTCGAGAGACATCGGTCACTTTGAGCCGGTATACTTTCTTAGCACAGTAAAATCCCACACAACTGGGTGCTGTTACGGACTTCAAAGAGAAGCATATATTTATTTTGGAAAACGGCTTTATTCAAACACACTCGGTGGTACACATATTATGCAGTGGGTGCTTCCGGACATACGCGTTTCTTGCCTACAGACTTGGCACTTTCTCATAGTACTTTCCCATTAGTGTTTAACTTTTTAGAAAAATAATGAAGGCCCCATTTGGCAAATCAGCAACATTCTATGGTAAACAAGCAGTGGTTCCCCCATAACTGTTTACATAATTGTTTTGCTAGAAATATATAGCCAGTGCTGCACAGAGTTATCACCATTGTGATAATTTATCTATAAAGAATCAGCAAGTAATGCAGAATCACACATTACTGTTGACCAGAGCCAGCTACATCAGTCACAGTTACTCTACTTATCATTGTCACGTGTATGACCTGGTTTCAATGGAATAAAAAGACAATTGTTTCTACTCTAGCTTTACTGAAAAACATATAGTGAGCGACTTTTTTGAGTCATACTATATCATATCTGATATTATTTTGCAGGTTTTTTATGTCTGCAAGATTTATTTCCTCCTATGCTTGTTTTATAGAAGGCTAATATTCAGCATACAATGCAACTGTACACCCCAGTGTCATTTTCTAAAAAGAATAGAGAGATGCTGCTTAGTTTAACAACTCTGACTTATCCCGATAGCCTGAGAGAGCTGGCAGGGATATTCTCTCAGCGTGCAACTGGAACAGATTGGCTAGTCAAATAAAGATGCCCAGAGGTGCAGTTAGCATGCACAAATTATTAGGCCAGGAACAGGAGCCAGAAACTTAGAGATCCACTTGAGTGTAGAGTATGAACATAAATATCCAGACAAATGGCAACTTACATCGAGGTTTTATGGTGATCCATTAATGCATTATATGCTAGAAATTTATTCAAGCCATTTTTGAATTGTCTTCGATTCAATTATCTGCAAAAGCAAGCGGACATACTGAGAAGCTTTCTCCTGGTGTGTTGCTTCTGCTGTTTATGATCCTTCATGCTCATCTCTAAAAATCACAAGTGAACCAGCCAGCAACAGCTTCCATAAAGGTTGCTGTTCTCAGCATCATGCTCAGAATTAAAATCTACCCACTTCCATCCTATCCATCACAGCTTAAAGTCACTCTGGCAATGATATTTTCCAAATATTATTAAAACTTTGAACTCTCCTCCTATAAATTATGGCAAAATGGCTGCAGTGTCATTAACCATGGAGAATGTATGAGCCTTTGGTTGTGATGGAGTAATGATGTGCTTAAAAGGAAGCATTGCTGGGCATTTTAGAGAAGAACAAGAGCTTCGACCATTTGTTATTACTAAAGCACTGTACATAATGCTATTCATACAGGTCAAGCCAACCTTAAAAGCAGAGGACAATTATCTGCTTACAGAGACCAAACATCTGCTATTGAGCACATTCAGGCACCAGTACAACTTGCAAAGAAAAAAAATCCTGTCCACTACACTGCTTGGGGTTTATAGTGATGAAGTTCAAACACTTGGCTAGCACTCCATATCATCCCACTTTCTTATTGTTGCTTCAACAGTTCTGCTTTGAAATATGCAATACCTCCTTTCTTTTAATATTCACACAGCTGTTGAAGATGCTGGGGTAACTTTAGATGAAAACGTATTTTTTTTCTTTATCATCACATTCCTGTGTATTTATAAGTTACCGAATGAGCAGTGTTGTAGATTATAAAGTACACGTTTGCAAGGTCATTTTATGTTTACATTCAAGGGGGAAAAAAAAGGCCACTCTTTGATTTCTTTCATGTTTGAAATATTCAACACAGCAAGATATTAACAGAACTGTAACAAATATTGTTGTGCAATTTGGGCTTAGTGTTTCAGGAGATGAAATTGGAAAAAGGAAGTGAAAGGTGCCTTTTTTTAAATTAGATTTGAAAGGCAAAGCAAAATTTAAATACAAGACATTCAAGCTAATGCTCTTTATACAGACTGTTATTATTAATAATAAATATGGGCTACAATTATTATTATAAAGTGTCAAAAGCATCCACAATAAAGTGTATCTATTGAAAATACAGATTACATACAAAAAATAAAAAGATTATTATTATTATTACCATGTATTTTTAGAGCACCAACATATTGCGCAGCGCTATAAAATAAATGTGCTTATACAAAGAAATCACATGAATTACAGTACATAAATAAATACATATCAACCAGTACCAGTACAAAAGGTAAGAAAGGACTTGTGCAAAAGAGCTTACAATCTAAAGGGGAAGGGAATTAGACACAAGGTGCAGGAGTGGGCAATATCAAAAGTTATTCGATCTTTATTGATACAATAAGTGAAGAAGGTCCTTACAATCTAAAAGGACAAGGTTCGGGCTCACCCCTACCACAGTACTACTTCATCTGTTTGCTCAAATAGACATTAAAGATACAGTCACAGGGGTAGGCAGTCATGTGACATCAGTGCTTATCTGGTATCAGGAATAACATTGTCAGCATACAATCAGCTTAAGATGCTTACTGGGGAATCTGTTTAATGTGGCCTTATCATGAACAGGAAGTAAAGCTTTTAAAGTGCTTCTGCCACCCTGCTGATAAGAGGGATCATCAGCAACAAATACATATCTGTGGCCGACTGTATTTAATGCCTGCTATAGACATACAGTAAGTACAGTCCACCCTGTATCCTTAGGTCTATTATTCAGGGGGCCCCATACTAAATTAGGTGGGCTCAGACTGGATGCTGGATAAGATGTGGTTTTATATATAGGAATGGGTTCTGTTTGACTGCAAGAACCTCCTGATGCCCATTTTATTATTGGTTAAAGCACAGTAGCCTGTGGGAGTTGTAGTTTCACTACATCACACCTTAATTTCTTCCACTTTGTGAAGGCCCTGCCTTAAGTGTTAGAGTCAAGTGTAACCCATGCTCTAGTTTACTAGCTGGTGATTAACCATGTTGGTCTGTATAGTCCAAAAACATGTTACACACATATATATGACCCTATTTGGCAAAACAAGCAGGACAGTTAAGGAGTTGCCATAGATTGTAAGGGTGGAGTTGGTTAAATTTAAGCAATAGAGAGGGCTAGCTATTTTCATGACTAGGTGAGGTTGCAATAACGATCCCCACTTAACATCAACCTCCCCCTTTACCGAAACCACACTCCAACCTGAATTAATGGGTGGAAAGGCCGCAGCTCAATTTATTAACAATACATAAACATTTAAGCAACTTTTGTTTCACTCCACTTTCCATAAACAAGTACATGAACATGTTAGCATAACATTTAGCCGCTGAAGGTTGCTTTACATTATTTACACTTACCATAACTTAACTTTACTTCACATAACTATTTGAACACCACCGCACCAAGCCTGTGGCTAAGCACCGGCCTCCCAACTTCCCACATCCTGTGCCAAAGCCTGCCCATCCATAACACGCACCTGCACCTTAATCTACTTACACCCTTTTGGCTCACCACTAAGGCAGCCCTACCACGCCCCATTGCTGCGACAAAATTATATATATATATATATATATATATATATATATATATATATATATATATATATATATATATATATATATATATGGTATAAAGTGATGGCACTCATAAGATTTGATGAGGCAGCAAATGGAGATAAAAAAGAAAAAAGTTTATTGATCCAACGTTTCGGTCCCACACAAGGACAGTTTTCAAGGAAACACAGTGCAGTTACAGAGTACACAATTTATAGCCAAAGAGAGGCTAAGTGATAAAAGAGCCACACCCACATTGATGACATCATCAATGACAACACACCATGGAGTTAAAAGCACTTACTGGTTATAAAAATGGGCCCTGAATGCTGTTACTCTTATTAAGGCAAACTCACACATCATGGGGGCCTCTAATTCTGGGTGTTTAAAAGGCCAACGGAAACTGGCAACGAAATGCCGGGTGCAGTAGAGGTGGGCGAGCCACTAGTGGGCATCAGACTGGGGCAATACACACGCACTATTCCCCTACCCTTGGGGGTGGTAGTTGACCCGTGACCTGGAACGTAAAAGCAACAATAACTATATCCATAACCATTGTCATGGCAGTAAGAACCCTCTGTGCCTACGTTTTAGGCCTACCGTGTCTAGGGGTAAGTGCCAGTGTGGCCCCAACGGACCACCACACAGCGTAAGTTGGGTCAAGTAGGTCATATAGCGAACTGTGTTTGCCATCTGTCCCTGTCCACATACATGTGCACTACATAATCCGATATTTTCCCCATCCCCGCCAAGGGTATGTTTGGAGTGCCCTGTCCAACTTACAGCATCAGGAGCCACTTACATGTGTCCTAAACCAGAAAAGTGTAGAGACAGTGGTGTGGGTAGAACGGCAGTGAACACAAGCTATACAAAAGATGGGAGGTCCACCTCAGAACCTGTAAGTAACAATTATACAAAATATATACAAAAAATATGCACACAATGGGATACATTATAGTCCAACACTACAGATGGTAGTCCAGTTTAATAGGACTAGTCATGTCCATACTTAGATGAAGCATCCAAATGGTAATGACACGTTGAGACCCCTAGGGGTTAAAGTGTCCAGTTTGAAGATCCATTGCGACTCTCTACGTAACAGTGCACGATCCCTGTCTCCACCTCTGTTCAGAGGTGGCTGGTGGTCAATCGCCATACATTTGAACGTGGGAAGCCCGTGACCATGAGATAAAAAATGTCTAGCCACTGGTTGGGTGGCCTTACCCTCTTTCAGGGCTTTGCTTATCGCAGAGCGATGATTACCGATCCTTTCTTTTAATGTGGTAGTGGTTTTCCCAACATAATATAGTCATGGGCATATGATTATATACACCACAAAGGTGGAAGTACAAGTTAATCTGTGTGTGATCTTCAGTCTATTACCCGTATAAGGATGAGGAAAATCTGGCCCACTCAGTAAGCAACGACAGGTAGTACAATCCGGACACCTGTAGCATCCTAATTTCTTATGTGTGGATAGCCAATCCGTGTGTGTGCCCACCCGTCCCTTGAAGTCCGTCACCATCAAGATGTCCTTGAGGTTTTTGTTACGTCTGTACCCCATCATTGGGGTTGGTGCTTGAAAAAGAGACAAGGAATCATCCATAGAGATCATGGGCCAATTTGATTTAACCTTCTTAGAGAGAGTGTTGGCTGCAGAAGTATATGTAGTGGTGAAGATCAGTGGCACACAATCTTTAGGTTTAGTGTATTCTTTGTTTAGGAGGGATGCCTGTGTATGCTGCATGGCTTTATTCAATTGTGTGTCAAGGAGACTCCACGCGTAACCCCTCTCCAGGAATTTATCGTACATCGCCTGCAATTGAGTATGGGCCGAGTGTTGGTCTGTATTGTTTCTGATGACCCTCAGAAATTGGGAATATGGGATGCCTCTCACCGTGGCCGGGGGTGGTTGCTGGATGCATGGAGCAAGGAGTTTCGATCAGTCGATTTATGAAATAACCTGGTAGGCCTAAAACGTAGGCACCGAGGGTTCTTACTGCCATGACAATGGTTATGGATATAGTTATTGTTGCTTTAGGTTCCAGGTCACGGGTCAACTAGCACCCCCAAGGGTAGGGGAATAGTGTGTGTGTATTACCCCAGTCTGATGCCCACTAGTGGCTCGCCCACCTCTACTGCACCCGGCATTTTGTTACCAGTTTCCGTTGGCCTTTTAAAGACCCCAAATTAGGGGCCCCCATGATGTGTGAGTTTGCCTTTATAAGAGTAACAGCATTCAGGGCCCATTGTTATAACCAGTAAGTGCTTTAACTCCACGGTGTGTTGTCATTGATGATGTCATCAATGTGGGTGTGGCTCTTTTATCACTTAGCCTCTCCTTGGCTATAAATTGTGTACTCTGTTACTGCACTGAAAAAGGTCCTTGTGTGGGACCGAAACGTTGGATCAATAAACTTTTTTCTTTTTTATCTCCATTTGTTGCCTCATCAAATTCTGGGAGTGCCATCACTTTATACCCTAAGTGAATTTTTGATGCATGTGCACCCAGGCTTCGTCCTTGTTTCAGGATGTGCGGCCCTTACCTGCTGCTTTTTTTATATATATTTATATATATATATATATATATTTTTTTTTTTTATTAACTCTTACCCCTCATCCAATCCACACTTCTCTACCTCAAGGGCGGGTGGGCAGGAGGGAACGTTGTCCTCTCCCTTCGCTGTCCAAGAGGTAATGGTTCTCCATTTTTTTTTTTTTATTTATGTATTTTTATTTTCAAATGAAAAGTTGACATCATACACGTGTGCAAACCTGGAACACCCCGGGACACAGTTATCATTGGCATAGATAGTACTGATGCATACATAAGGTAAACAAGAAAACATATCCAACAAATTGTCAACCAAAAAGGGGAAGGGAATAAAAATAAAAGGAAAAAAAAACAAGGGGGAACATGAATGCAAGTTAGGCACATTATAGCAAAAGAGCTGTGGGTTAGGATCGTTTAGCTCAACCGCACACCCAGCAATAGTTCGACTAGGTTAACAACCCTTGAGAAATTTGTCGGTAGGAGAGCCAGAGGGACCAGGTTTTGTTAAAGGCCTTGGATTGGCCGGACTCGATGCTTGTAAGCCGTTCCATTATCAGCAAATTGTCGAGCCGGTTTTTTACCTCACGTATGTCCAAGGTGTTGGTTTTCCAGGCTTTCGCTATTGTCTGCTTAGCTGCAGAAAAGATATATGTGATCATGCGCCTGGAGTATTTATTGCCACCAGGGACATGCTTGTTTAGCAGGGCTTTAGCCGGGTTTTTAGGGAGAGTGAGTCCCGTGACACTAGTAATAAGAGTATAGACCCGAATCCAAAATCGGACTGCCACAGGGCAGTTCCACCACGTGTGAAGGAAAGAGCCGGACTGGTTACAAGCTCTGAAGCAAAGAGTGGAGGAAGCAGGATACCATCTGGCAACCTTCTCTGGAACCAGGTACCATTGGTGCAGCACTTTCTGGGAGGTCTCCTGTATGAGAACGTTGACAGAGCACTTAAAGGTATTTGTAAAAATGTCAGACCAAGTATCTTCATCCAGACATTGCCTGAGATCCCTCTCCCAATATTGGACGAACTTCAATGACTTGATAGGGGTGATATGGATCAGATGACCATATATGTATGACAACGCTCCTTTGGTGGAGACGAGATGCAAGCAAAGACTTTCAAAAGCAGTCGGAGGGGGGAAAGTAGTACCCCCTTTGTGAGATTTTATAAAGTGCACGATCTGCTGGTATCTTAACCATTCCCCCTGGGGAGCCTTGTATTGTTCCTGAAGCTGGGAAAATGATAGTATCTTGTTAGAGTGTGTGAGGGAGTAGATAGTCGACAGGAGAGACTGTTCCCACCAGGCGAAAGCCTTAGATGACTTACCGGGGGGGAAGTCAACATTGTTGAGGAAAGAGGTAGCCGGTTTATGAGGAGAGAATAGGCCAAAGGTGTCTTTTGTGCGGGCCCACACTGTCAGAGAATGCGCCACTATAGGGTTATTCGTGGCTTTAGTAGGAAAATTTGTAATCCACAGTATAGAGAAACGTAGAGAAACGTCCTGGAGAGAATGTTGTTCAATGTGAACCCACAACGGGGCATCGTAAGGCTGATGCCAGGAGACTATTTGAGACAATTGAGCAGCAAAAAAGTAACATTTCAAGTTCGGGATACCAAGGCCCCCTTTGTAACGACTGCGGCAAGCTGTAGAGAAGTTCAATCTGGCCCTCCTACCGTTCCAAACAAACCTAGTAAAAGCCTTCTGTAGAGTGTCCAGCAAACCCCTTGGAGGGTAGGTAGGTAGAGTGCGGAAATGGTTCTCCATTTTGTTGCTCCTCTATTTAAGCCCTCACTTTCTGCTTTCCCTATTCACCCCGCTGTCATGGCCCTCGCCGATCTACCTGTCCCCGGCACGCTTTCTGGGCTACTGTTTGAGCAGCTCAAAAAAAAAATTGCACCCTCCCCAGTAATTGTGGGGGTAGGGCATTATTATTTTAATTTGTTGTTTTACTAGTTGTCACCAAAGTGGGTTTAGAGGGTTAGTTAGCTACAATTAAGTCTAGGGTTCCTTGTGTAAACAGAGAGATTGAAGGGGGAAGATCTCTTCTAGTATGCCAGAGTATGTCAAATGTGATGGTTTACCCTCTAATATAGGTGACCATTAGTGTGCAATAAAGTCCTGGTGGGCCCTGAAGATGGTGGATTGACAGCAGTAGAGGTTCTGGATTATGGGTGTATATTATAAGATATGACATGGGAGACTAGAGGATAGTCTTACTAAGTTTTGTGGAAGGGCAGACTGTAGCTTCACAGGCAGTTTAATATGATGTTTTTCTCTTTATGGAATTGTTTATTGCAATGTTTTATTATTGTAATATTTGTGTTATGTACCAGAATGATTTTGTCACATTTTTAGTTGGTTAGGTGAGTGAGTATTGATTGATGCTTGGGTCATGTAACAGCATCCTAAATCAAAGTATAAATCTGGATTCAAGCCACTTCCCTGACATTGTAAGAACTAGCACATTCCATAATTCACTGCAACTATACCACCACTGTACCTCAATTTAAGGGGTTATATCAGCAACTCAGAGATGTACTTTTTAGAGTGTTCAAAATGAAATTTCTTTCTTGCTAATTATTAATATATGGTAAAGAGATGAAGATTGATGTGATACAAAGAGATTTATCATTGTGTTTTGGTGCCATATTTTTTCTCAGGAAGTACAGGTAGAGGATATATTATCCAGAATGATTGGGGCTTGGGGTTTTCTGGAAAAGGGACATTTGAGTAATATGGATCTCCATACCTTATGTCTACTAAAAAACTTTAAACAGTATATGAAATCTATAGGATTGTTTTGCCACCAACATGGATCCACGCACTTAGCTAGGATTAGGTACAAGGTACTGTTTTACTATTACAAAGAAAAAGGGAATCATTTTTTTAAAAGGTGAATTATTTGCTTAAAATGGACTATGAGAGATGGTCTTGCCGTAATTAGGCGCACACTGGATAATGAGTTTCTGTAAAATGGATCTTATACCTGTAGCCGCAATTAGAAAATATGAGCAGTCTTTTCTTATGTCATCCCATTGTGGACAACTGGCCTATTTCACTTGTTTCCTTACACCTGGTATTAGCCTTAAAGTGTTACTATAAAAAAATTTGCCTATAGCATTAGCTGCAGAGTAAATATCTGGTGCATGGTGCATAGTACAATGTTCAGGTTACCTTTCAGTATGTTATAGAATGGCCAATTTTAAGCAACTTTTCAATTGGTCATCATTATTTATTTTTGAATTATTTCCCTTCGATCTTCTGATTCTTTCCAGCTTTCCAATGGGAGTCACTGACCCCATCTAAAAACAAAAACTCTGTAAGGCTATAAATGTAATGGTATTGCTGCTTTTTATTACTCATCTTTCTATTTAGGCCCTCTTCTATTCATATTTCAGTCTCTTATTCAAATCAATGTATGGTTGCTAGGGTAATTTGGACTGGAGAGCTGCTGAATACAGTCCACCTTGTACCCAGAGTTACCCCCTAGTTTGCATGTCTAAATGTGCTGCCCAGCACTCACCTCTTATCAATATATCACTGCATTACTCCATTGGAAGCTCTCCATTCTTGTTGCACAAAGAACCTAAAGGTGCCAAGCTGTGGGGCAAGGTACTTTGCACCAGTTTTTTTGCACTTTGAAAATAGCAAATGAGGCCTTTAATTTTTTTTAGATATAAATTAATTATATATTTGTGCTTCTTTAAAGTAATTTGTTTTTTTATTGTAAACAACACAATCAGGCACGTCAGTCATGCAATGCAAATCACTGCAGCATTTGTGTGTTGGTTGCAGCTGGGAAAAAATGTTCAGTTGAGGAGTTCACAAATGAACTGTTAAAGGGACAGAAATAACTGTGAGAAAAAATAAAAAAAAACTATTACTGAACAGATTTGAACATTCACTTCAGTGTAGGGGATTTTTGTAAAAACAACAATTTCACTTTAAAAGGTTTCATAGGTTATTTGATAACACACCTGTCGTATCCACATTCGATTTTTTTCCTTTAGAAACCCCCCCCCCAGAGCTTTTTGGATATCATTTCCTCCTGCCACTAAAGTGAGTTGTCCGTTATCAAACTGGCTTCTCCAGAAGTCTGTGCAGACAGATTAAACACAGCTGAGTTCAAAATCTAAGCTTTCGTTTACACAACACTTTTGTTCTCAGAAGCTTCTGAATATTTTTATTTTATCTTTATAGTGTAAACAGTTTAAACACACTTCTAAATCAGACCAATCTGACATGAAAAAATAAATCAGTGCCCACACCATGCTAGGCTAAGCATTTGTTGAACATGGCAGTCTGAGAAAAGTCAGGAGAATAGGAAAAAGTATGCTGACAATGAAATTAAAATGTCATTTTCAGATACTCAAATAATTCATTACAGGAGTAGTATAACAAAATATAGTTGATACTGTGCATTTGTGTAAGCCAATAGCATGGTCTGTCCTGGGAAGCACCGATATTGTAAGAATATAGTTTGAAACTAGTGATGGGCGAATTTATTTGGCAGTTGGGAATTTGGCGCGAATTAGCCCGTTTCCCCACCTGTAAAAATTCGCCGACGTCGGAAAAAACTTTCAGTGCTTTTTCAGCACCAGCAACGGTTCCGACGCAGGCGCCCATTTAGACGCCGGCGACAATAAATGGATGCCAATTGATGCTGGCACCCATTTTGACGCTGGAAAATTGTCGCCGGCGTCAAAATCTACGTTTCGCTAATTTTTTTTTCCAGTTTCGCGAATTTCGCCAAATTGGCCCATCAATATTTGAAACTCAAGGGCAGTGTTAAGCTGACCATTCATACATCAATAAAATGTAACCTGCTGATCAGTCCAATACTCATGTATATACAGTTAGGTCCATAAATCTTTGATTTTGGTTGTGTACATTACCACAATGAATTTTAAATGAAACAACTCAGATGCAGCTGAACTGCAGACTTTCAGCTTTAATTCAGTGGGTTGAACAAAAAGATTGCATAAAAATGTGTGGAACTAAAGCCTTTTTTAACACAATCACTTCATTTCAGGGGCTCAAAGTAATTGGACAAGTGACTCAAAGGCTATTTCATGGGCAGGTGTGGGCAATTCCTTCGTTATTTTATTATCAATGAAGCAGATAAAAGCCCTGGAGTTGATTTGAGGGGGGGGGGTGCTTGTATGTGGAAGACAACATGCGGTCATTCTTCCACTGTATAGAGCACTGGTAAGGCCCCATCTAAGGCATCCATCACTCAAACAGGACATTATTGTATTAGAGAGGGTACAGAGAAGGGCAACTAAGCTGGTAAAAGGAAACCTATGAGGAAGATTGGCCAAATTGGGAATGTTCATGCTGGAGAAGAGGCGCTTAAGGGGTGATATGATAACTATGTATAAATATATAAGGGGATCATATAATAATCTCTCTAATGATTTATTTACCAGTAGGTCTTTCCAGCTGACACAAGTTCACCCATTCCGATTAGAAGAAAAGAGGTTCCTCCTGAATATTCGGAAGGGTTTTTTTTTTACAGTGAGAGCTGTGATGATGTGAATTCTCTCCCTGAACCAGTTGTACTGGCTGATATATTAGATAGCTTTAAGAAGGGGTTGGCTGGCTTTTTAGAGGGAATACAGGGTTATGGAAGCTAGCTCATAGTATAAATTTATCCAAGGACTAGTCCAATTGCCATTTTGGAGTCAGGAAGGAATTTTTTTCCCCCTCTGAGCCAAATTGGAGAGGCTTCAGATGTTTTTTTTTGTCTTCCTCTGGATCAACTGGCAGTTAGGCAGGTTAAAAAAAGTTAAAAGGTTGAACTCGATGGACTTTTTTCAACCTAGCTTACGATGTTACTAGGTTTTTCCATGGTTCTACTAAAGTTTGAGTTCGAGTACAATGAGCAGTTTAATCAAAAAATAACTAAACAGATTTCTTATTTACTATTTACCTATGCTTATTTCCTTAGGGTAAAGATTACCTGGTTAACAAGCAACAATTTTTCTTAATTCAGGCATTTTATTGCAATAGTTTGAAATTTTGGGGTTTACACCAATCACCACAGGCAAATAATGGTATTAGTGGCAAAAGTGACCTTCTTCAGAAAAACTGGTTTGGATTATAACATTGTGATCACTTGAGTTTTGGTTCCATATATCGACACATTTTTAGATTTTGATTATGGCATTCCAAAACAGGTTAAAGTACTGGACTTTTACATTTTGTTT
Source organism: Xenopus laevis (assembly GCF_017654675.1). Taxonomy (NCBI): domain Eukaryota; kingdom Metazoa; phylum Chordata; class Amphibia; order Anura; family Pipidae; genus Xenopus; species Xenopus laevis. The sequence goes on along the minus strand of NC_054378.1, from coordinate 31,975,803 downwards.
GCTATAAACAATTGTATTTTCACAGGATTCCTCATAATTGATTTAGCATCTGTTAAACAGTAGGTGTCTATTAGCCCTATCTTCTTGCTTCTCGATAATAGATGATCTGATGATCTAATTTGTTCCCCTCTGAGGGGAGACAAAGATGAAGTGAAAGAATCATTCAGCTCAAAAGGAAAAAAAGCCTTGTTGTGATCATATTTTAAAAGATAGTTAAAATATGTGTGTATTACTAGTGTCACTCTAAATATTTACTTATTAAAAAAATAAAACAACAGCATCCAAAAAATGTGGTCAAAGTTTCACATTTCTGCAGCCAGACTTTAATATTGAATTGTAATATTTCGAAAGGAATGTGCCATGATACTATCACCTACTGTAAGTAAAAGTGCTGTGGTATTGTATATGTTGTGGCTGTACTGCTGCTTCTGGCAGTCACTTTGTCCCATGGATTACTATCCACTGACATGCATGCGAAGAGATTCTTTTCATCTTCAAGTCAGTCATTCAAACCAGTGCCTAGTTTCTAGTATAAGTGGTACTAACAACCAGATAACAGTCCCTGGAGAGTTGTTAAACCAGGTGTTAAACAATGTGAAGTATGATGTAAACTGGTGTAGCTAGTATCACATTTTGTACTTGCATAAGAGAATCTATTTCCTGTTTCCTCTCTGTCAGGCAATACTAGTCCTGACTTGATTTTTGGCATGGATTCTATATATACTCTCAGGATCAGAGGCAATGTCCCATGAGACAAAGCAGGATCATATACTCTTTATCTGAATGGGTTGTAAACATTTACTTCACTGCTGCTTGAAATGCCTGTGGGTAGCATAACAATGAGAGTGATAAAAATAAGGAGGCTTAGTTAGGCAACATAAATGGATGTGTTTTATTTATGAATAATATAAATACATGAAATATAACCTTCTAATGTAAAGCTAATGTATTATTGTAAAGCTTGTGTAAAAAATATTATTGTAAAAAGGGCAGTTCTGTAATGACAATACTCATTAAAATAATTAAAAAAAACAGTATATCTTAGGCTAAAGTTAGCCATACCATACTAAAGTAGTAATAATTTCCAAGTTTTACATTGTTCTTTTTAGTAGTAGTAGACAAGAGAGAACAAAAGGAGGAAGAGGAAGAAAGTGAATGGAGAAGGAGGAGTACTGGCACACTTTCTAATTGAGGTAAGTCATTTAATATATCAGTACATTTAAAGGTCCATTTCAGAGGTATCAATCTGATACGAGTGAGGGGCAAGAGATGTATAGAGGAGGTTGTCTCCTTGAATGGCCTGGTGTTATGAATCGTGTACGGATTTAGCAAACGCTTGTTCATATAGCTGTATACGCTCTAGTTCAGATTTTACTAAAGTATAATTTTAAGATCAGTATCCACTTTAAAATCTTCCTTGGTTCCTTACTTTAAATGACTTACCATATTTATAAGAGTGCATTTCTAGGTAATTGTTTCACTATCCTTAAACACAAATATTATTTAAGGCCAGCACGATCCTGCTGACATTTCAGTTTGTTTAAGGCAGCTCCATATATCCACCATTCATACTACACCATGTAGTAAGAGCTATTTGCCACTCAAACAACTAAAAGAGGAATCATACTAACTACAAACGAACATACTTATCAACAGGCTGCTGACAAGTGAAAGCAACTAAAGCAAATAAATGAACACAAAAGATAAGTATATAACAACTTTATTTTAAGTAAGGTTTGTAAATTAAAGTACTGTGGTTTCATTTTTAATAGGTTTTGGTATGCTGTTGTGCTTACAGGAAGTTTGCCACAAATTGCTTTACTTTGCAGTTAAAGCAGTAAGATGATGAGACAGTTAGCTGGGCAACTGTTAGAAAATCTAGTGTTGGCAAAAGGAAAGGGCAGGCTGCTCCAGGGTTTATGTATCCCAACAAATTCACCAGGATTGACAGTTCTAGATGAGGCTGATCTCTCTAACAGCTGGGAGACCAGTTTCTCTAGTAGTGGTGGGGAGGAAGGAAGAGTCAAATGCATTAAAGTTAATATTTTTGACGTGTGACAATTTTGACAGGCGACAATTTTTTTGTCACAGCGATTTTCCCATGGCAAATTCTGCGAAATCCAGAAATTCACCACAAATCCATGCCTGCCGAATAAATTTGCCCATCACTAATTGTGGTTGTAAGGATTCGCCACAACTGAACATTTTGCTGTCTTCCTGGTGCCAGGGTTCAGCATGTGGTTGATCGGGTAGACAAATTATTGGGTGGGGCTGGGCATGACCGAGCTGTCTTAGTACATATTGGTAATAATGACAAAAACCTTAACGATTGAGTTCAGGGATCTAGGCTTAAGCAGGACCGGAACTAGGGGAAGGCAGAGTAGGAACATGCCTAGGGCGCAAAGCTTGGAGGGCACCCATCACGTACCTCTAACTGCTGTCTACCCAACTCCTGTTTGAAGAAACCTGCACATTGCAATCGTGCATAGCCCAGGGGATTTTGAGATTTTGCCCAGTTGATTTATTGTTTTTAGTGCCATATTTAGTGCCCCATTATGGATATGGATAGGAGAGTGTCACCTGTGTACATTGCTACAGTCTCTGTAACTGCACCCAACTTAAACCCTTTAATCTCAGGTGTTTTTTTCAGTAGTAAGGCGAGAGGCTCCATTGCTCGTGCAAACAACTGGGTAGAGTGAGGGCACACTTGCTTGATCCCTCTGCTGAACATGAAAGGGGTAGAGGGTCCCTTTCCAGCACTTTGCTAAATATTAAAGTTAGGGGTGGGGCTAAGTTTTTACCATGTTTGAGATGTTAAATCAGCAATGGCTTCCTGTATCTCTATTTCAGTGATGAGGTTGTCTAATAGGGGGCATCATTATGTTCATGTCTTGGAAGAGGAATAGCTTCAAGGTACCTTATTATTTGTTCCCTGGAGAGGGTCATACGTGAGGAGTAAAGTTGTATAAAATAATGCTTATAGACCTGATTAATCTTGCTTGGATCAGTGAGAGTGGAACCACTGCTGTCCTTAATGGCCGGTATATTTGTTAGTGGGGAGATTTCCCGGGCATGTAAGATAGTAGTCTGCCATTTTATCTCCGGTTGCAAATACATTTTCCCTATTATAGAGCATTGATTTTTTTAACTTGTTTAGTTAGAGTTGTCTTAAGGAACCATTGGCTTTTAAGCCAGTCCACTGTGTTGTATGGAGAGGTTGTTGCAGAAAGTCCTTTCTGCTTTAACGGCTTATAATATTTCCCCTTTAGTTATAGTATTACATTTTTTTAATCTGTTGTTTATACTGTAAATTCCTCTAGCATAGGCCTTTAGGGAGTCCTATACCATTTGGGGGGAAGCTGTCTCTGTGTTGATGTTGATATATGCTTTAAACTCTTTCTCTATGGCCTGTTATAGAGTCTTGTTGAAGCCAAAATCCATCCAGCCTCCATAATTTGTTTATAGGAGAGGAGTTTGTCTCAATTAATAACAAAAGAGGTGGTGATCAGAGATTCCCCCATGTAATATTTCAAGCAAGATTGTTTGAGTCTCTAACTCTGCTGTCCCAAGGCAAGGTCTATGCTGGACATTAGTATTATTAGATGCAGAGTAGCAGGTGTATCTCTTTTCGTCTGGTTGTTTCCTTCTCCAGAGGTGACATAGGTTAAAATTAAAGGCCCATGTCAAAAGAGTATTATTTGGCTTTGCACTGGGGTATAATCTGTGTTTTCAGATAGGACTGCATTAAAATCCCCCATAAAAATAAGAGGTGCATGTGTTAGGTACAGTACCTTATCCATAATGAGGGACAGCAGTGGTTCACTGACAGGGGGAGGCATATATAAATTCACAATAATATATGGTTTATCATGTAAGTTACAAGACATAATGATAAAATGACCATCATAATTATTATTATCATCATGATATTACCCTATTAAATTCAAATGAACAGTTCCTTGTTACCAGTATAGAAACTCCTCTGGCATATGAGGAGTAGGTAGAGTGATTAAAAAAACCCAATTCAAGGTTTCCTCATGGTGAGGATCTTACTTCCTATCAAGTGAGTTTCTTGAAGAAGTATCAGATGTGGTTTGATTTTGCGTATGGTTTTAAAGACCAGGCCTCTCTTTATTGGGTGTCCCAGCCCTCTGATGTTCCAGGAGAGAATATTGATTTCCGTCATTTTCGAATCTGTAATAATAAGGCAGGGTGCTGAATCTCTGTGGAACCAAGGTTTAGATTTTGCATAACATCATCCAAAGAAAAGTCCAGGGGGTGTAGTTTCTCAAATGTAACTGAAAAAGGGGGAGGGGGAAGAAGAAATTACAGTAGAGCTGTATATTCCATGGGTGAATTTATGCCATGTGCCCACCCCACTTACCCTTTCCCAACTTGAGCAGGTTTTGTTCCCAAAAACTGAAACCATAACTGAATTGAATTGGGGGGGAACCTAAGGTCTTTAAATAGTTCCTTGGTTCAAAGGCTTAATGTAGTTTCAAAATGTCCCAGTATTATAGGTTTTTACCACAACTGGGGTTCCTCGGTGCTGTGCTATGGTTGATTGGAGTTGTGAACTTGTCTCCTTTGTGTGTTCCTTGGTTTTCCTCAGGAACATTAGTAGTGTGGTAGGTAGTCGAGGCTGTAGGGCTGTCACTGTTGTATCTTAGTGGGTGCCATTGTGCTGGTCATCCGGTCTTGGGTGTCTTGGAGATCTTGGAGCCATGGGTTGGGTAGATACCTATCCAGTAGACGGTATCCTCAGGATTGGAGAGGAAATGGACCTTGTCGTCCTTAACCACTGTTAGTCGCACAGGGAAAGTCATGGAGTAAATGAGCTGTAGTTGCCTCAATTTTGCTTTTACCGTGTTGATTTTTTGTCTTTGATTAGGCACTTCCATTGAGTAATCTGGGTACACTGATACCTATTGGTTTTCATAATGTATTTGGCCAGCCTTCTGGGCTTCACAGAGGGCTGCGTCCCTGTCTTTATAATTAAGTAGTCTAGCAAAAAGTGGTTGTGCTGGTGCCCCTGGTGCAGGGGTTTTTCCTGGAACCCTATGTATACGTTCCACCACAAAAAAGGGTGAGAAAGAGCTTGCACCAAATTGTTTTATGAGCCAGTCCTCAACAATTTTTTCCACATGTTGACCCTCTGCCCTTTCAGGGATACCCACTATGTGGATATTGTTTCGCCTAAGGTGATTTTTAAGGTCATCAGCATGGTTCTGGAGGTTAGACAGTTTGCTTATAAGGTCCTCCATTTTTGCCTGTAGAGGGTGTGTTCTATTCTCTACATCAGAGATGCATCTCTCAGTGTCTAGTGTTCTGTCTCTTAAATTTTGCACATCTTGCTTGATTATGTTAAAGTCAATCTTCCCTAGTGTTGGTTCAGGAGGTTGTGCTGGGGTTAATATAGCTTGTTGGGTTACTTCCTGCCTTTGCTCTTCAGTGCAGTGTAATGGATGATTAGGGGTATCTGAGTCCCTGGCGAATATGCTAAGTGTCTGCGCGGTCACCGGGCTTACCCGAGGTCTGTGCGGTTGCTCCGTTGGAGTATCAGCACTGTTATGCGCCATAGCTGGAGTCTGTTTTTCCCGATCATGCATGCGGTAAAGGGTTGGGACCTCAGACAACCAATTGTGCTGGGGTTAATCAGGGCTATAGCTGGAGCTGTGGGAACTGTGTCCTTCTCTGATCACATCAGGCTACGCCCCTCAACAGAATCCCTTTAAGTTACATCTAAAATATATGCTTTTCAGGTAACAGGTGACATACATTTTTATTCAAATGTTATAGCATTTCAAACATCTATATTGATTTTTATTCTGAAACTATTTTATAGCAGCCCTGCATAAAAATGTTTGTTGGGCATATTTTGTTTTCTCCAATAACTTATAAACTAAGAGTACTCTAAGCCTATGATTAAATGCCTGCATGCATGAAACGAGCAAGCTGTGAATTTGTTCACGTCTTGCCTAAAATAAAATCTGCAGTTCATATTTTGCCTGAGATTCGTGCCTACTGCTTTCTCCATGGTTGAATACCTTCACTTTGAGCTGTTGGTCTTGGGTATGCACACCCAGATCCCATGTGTAGACTGGTGAGTTAAACTTTGAACATAACCCATTTTTCATGAAGCTATACAACCATTTTAAGAAAATAACGGACTTCCAAAAATGGAATCAAAATGTCAAAAAACATTTCAGGTACTATAGGATTTTGGGGCATATGTCCCTTTCCCATTTGCCCTTCAGTACGTTCAGTGACTCATCAAATACTTTACTATGTAAATCCCTTTACAGTTCAGAGTTGAGGCCTTTTGATGTGCCCTGAAGAAAGTGGACAATTAGAATGATTGGGCGAGCAGAATAAGTTGTTTTCTGTTTTCAATAGTTAAACTCTTTTTGACCTGGGATTATTGTAGCCATTGTAGCAATTGAAGTGAAGGTTTCCCCATTGTGTGGTTTGTTGAGATATGCTGGCTTATTTCATAAACTGCACCGTTTTGTACCGGACCACTTGCCTGAGGAAAATTACCGTAGGTTAGTGCTTGGGGTTTCTTGATAAATAGCCATTGGATAGGGGTAGTGTTTCCCCCTATCAGAGTTTTATGTGGCTGGTACAGTGTTTTATGTCTCCATCTACCACCCAGAAGGCCATATGGCTTAACTGAGTAGCAAGGCAGTATAGTAATAAGTTAGCGAAAGCAACCCTCCCTTGGAACTTCCCTCTAGTCAAGGTTGTTAAACTCAGTTGGGGGCAGGAGTTTGCCCAAACCAATTGTCTAAAGGTTGTATATAGTTTTGTGAAGAAGGCTTTCTTTACTAAGAGGGGAGACTGTAGAACAAAATATGTTAATTTAGTGAGTAGTACCATCTTGATTATTTGTATTCTGCCAATTGGACTTTAGCAGCTATAGTGGTCAGTAATGGGAGTACGTTTAACTTATAAAATTCAGATATAGGCTGTTTGATCACTACTCCCAAGTAGGTGAATTTATCTGTAAGTGGAAATGGGAGGTTTGGAGGTTGTGAGGGGGTTATCCACTATTAGGATCACTTATTTAGCCGGGCTTGTTACCAGTCCTGATAGGTGAGCAAATCTAGTGGTCAAGTTTAGTAAGCTTTGCGGAGGGGCAAAATGTGGCTTTAGTTTTATTTTCAACTTTTGCCCTGCTTAGAGCAGAGAATTTTAGAAACCATACATATTTCCTAATTAAACCAAAAAGCAAAGAGTATGTTCACAACAAGTCCAATTCATTGACATAATGTTAAAAAGGGGGTATAAGGTCTCTTTAACTGTATCCTGTTTTAGGCTTGTAACATACATTTCAAAAACTGGAGGGGGCATATTAGATTCATTATTGCAACAAATTTCTCTTTTACTAAAATGTGAACTTAATTTTTTACATAAAATATACAAGTATATGCAACCATTTAAAAGGCATTTGGGGGAATGTAATAAAAGTCGGTAACTTGATAAATATTCGTAATGCGAAAAGTTATGCCTTTGTGAGAACAAATTTGCCTTCACGCAAATTTAATGTGGCTTTGTGAACCTGGAAAAAATGGGAAGAAGGTTTGTGAATTTTATAGTTTGAGCCAGTGCGCAGTGAATGTAATAAAACTTTGTAAGCTATTTTGGGCTATACATGCCAACGGGGTTAATTACCAGCTAGTGCACTAGACAAGAGCATGGGTTACAGGTGACTCTAACACATCAGGCTAGGGTCTTCGCTAAATGGAAGCTTCAAGGTGTGGTGTAGTGTAACTGCATCTCCCACAAGCTGCTGTGCAATACAACAGGAGGTTCTTGCAGTCAAACCGAATAAACTTTTATTTGTCAGGGACAAATGATCCACAGGGTACTTACATTGGTACAGAGGCATATGCAGAATATATGTAGGCCCACACATAGCTCACACAGAGCTTCAGAGGCAGATGCAGGTGCATTTCCTGAGGCAAATCTTACAGTCTGGAAAGCTATTTCCTGCTACACCTCCTTGATGGAGCACAAAGTTGCTCTTTCTTTCTTCCCTCTCTGCTTTACTCTCCTAGAGAGTCTATAACATTATTTTCCTGCCACTCATTAGCCTCATTCACAGGTCCCTGCTCCCCAACTTATCTCCCTAGATGTACTGGTCCCTCTAGAGCACATGCCTTTTCTGTGTCTTGCTGTATCCAGGCCTCCCTGGGCACACCCAGCTGGTCAGCATCCTGAAGCTCAACCCCTTCTCTCTCACAATACTGTGGTCACAGCTCCTCCTGGCCAATAGCACAACTATACAAATTACATCTAGCTACATGGGCCTCTGCCCAGCAACTTGGGAGATCAGGAAGTGTAGGGAATTAAAGCCATAGGGGCACATTAACCCTGTGGGTCCCTACAACTTCTTACTGAAAAAGTTGTTATGTTTGCGCCAAAAGATTACAACACCTTCAAGCGCTTCTTAAAAATGGGTAATGCACAATTAAAATTCGCAATGCAATAACAGTTTAAGGTAGAGTATTACATTGTGAAATGCAAACTTTTATTCTTATTTGTGCAAATTGTTTTGCTCTTTGCGACTTTTATTAAATTTCCCCAATTATATCTTTAGTCTTTATATCTTTAGAACCAAAATTAATGAATGTAACTAAACAACTAATAACAAACATTTACTCCTGAAATTGGTCAGTTCTAGAGGATAAGCATTAAATAATTTTCTTGTTAGAAATTAATTAGAGAGCCATCTGGAATTGTTTAATATATTCTAAGTTATCTTGCTCCAGTTTAACTTGAACTTCCTGAAAATGATTCCCACAATACCACCTGCTTAGAACATACACTAATGCAATTCTACATCTGGGATACATTCCTAGGTAGGAATCACACTGAACACTCATACGTATGGTAAACAGTACGTATGAGTAGCAGTTATACTCTCTCAGTCAGAACAGCTTATTATACGGATAGACTGTGATCTGCTTACCCTACTCCTTCAAGGAAGTTAAGGTGGCCATAGACACACAGATCCTATCATATGAATCGAGGATTCGTACGATTTTCGGATCGTGTGTGGAGTGTGCCGACATCTTTCGTCCGGCGGAGATCGGTCAGGTTTGATTTTGACCCAACCGATCCCGCCGGTGCCCACGGCACATCGTAATCGGCTCGTTCGGCCATACGGCCGAACAATCAGATTACCCCCGATATAGCCATGTTTGTTAAAGGCATATCGGGGAAAGATCCGCTCGTTTGGCGATGTGGCCGAACTGGCGGATCTTTGCATCTATGGCCACCTTAAGTTGCAATAGTAAAAAACACATAGTAGTACACCGTACAAAGCAGGACATTTCAAAAAAATTAATAGTGAACAGTTCATTCATCTTATCCTTCAGCTTTCAGAATTCCTGTCTTCCCACGTAAAGATCCTCTGCCTAAATGAGTAATTTTAGAGTAATCTCACTCATTGCTTCAGCTCAGTGCTGATCACTGCAGTTAGTTCTACTTTTAATATGAGTTAGTTAGTTCTACTTTTAATATGAGCACCCTAGGTACAGTGGGTACCCATTCCTGTTGTGGAAGGCCATGCAGGGGCACATACATTTCCTGACTGAACAAATGTCTCAGAGCCCAGGACAGATGCTCAATATGCACATGTCTGACCTAGAATCTAAGTGACTGACATGCTCATATTGTGGGAGAGTCCTGGTTCTGGAGAAATATGTTTAGTCTGTGCATACATGGCTGCTGCACCAGTAATATGTACCCACAGAGATGCATACCCTAAAATATTGCTCTTGGGGAGGGGTCCAAAACCGGGTAACTGTGGGCATTGGAAGTTGTACAGGCCCAAGGTACAACAAACCAGAGTATTGTAAATGTTTTGGCGTACTGGAGTCTTTTCAACAAGTGGAGTGACAGTCCCAAGTATGCCAAATGTTTAAAACATTACAAACATTTTGGGCAGATTTCAAAGTTTAGAAAATGTCAGTATTCGCTTTAACTTTGTGTTGCTGAGCATTGCTAATGCTTACAAAATATCATGCTAATAAAGATGTTGGCATAGATAAAGAATAGCCACGAAAGACAGGATGGGAAATAGGCAAGGAAAGAGAGTTTAGGGCAGGAAATAACAGAAAGACAAGGCAAAACACCATTACCATCAGACCATAGGAAATTAAAATCAAAATAAAGGTTTGGGATCCCTTATCCAGAAACCAGTTACCCAGAAAGCTTCAAATCATAGAATGACCATAGATTCCATTTCAATCTAATAATTCCGTTTTTTTAATTATTTCCATTTTTCTCTTATAATAAAACATTATTTTCTTCTTGAGCCTCACTAAGATGTATTTAATCCTTACAGGAGGCAAAACTCGTTTTTGGGTTTTGTTTAATATTTAAATGATTTTTAGTAGGTTGAACCTATGGTGATCCAAATTATAGAAAGACCACTAAAAACCCCCAGGACCCAAGCATTTTGATTAACAGGTCCAATACCTATATTTGAATTAACATATATAGTGAATAATGTACCCCTGTTATAAAATATAGTAATTATAAGGAGTTCCGTGACAATATAAATGAATGAGGCCAAAGGCCCAGGTGCTTTTATACAGGTAATGGAACTCAGAGGTGACTTCTAATATCCTCATAACTTACAACAGGGGGTACTTTATTTCTTATATATATTTGAGTATCAGTGAGTCAAGTGACAGAAATAACATCACTAAGCACTGATTATAACTGATGACATGACTGAGCACTGTTAATAAAGATATAATTTACAGGATATTCAAGGCTCTTGTGTATTTTAAAAAGATAATTTCTCACCAAAGAGTTCAGAGACCATATAAAGCATGAGTGCTGTTATACAGGTCATGAAATGTTAATAACATTCACATATTATAGCAGGGGTACATTATTTCTTACAATATACAAGTTTCTTTAGTAATATCATACAAATAACATCACTATTAAGATCTTTTTATATGAATATACAGTATTTTACAGGTTAATAGTCAAACTATCTGATAAGGATCCAAACAGTACAACAGCAGTATTAAAAAAAAAATTCTAAATTTAATTAAAGCAGTGAAGGCACACGCCACATGTTTTGGGCCTAGCCCTTTATCAAGTGTGTAATTGTATTTAAAAGTTATTTGTGCCTTTTGTATAGTATAAGTAAAATAAAAACAAACCAAAATCCAACAGTTCTTTGTTACAAATGTTAATTATCTAGAGATAATTAACATATGTAAAACAATTTCAGTTGGCTTCCTCTCTCTCTCTCTCTCTCTCTCTCTCTCTCTCTCTCTCTCTCTCTCTCTCTCTCTCTCTCTCTCTCTCTCTCTATACATATATATATATACATATATAAATATATGTTATACTTTTTGCTTCTATGCTCTTGCAGGGGTACTTAATATACATTATACATATTTATTTAATTAATTACATTATGTTTCTAATTTCTGCTAAACAACATTTGTGTAAAAAAAGATTAGCGGTTTCCCAATTTCATTCACAGAAACTTGCCCTTGTCTGCTATTCCCCCTATTTCAAAGATACTGACTAATGACCAACAAGATTGTTTGTCCTGGGAAAAGAAACAATTATTTCCCACTTCCCATCTGAGGTAGGGTTAAAAAGATAAATAGGTTTCAGATTTCACAGAAGTAATTGTGTTCAGTCATTAGCATTTATCTCTCTGCAATCCTGCAGCTAAATTATTTGCAAATGTTTTCTAACCCCTCTACCATTTTTTTGTTTTGTTATTTGGAGGGGCCTATAATAAACCATAGCAGTTTGACCCAGATTAAAAGATACAGGGTTAGTGTGTCTGTAGGGTGAACACCACTCAACGCTAGTTATTGTTTTATGACAAAGAAAGACATTCTGGCAAAACAATAAAGTCAGTGGCACTGATAAGATCCTGTGTTTTCAAATTCAAATGTCTGACTTCCTGGTGTAATTTATTGAAAGGCTTTGAACAGCTCAATGCATTTCAATCTCTTGAAATTAGTTAAACTGGAATATTGTCTAATAGCAGGAAACTGCCAAATGTTGATGTCCTTGTGAACATAAAAGTAATGTGTGAATTGTGCATTTCATGTGTTTTACTTTTGTTGTAAAGAGGACAAAGCAGAAACGGTACTTTCCATTTGTGACTCTCTATTCAACTGTAAACTGCTAAACAACCCCACCACTAAAGATTTGTTTTTTTGTCTAAACATTCACCCAGAAGGAACCATCCTTGAGACAGATTAAATGCAGAAGATAAGACTTCACAGAAAATTGCCAGCCAGTGTGTTAAAGATTAGTACCTCTTTGGCACATACATACTGTAGTTTCAGTTAACATTGGGTATTTATAGAAAATAGTGTCCAGTTTGGTTCAGTTTGATCATACATATATTTATGTAGATGGGTAGATGGAATCAATCTCTTTGCTGGGTTGATGTTCGAAATGACTCAGTACGAATGTATTGAAGTCCACCTTGCTAATGATTTGATATGCACACTAAGCAGATATGATCCAATGAGAATGTATGTCTGTCTAAATAGATCTTTGAAGGAGTCCATAGATCTTTTAAATGGTTAGGCAGTGCAGTTGGTACTAGACAAATTGACCAAAGCTACTGTATCTGTATGTGTATGGCTCACTACAGAATCCAGTTCCAATAAAGCACTGAGAGCCAACTTTTTGCCATGTTGCCTATGAATAGGTAGGAAAACAACAGAACATTAGCTAAATTGCTGACACTTTACTCCCAATTAAAACAAATGACAGAGCATAACTCACTTTAAAACCTTGCAAGCTTCAATATTTCTAAGGCACCATGTCACTGGTTGCATTCCCAAAGGAACAAAATAGTACAAGCTGGCACACAAGGTGAGTTAAACCGAGGTCATACCCCTGGTGCGTTTATTGCGTCACAACGTTTCAGGGGCATTCCCCCTTCGTCAGGAGCATTCCCAAAGGCCCACACTGTCTGGTGCATATACATTTATATGTGCATTCATTATTGCTGGTGACTGTACTGGAACCAAATAAATAGTTTTTAGGCCTGGAATATCAGGAATATCTGTGGTTATTGATAGTCAAGACACACTGTACAGTATAAGTATATTAATATCACTGCTTCCACCAGGATATTAGGCCCAGACTGGTATTCAAAATAGGCTCTAGCATTTCAAATACAGAGAGGCCCAAACAGCCTACAAGCAGCCCAATAAATAATGACTGTCTATGGCAGCAGTCCCTCTGCCACAATCCACAGATATAAATTTATTGAACATATACTGTATGTCAGTTCATTCAAGTTATTGTTTTTCTGTATTTCAGTGTATGTTGAGTATAATGCTCAATTTAACTAGTGATTGGCAAATCTGACCACCCAAAAATTCTTGACACACAACATTTTTTTTCACCCATTGGAGTCTAGGGTCGTCATTTTTATAGTGAAACTCATCTAATAATTTCACTCATCACTAAATTTAATAACATGCACTGTGCTGAAATAATGTTCAGATGGACAGTGTAGGAATCAAGTTACAGTAACTTCATAAGTTTGGGCTCTTTTATCTTTCCTTTTTTGAAATATATGGGAGACCATTTTATAAAAGAAGCATTACATTTGTTATTTGAGTTAAAAAATCCACCTACTGTCCAATTTGCTGATAGCTGATAAGCTGTGGCATATTGCATTGTAAAGCTGTTTCCTGCTGCTACAGATGGATCAGCTCTTTAGCTAAATGTAAAAGTTCTACTTATTTCTCTGTCCCTTAATTACTAGCTGGAGGGAACACACAATAATTATCAGCCTATAATACATTAAGGGGGCGAGGGGATAGAGTCATAAGCCTGTGTCACTGTACTGCTCACAACAATGCAAGCAAATTCCACAGGGCTGGTGTTTTGAGGTACAATTACACAAACCCTTTCATTGCCAGAGCTTACATTGATTGAACATAAAGCTTTAACTACACAAAATAAGTGATTTTCTGTCTTCCATACTTTCACAATGAGCACTTTCATTAATGATATGGTTTTAGGAGGCCAAGGATGTTTTAAGGCTACAGCCACAGGGGACTGATTCTTGGCTTGACATTGATGGGCATATTCATTATTCTGTGTAAATTGGTTTGCGTGATTTTACGTCATGTGAATGCCATGGAATTTGATGCCATTATTTTACATTGCTTCAGGAGGAAGTCACGCCAAGAAAAAAACTTGTAAAAATTTTACGCGTTTTTTTATGCAATGTAAATGCCAGATTTGATGCCAGTATACATTACATTGATTCAGGAGGAAGTCACTCCAAGAAAAATTGCCTTACGCCATTTTTTATTCTGTTTTTTACATGACGAAGCTTGGCCCTGTGTAATGTATTATTCAACTGTTTTTTTACACAGCATAATAAATATGTCCCCAAGAATCAGCTGGTCCACTGATACTACGTTAGCCTCTGCAAAGACACACAGAGGGGATTTTGTCATGGAAACACATGAATAAATATGCATTTTTGGGCCAAAATCTGCTCCCTGTGTCTGCACAGGTGTCAATTGGTCAGTATTTCGGTGGCCTACCTGTGGTTTTGTCTAGCTCTGCTCCCACAACATCACAACTACACTTCCTGAAACATCAAAACTCAGCCCATTCTCTGACCTACTCCCCAACTCATGTACAACTCCCCATCTGGTACAAGAACAAGTAAAGGCCAACAAATTGGCCTCCCTATTAACTGATTTTGGACTGGCTTAGTCTGTACCCACTCCTGCAATTTCCCCCCATGATATCACAACTGTGCCCCTTCTCTGACCCCACCCCAGTTGTCATTATTGGCCAGAAGAAAAGGTAATAACCCTACTTCCTGCTTTTCAGCTCTCTAACTTTGAGTTAGACAGCGACTATAAGGGGGCCACATGGGACATAACTGTTCAGTGAGTTTGCAATTGATCCTAAGCATGCAAAAGCAAACACCCATGTGTCCCCCCGCAAGTCACTGATTGGTTACTGCCTGGTAACCAATTAGTGGAAACCAAGAGAGCTGCAAAGACATCCAGTCACTATCTATCACTAACTATTTTAGATTTTTTTATTTTATTTTGCACTGCCTATCTATTTACTCAGCTTTTATTTTTATACTGAACAATTCCTTTACTGTCACTATAGCCACATTTTCACATGAAGCTGATATGTATTTTTTATTTTTGGAAGCAGCCAACATCAGTGCATGTTCCAGTTTTGCAGTAGTGAGTGACAACCTAGATCAGTGGTCCCCAACCAGTAGCTCGCGAGCAGCATGTTGTTCACTAACCCCTTGGATGTTGCTCCCAGTGGCCTCAAAGCAGGAGCTTATTTTTGAATTCCTGGCTTGGAGGCAAGTTTTAGTTGCATAAAAAACCAGGTGTACTTCCAAGCAGAGCCTCCTGTAGGCTGCCAGTACATATAGAGGCTACCTAACAGCCAATCGCAGCCCTTATTTGACATCCCCATGGACTTTTTCATGCTTGTGTTGCTCTCCAACTCTTTTTACATTTAAATGTTAGGGCTTTAGCCCTCAAACTGTACCTCTCAGGGCAACTGAATCAATAGCGCCACCAATGGGAAAGTATACCCTATTTTATTTTCACACAGTATTTTTTTTGATTGAAATAATAAGATGTATGTAGAATTCTTCCCTCCTAGGTATTAACATACAATTAAAGGCATATCAGCAGCAGAGACAAACCTTTAGCCTGTGGAAAGTGATCTAATAAAATGGCAACATACATTTATTTCACAGATCTCTATCATTGATGATGCTGGAATCAATTTGAGAATTGAGTAAGGGCGTGAGATGGTTATATATGTGTAGACTTTTATATCAACTGATGAGTTTGAAACTGAACTTCCTAATCATCTGTGTGTTTGAACCCTTAAAATTATTGATATCAGCCTTTGATGCATCTCTGCTGGTCATCCAATCCAAAAAACGGCTGGTGATCTGTTGCTGTGTAGATCAGGCAATTTGCAGACTAAAAAAGTTATATGGTACACTTCCCTGCACTTCAGCCATGTAGCCTGTCCTATTGTCCTACGGGTTGATCAGTAAGGATGACTGCAGTAGGGCCATATAGTTATCTATATTTCAGTAATATCCAGCTGATTGTCATGCAGTAAATAGCCAGACTGGCCAGACATATTTTTCACAAAACATTGTGTGGCCATCTTTTTTACACCAAATTCCCAACATGATAATGAGCAGTAGTGGTAATGAGAACCTTAGTTGTATTCTCTAGTGGGCCGATTCATCAAGCTCGAGTGAAGGATTCGAAGTAAAAAAACTTCGAATTTCGAAGTGTTTTTTGGGCTACTTCGACCATCGAATGGGCTACTTCGACCTTCGACTACGACTACGACTTCGAATCGAAGGATTCGAACTAAAAATCGTTTGACTATTCGACCATTCGATAGTCGAAGTACTGTCTCTTTAAAAAAAACTTCGACCCCCTAGTTCGGCAGATAAAAGCTACCGAAGTCAATGTTAGCCTATGGGGAAGGTCCCCATAGGCTTGCCTAAGTTTTTTTGATCGAAGGATATTCCTTCGATCGTTGGATTTAAATCCTTCGAATCGTTCGAAGGATTTAATCGTTCGATCGAAGGAATAATCCTTCGATCGTTCGATCGTAGCATTTGCGCTAAATCCTTAGACTTCGATATTCGAAGTCGAAGGATTTCAATTCCTAGTCGAATATCGAGGGTTAATTAACCCTCGATATTCGACCCTTGATGAATCGGCCCCTAAGAGTATAGTGGTATCTTTCCAGGAACTTTAGTGACTGTGGGTATTTCTGCCTTTCTCAAAATAACTAAAGAAATAAATGCACATGTTTTATTAGGTTTTGTTTCTGCAATAAGCTGTATCATGCTACAACCTATTAAAACAAGAGGTGTAAGAGTTTTTTCTTTCAAAAGTTATTGCTTTCAAAACAGTGAGTACTACTTGCCCAAACCAGCCATATTAGTACTTTTTTCATGAAAATATTAGTTCAGCCCAACTATATTCCCATCCTATTTACTATTTAATTATGTCTATCTGTATGTATTTCTGCAGAACCCGCATATACTTGAACGTATGTTTAGAAAGCCCATGTATATTGATTTAGAAATAATGTCTGTAATTAGGTAGAGTGTCCTTGTAATAAGACGTGATAATGTTCTGTTCACAGTGAAGCCATATGGCAAACAGAATAGACCTCAGTTCAGTTATACTCTCAGTGTTATTCAATTACACTCTATGAACATCATTTCCCATAAAACTGCAATATCATTTAATGGTGACACCACAGACACTGAAGCCAAAACTCAACTGCCATATGCTACACCTTCAACAAAAGATGGGATTTATATTTCCTGTGGAAGCATTTCATACAGTAAGGATGTCTCACTCAATTTGCCATCAGGATGTAACACTTTTGGTCCAGACCAATTTGAATGTTCACTTTTGTGTTATATGACAGTTGTAAATAAACTAAACATTTCAGTGTTAGGCGGCCTCTCCACTCCACATATTAACTTACCCAGAACAGTTATTAATGCTCACTAGTAACAAGGCTTGATGGAACTAGGGAATTCTGCCTCGTGCTGTCTGTTTTTGTGTATAAAAACAATGTGCACATCACGTTTACAGCTGGGGCAATTGCATCTGTGGTTACAAATTCAGTCAAAAAAGGAGACTGGCATTTGCATTTTTCCATTTCTTGAATTTGTAGCATTTAGCAAGGAAGGTGTTACAAGGAATTATTGTGAAGAAAGCTATAGTGTGTGTGTGTGTGAATGTCATAGGGACCTTAAATTATAAAATCCACTGAAGCAGGGACAGATGTATAATCTCTGTAAAGTGTTGCAGAATATGTTTGGTGCGCTATAGATGCTCAGATTTATAATTTTACCATCAGAATGGCCCTTTACCCATTCTAGTTCATTAAAAAGATAAAGCATAAAATCACATGAAAAATAATGGGGAACATTATTTTTACAGAGAAATTTTTCAAATAGACACTGCTTTTTATGGCCGGATTTTTGGGCTTCACGGTCACCTAAAATCAAAGCAACTTGCAACATGTTTAAATGGTGATCTGTGGTTTGTTCACAATCCATTTTACACAGCTAGACATATACAGTACGAATCTAAGTAAAAAGTGTCATTCTGCTTTGGAAAATAAAATCATAGAACATAACTTAGCAGGAGGAAATTTTGCTACATCAGTTAGTGATGAGCAAATCTCTCCCATGAAACATATTGAAGTCAAGGCCATTCTTTTTGCTGCAACTTATTTCACATAAATACATGAGTCGATATGGGTGACTTTTCCTGTGCAAAATATATTGAAGTCAGTGGAAATTTTTTCATGTCGACTTTTGAAGATTAAGTTAATGGGTGTTTTTTCCCAGCAAACTTTTTTTGGTGGAAAAAATATTTGCAACAAATCCATGCCTGATGAAACATTTTGCTCATCACTAGATAAGTACAAAAACAGCAAACCATGCTATTCAAGGCTATTGACTGATTGCCTGAGTCAGAAGTTCTGATGCCCCCCCTTCTTCTCCTGCTCTGCACTTAAAAATCAGCATCAGAGTGGGTCAGAGGGGTGCAGCATCATGAGTGTAATGAGTGCAATGGTACTCTCTGTACTAGCAGAGCCGAATTTCTTGCCAGTGAGGCAACTTTGGGCGACTATTGAAAATGCATCGCATTAGCGCAGGCGATTTTGCTCTGTAGCCTATGGGGAAAAAACGCTGAGGCAGTTCGGAGAGATAGTCGAGCAAAAGACATGGCGATAAGTCGCCAGGCGACAAAACCTCCCCGAATATCCTCGTCTGGCCTTACCCTAACAGCCTGCTGAAAAACAGTACATGCAAATGCAAATGCGTTTCATGTGGAGGCTGACCAGAATGGATTAATGAAGTCCAGACACAGGTACATTTTAAAGGAGTAGTGATATATTCACAACCTAATCCCTTAAAACAAAAAAAATGTATTTCAAAATATTAATTTACATGAAAAGTTACATAAAGTTCATGTTGATTTTTTTCCATTGATAGTTCTGCTTTTGTAAGTAATTGTCACTTGAAGTTCCTAAACCTGACTGTTTTGCCAACCTGACTGTCTCTTCTCAACTTGTCAGTTAGAGTTTCTAATGCTAATCGACTCCTGCTGCACATATAGCAGCCTCCTCATAGGGAAAAAGGGGGTGAGAAAGGTAATGTAAAAACCTCAGGCAGATACTTTCATGGCAAAATTATAAATATCATTTAAAGATAATGTTATGATATATATTAAAAAACTTTATTTTCTGGTGTCAGTGTCTCTTTAAGAATACAAGATCTTTCTCAAGACTACAAAAACAATAAAAAGAATAAATTCTGCCTACCAATAGCTACTTGAAAAATCATGTCATGCACAAGTGTTGTCTAATTCTAGTTCTAAAAAATAATTTTAAAAATGGATAGGTTGCTTAAAATATACTCTATGGGGTATCTTTATCAAAGAGTGAAGTTAAATATCACCACAGTCCTCTAGAGTGACATTCTGCCACTCTCCATTCATTTCTATGAACTTTCACTTTCACCCATTGATAAATACTCTTTTAAAAATCCCATAGAAATGAATGGACAGTGGTGGAATCTCACTCTAGAGAACTGTGGCAATCTCTAATTTCACTCTTTGATAAATATACCCCTATGGGAGATAGCCTTCTTATAATTTGGAGCTTTATGGATAATGGGGTTCTGGATAAGGGATCCTATACCTGCACTTCCATTCATTAGATAGCTTTTTCATATCCGTATATTAAACATATCTTGATGAATTTTAAACATTTTTAGAGTTTAAAACTCTCCAAATCATGAAAGGCCATCTCCCGAGTATATTTATCAAAGAGTGAAGTTAGAGATCCCCACACTCCGCTAGAGTGAAATACCGCCTCTCTCCATTCATTTCGATGGGATTTTTAAAGGCATATTTATCAAATGGTGAACATTCACTTTGATAAATACGCCTTTAAAAATTTTTGGAATAACTATATGTTTTCGGTACCTCTGTTAATGTATGCATTTCTCTGAACAATAAAACAAATCCTATAAGGTATTTGCCAATTTGTTTGCATGAGGTAGACTTTTTAATGAAGACTTCCATTTTAATTGTCTTGGTTATATTATAAAGAGGCATTATATCCCAGATTTCCAACACTAGTTTAGTGAATAGGGCTTGTGTTAAACATACTTTTTGTGTAATGGATTAATTTGGAAATACCTCTCAAAACCAGTCACAAGAGCACCGAGAAGCCCTTTGCATAACGAGTTTCCCCTTATTTTAAAGCCTGACAGACTGCAGCTGAGGCAAGGGATGCTTTATTTATATAGAATGCATAAAAGTGGACTGCTGATTTGTGTCAATTGTGCTCATATTAACCAGAAAGTGACTTTACTTTCAATTCAAGGTTTTAAACATTTCCTGTTCAGAACAAAATATAACAAAACATACATCATTTGCTTCAGCAAGCAGAGACGTGCCCAAAGTAAGCTGTCCTGCTTGCCAGTTACTTTAAACCACCTGCCACGACTGGTGCAAGGAAATTTTTGCCCAAAAACAGGAATTTGTGCTTTTTCTGACCAAAATCAGCCTGTGCAGGCAGATTTCCATTATAGTTTATGATAGGCAGCATAGTAAAAAACACAGTTGAAAAACACTCCATTTGTGCAATAAGTCTTATTCACAGGGATATTAAAGGACAAGGAAAGGCAAAAAAATAAAATCCCATTTTTATTTTCTTTAAAGGGATACTGTCATGGGAAAAAAATTTTTTTTCAAAATGAATCAGTTAATAGTGCTGCTCCAGCAGAATTCTGCACTGAAATCCATTTCTCAAAAGAGCAAACAGATTTTTTTATATTCAATTTTGAAATCTGACATGGGGCTAGACATTTTGTCAATTTCCCAGCTGCCCCATGTCATGTGACTTGTGCTCTGATAAACTTCAATCACTCTTTACTGCTGTACTGCAAGTTGGAGTGATTATCACCCCCTCCCTTTTCCCCCCAGCAGCCAAACAAAAGAACAATGGGAAGGTAACCAGATAACAGCTCCCTAACACAAGATAACAGCTGCCTGGTAGATCTAAGAACAACACTCAATCGTAAAAACCCATGTCCCACTGAGACTCCTTCAGTTACATTGAGAAGGAGAAACAGCAGCCTGCCAAAAAGCATTACTCTCCTGAAGTGCAGGCACAAGTCACATGACATGGGGCAGCTGGGAAATTGACAAAATGTCTAGCCCCGTGTCAGATTTCAAAATTGAATATAAAAAAATCTGTTTGCTCTTTTGAGAAATGGATTTCAGTGCAGAATTCTGCTGGAGCAGCACTATTAACTGATTCATTTTGAAAAAAAAATTTTTTCCCATGACAGTATCCCTTTAATGAAAAAGAAACCTATCTCTAATATACTTTAACTAAAGCATGTGTACTGTTTTTATAAGAAACCTGACTGTATGCAGTGAACTTCTCCCTTCATTTAGTGCTGTGGATAGGAATTGTCAGATGGTCCCTAACTGCTGAGCAGGGAAACAATCATACTTATGGACAGTAGGTGGAGCAACCCCTTACTTACCAGCCATGCAGAATTCAAGCAGCTTTGTTTATGACGATCCCTAAGCAGCCCAGACCACACTGAGCATGTGCAGGGTCAGGGTCAGGCAAAGATGTTTAACAAAGTTACAAGATGACAGCCCCCTGTGGCCAACTTTGAAAGCATAAATCATTTGTTTGATTAGGCTTTGTGGTGCAGTAAGTTCATGCTTATGTTTAGTATAAAAAATACAGCATTTCTAGCATTATTCTATTTTAGACTTTCCTTGTCCTTTAAGCATCTTGCCCAAGGTTAAAACTATGAAATAGTCATCATGACTGGGAGGAAATAGAGTACAGCTGCAGTTTAGTATTGCTGGAACAATGTTAAGGATCTATGCCCCAATCGAAAGTTCTTGTCTGGCAACCACGTGAAGGAATCCATTCTCAACATAATTTGAGCTAACAAAGGTTAACTTTAATTTACATTCCCATGTCCCAATGGGATTATTTGCAGGTAGAAACTGGAATCCGAAAATCTGCCATCTCAAACCTGTCAAGGTCCTGTATAAATCAATGGGAGAGGCACCGATCTTAATTTGAAGATATTGTGGTTTAGCCTGAAAACCCGAAAAATTCTGAGCTTTTAGGCAAAAACCTGCAAAAATCAAGATATTTGGGGTCTGAAAAAATCTGAAGATATGTTTTTTTGCTAGATTCTATTGCGTTTTTTTCACGAACCAATTAATTCGAGTTTTTTATTTTTAAATAAGGTCAAATCAAGCAAGATTTTTGTAAAATATGAGCTAAATTCTGAGTTTAGTAAAGAACCCCCTAACAGTCAGGTAAAAACAAATTAAAAAATTTACTTAACCAGAAAGGTAGAGTAATCTTCTCCAGAGACTGAAATAGTCTTTATAATTGGGCTATTTAAATAATCCCGATTAAAAGGGATTTCTAGCATAATCAATTTGCACAAGGCCATCTTAATTACAAGATTAATCAGATTAGCTATGAGAATTTATCCTGTCACCTTATGAAATTACTTGGAGAGAGAGGTCCAAAAATATGTAGGGTGGATTAAATAGACCAACAAAATAATGCTCAGTAATTGAGTAATTGGTTAACATTTGTTGAGACTTTTCTATATACAACAGAGAAAAAGTATGTATAATGCAATGTGTAATATTTAATATAAACAAACTTTTTTTATCTATAATTTGATCTATGATTAGATGCTAGTTCATGTAGGAAATCACTATCTTTCTGTGCTCAAGCTATGAAATATATATATATTAAAGTTTGCTATAGATAACAACCTGTGCCATAAAATTTCATGCAACAAGTTTATAAACTTGTTTCCATTAACTGATCTGTCAGTACTGTTGCTCCAGTCAATATCCGGGTAATTAAAATCCCCCATTATCATTACTTTACCCAAACTAGCAGCTTTTCTATTTGCACCAGGAGCTTAGCCTTCTCCTCCTCACTTACATTAGGGGGTCTATAGCATATGCCTACAATTAATTTGTTGGACTCTTTACAATTGGTGAAGAACTCCACTTATAAGACTAGACTTCTGCCCCCTCACTTTCTAACATCACCTCCTCCTTTATATAAGCTTTTAAATCCTGCCTAACAAACAGACCTATCCCTCCTCCTTTTCTATTGCCTCTGTCCCTCCGAAACAAAGTATAGCCACTGATATTAACTGCCCAGGCCAGTCATGCGACTCATTCAGCCATGTTTCGGCCACACCAATCATCATATTTTCCCTCCAGCACCAGCACCTCCAGCTCTCCCATTTTACCGATCAGACTTCTTGCATTTGCAAACATACATTTAATACTGGTACCATATTGAACACATGACATGTGCTCCTCCCTATCCTTAACAGTACCCCCAGCCAAATCTCCTCCCCCATTTTCCCTTTCTTTGCCCACTATCTAATCTAACCTGTTTTCCACTGAATCTTTTTCTTAACCCTCCCCCCACACCTAGTTTAAAATCTCATCCATAAGCATATATATAGTGAGTGTGCGACTCCATAGGAGTTATAGTTAAGCTTTTGGTTCCAGAGTAAGAAGAGTGATATTAAACAACTTTAGGGGGCAGATAAGAGAGATCCTACTTATTAAGAAAATAGTTCTAGACAGTTTTTATTTTTGTTGTTGTTCCAATATTAAGGGGCATATTTATTAGGTTGTGTAAAAAAACAGTGGGATAATACACCATACATCCCCACACTTTGTTATGTAAAAAAACAGCGAAAAATTTATATGCTTCGAGTGACTTCTGCCAGGAGTGTAAAATAACGACACCAACTCTGGCATTCACATGGCATAAAATTTTTCAGCGAATTTAGTTTTACACAGCATAATAAATATGCCCCAAATCTCAAACTGACTTTTAAGTTGGGCTGCCAGAAATATCTAGAAGAGCAAACACCACTGCTTTGGAGGATCCAGCCACACAGTTTTGAAACCATTTTCATAGAGAGCATAGGCAGAACCAACCTTGAAGGAAGAGTTGGCCCCTAGTGTAGACATAATGGAAAAATGTTACCCCCATTATAATGTCAAAATATGTTTACTCTTTGCCCCACCCTCCGAGGAATTATATTAATGATTTTGGATCTTGACTAAGAAGATATGAAACAAGATCATGGGGCAAATGAAGAAGGCAATATGAAAGTTCTGCTAGCGTCGCAGCTAGTGATCCCAAGATGATGTGCTATAAAAACTTTTGATCTTCATACTTGTGAAGCCAAATGTCTAACTTCCAGACAGTAGAGTTAGTATCTTCACAATATTAACATGACTAAAGGAGGGTTTCCAAAAATGGCCAAGGCTGGTATGTCATTTTCTTAACACTTATGTTTCCTCTCTGTCTTCTGTAATCAGAGCAAGGACATATAATTGGTGAGCCAGGCTTAACCCTCCGGCCTGCTGTGCTTCTGACAATTAGGTTAGAGAACCACGATCTATAAATTTAAAAGGATTTAGTAGGTTTGCTAATGAAAAAAAATGTCACACTAGAAGGGAGCCCTGCGTGTTATGAAAGCAACTTAATATCATCTGCTAGTGATTTGTACACACTGATAATCTATTGAGATCTTAGTGCAGTGGGAGGGGGACACAGTTTAGTGTTTATGAGTAGGGATGTCGCGGACTGTTCGCCCGCGAACTAATTCGCGCGAACATCGACCGTTCGCGTCCGCCGCATGTTCGCGAACGTCGCGCGACGTTCGCCAATTTGGGTTCGCCTTAGCTGGCGCTTATTTTTGCCCTCTCACCCCAGACCAGCAGATACATGGCAGCCAATCAGGAAGCTCTCCCTCCTGGACCACCCCCACACCCCCTGGACCACTCCCCTTCCATATATAAACTGAAGCCCTGCAGCGTTTTTTCATTCTGCCTGTGTGTGCTTGGAAGAGCTAGTGTAGGGAGAGAGCTGTTTAGTGATTTGAGGGACAGTTGATAGTAACTTTGCTGGCTAGTAATCTACTTGATACTGCTCTGTATTGTAGGGACAGAACTCTGCAGGGATTTGAGGGACAGTGAGTTTAGGTTAGTTAGCTTTGCTGACTAGTAATCTACCTTCTACTGCAGTGCTCTGTATGTAGCTGCTGTGGGCACTGCTTCTGATCTCATCTGCTGACTGCTGTAATAACCCTATAGTCCTTGTAAGGACTGCTTTTATTTTCTTTTTTGTTTTTTTACTTTGCTACTATAAGAGCCCAGTGCTATTAGTCTAGCTGTGTTGGGGAGTGGGACTGGTGTGCTGCTCCTCCTAGTAGTTCACCACTACCAGCACCAACCAGAGTCAAAATTGTTACAAAGTATCTTATTTGCACCTGTTAGCTGTTCTGAGCTCTCTGCCAAAAGCTAATTAAGTTAGAAACTGTTTTTTTTCTGGCTGTTCAGTTCAGAGAAAAGAGGGACTGGTGTGCTGCTCCTCCTAGTAGTTCACCACTACCAGCACCAACCAGAGTCAAAATTGTTACAAAGTATCTTATTTGCACCTGTTAGCTGTTCTGAGCTCTCTGCCAAAAGCTAATTAAGTTAGAAACTGTTTTTTTTCTGGCTGTTCAGTTCAGAGAAAAGAGGGACTTTCCAGTACAAAAGAGGGACAGGGGGTTGAGTGGTCAAAAGAGGGACAGTTGGGAGGTATGCAAGTGCCACCTAGCTGTGTGAGCTTTTTCACATTCTGTCTAAATAACAATAATAATTCCGTGTCCGTAAACATCACCTGAGTGATGTTTTTACAGCAGCAATAATATATTCCGTACCCACTACTGTATACGTTGCCCTTGCAGGCATTGTTTGCCCAGTCTTTAACCAAGTGCCACCTAGCTGTGTGAGCTTTTTCACATTCCGTGTCCAGAAACATCACCTGAGTGACGTAGTGTGATTTCTGCCCTTTACAGCACAAAACGCAGCGCTGTGTCAACAATGTATTTTTCAGATACATTTTTGCCCTTGATCCCCCTCTGGCATGCCACTGTCCAGGTCGTTGCACCCTTTAAACAACTTTAAAATCATTTTTCTGGCCAGAAATGTCTATTCTAGCTTTTAAAATTCGCCTTCCCATTGAAGTCTATGGGGTTCGCGACGTTCGCGAACCGTTCGCATTTTTGACGCAAGTTCGCGAATATGTTCGCGAACATTTTTTCCGCCGTTCGCTACATCCCTATTTATGAGCCTGTAGAAGTGATAGTTGCCATCTGCAGAAGCCATACTAATCTGGCTAGTGTCTCTCTGGCAAATGGTTTGGGCTGGGGGACTGAAGGCTATTTATTGTTTGTAAAAACAAACAAGGAGGGCTTAGTTGTATGCATAGAATTTACATCGAACAGCTGCAAAAGCAAGCAGTGTGTGTGTGTCTTGGGGAGTGCGGTATGACATCTATAGGGGGTAACTAAGCTTCCAGCTTAGTATATCTCAGTGGCTGTCAGACCACACCATAAGATGCCATTATTTATTATAAATGATAAAAGGCCGCAAGTGACAATCTGATTTCACCACAAATGTTTCAGAGTCTGAACTACAAAGAAACAAATATTAATCATTTTTTTCTATTATAATTAATTGTTTTTACTATTCAAGCATAAATTATTTCTTTATTTATGCACACAGACATAACACAGTCACAGTTTCAGAGTCCAAGCAAAAAGGCATTGCTGAACATTTTGCAAAAGTATTATGTTGCTTACAGAATTGAAAAGGGATGGTTTAATAGAACTCAGCCAAATTGTTCCTGTTTACTCTGCCATATGTAGATGCTTATTTGTAAGTGATTTTCTTTTGATCCAGAGGAAAAAATTACCTGGCACTTTCTGTGTGTGGTGTGGGCTGCAGGCTGTAAAGAATATATTAACAATGCTAGCTGTGGCTCATGGGTGAGATTTTGCTCTAAATTTTCCGATAGACCATGGAATTGAAATGACCAATGGATAGTCGGAGTCATTTAAATATGGGAAGGCTGTGTTCAAAGTACAAAAACTGGGTGCAATGGCTGTAGTAATGCACTTTTGAACACTGCATTGTCCTCTGTCTCTGAATTGCTGCAGGTCTCCTGCGGTCATCCCCATAGACACATTTCTGACTGTGTTCACCAGTGCTGTATTCATGAGCAGCTAGAGGGGAAGCACAAATGAGCACTCATGCACCACTTAGTGCTGTTGCACTTATTCCAACTTTGAGCTAAGAGCTAATTCCATACTTTAAATTTCTTCACTTTCTGTCATTTTCAACGTCTTTAATACATCTCTAATACATTTAGATTGTGAGCTCTATGGGACAGGGACCTCCATCCTCTTGTTTCCTTGACACTTAGCTGTTAACCTTTATTGTAACTGTACTTTGTATTTATTTGTACTGTATTTTGTACTTATTATATTATTGTAATAACCCTCTGTTTGTTCTACTAACTTATAGTTCTGGTGTACAGTGCTTCTCTCTCAGATAACGATATATATATATATATATATATATATATATATATATATATATATATATATATATATATATACATACACATATATATATATATATATACACACACACACACACACACACACACATACTTATACACAATGCTTAAAGGCAGAGACACACAGTTAAATTCTCCTCTTCTTCAGGGCGACTAATCTCCCCAAAATACCTTCCCCTGCCTTCTGCCGGCTAGAATGAAAATCACCGGCGGGGTGGCACTCGGAGTGTGCCTCACGAGGAAACTTCGCGGGACTTCGGAAAATGAAGCGATCCGAGTGCCATCATGCCGGCAATTTTCATTCTAGCCAGCGGGAAGGCAAGGGAAGGCAGTTCGGGGAGATTAGTCACCCCGAAGAAGAGGAGATTTGTCGCCGGGCAACTTATCTCCCAGAATCTGACCGTGTGTCTCTGCCCTAAGAGTTTGAATGAAATGGTGTTATTTGAGTTAAATTTAGAAGAACTGATTTAGCACTCTGAGCTATTTCTTGCCCAAGGGTTAGCACGGTTTGTAGACTGATGTGATCAGTATCCCCTAAAGTACCCAGACCAGGCACATTTGTGTACAGCTAAATCCTAAAGATGGCTATAGACATTGAGATTTTATTACTTGTATGACAGAAGTTTGGATATTGATCATTTGTTTCAATGCAACAATGTAAAGCTAACCATTCATATTTAAATTGTAGGATTAAAGAAGGAAAAATAACAAATCAGATGATGTTCTGGCCATTATTTGACAGGCAGTGATTGTACAAAGGTTATGTTCCGGAAATAGTATTGACAGTCACCCATGGATATTGAGCAAAGATATTATTGTTCTCCAACAGAAATGTTCTAACCTGTCAGATTGGCTTAAGGACCAATTGCCATGATATAAAAATTGTTGGGATGATTATTTGGAGCCCACACATGGTCTGAAAATTATACAGTTATATCTGTGTGTCTATGGACAGATTTAAATGCTCTTCCTGAATATTGCATAGTGCAAGGTAATATCTATTTTGGTACAGTAGGATGGTAGCTCCCTATAGAGGCTACGCAAAAACTTGTGAGCTTTATCGTCAGTGGGAAACTGTGCTTCTCACAGGAAAAAAACTTCTGAAAATACCATTTTATTGCTATAAACATGAATCCTCTGGAAGCACATTAAAAAAGCACTGCTACACATTACTTTTTTGTTACATTTTGTTGCCCATGAATCTTGTAACTATGGACAAAATACCCCATATAATGAAATAGCCATTGTCTTTATCTGAGGGTCCACTTTACTGTTATCAAGTGATTGAGAAGTAGTTTTGAAAAATGTTTCAGCTACAAAATACCCATACAAAAAAAAAACACTTGCAATTACCTCATATGACAGTGCCCTAAAGGTGACAATGTTAACTCGTCTGTTTAGTAAACCAGCCCTTATATCTCCTGAAGGTCAAGCTGGTTTGGTAATGAGCAGCAAAGGCCCATATAAAGGGTCATAGCAAAGCTAGAGTCAGGGGGCAATATAAGCTGCTCAGCTAGTATAAGGGAAAGCATATGTGATACAAATCTCCATACATAAATTGCTGCTGACTAGTTTCTAGTTTCTACTAGTTTCTACAACTAGTTTCTACTAGTTTCAAAGGTTACCACAATTGCTAAAAAAAATGCTAAAGATTTCCTGATGCCCATAATGAGAACTGTAGGGACAGCAAAAAAATATTTATATTGATTTATCCTTGTGAAATCCAAAACACTTCACAGGGTTTTGCACAATTCAAACAACCATTGTGGTCACACTGAGTATGAATGGTCATCATTAGACATTTAACTGACTTTTCCAGGGTCACAAGACATTACCGCAGGGATTTGAGCCATCCTTTCACATATAAGATCCTGCATCAATGGCAGATCACATGACCTCTACCACAACTCCAGAGCATGTGAGAAGAGCATAGTAGACACCATGGTAAATGTCCTGATATCTTTTTCTAATTAGAAAGAAAATGCAGAGGAGCCAATATCTAGTCTTCCTTTAGCTGAAAGACAAACTACAGAAATGTCAAAGAGAGAAGTGAGCTCAGGGAAAATGAGACAGCCATATCAAGCTGCATTATTATATTGAGTCAGAGAATAAGATACACTAGGCCATCTGGGGCACTCTCTACACTAGGCTGGAACATTTCTTAAGAAAGAAAACCATGTAATGTACATTAGCTAACTGATTCATAGAAAGCTGATACACTTATGAAACACTTTGAAATGTAGCTTTCTAATAAAAAATAATCTCCCCATCTGCAAAAACTACAGCACCTACATTATGTTGTATAAATTCCAAACAACTTCTGTGATCTACCTACAAAATGATTTAATGTTACTGTCACAATTACGGGGGAAACCACAATTACGGGGGGAAAAGAAATAACTTCTTTATTAACATCTCAGTCTAAAAAAATATTGCAACAAGCAATAAAAATAATTGAAAATTATTTTTTAAGTATATTAATAGTAACAAAATGAAGCAGGAAGGGGTGGGACCCTTAATATCAGAGGGGGTCAGCTGGTTGATGAGAACAAAAAAAAGCTGAGATTCTGAACTCATATTTTTCATTTGTCTACACAAATGGTGAACCAGTTAAAGGTTTCCTTCTTAATAGTCCCAATTCTAGTAATACAACTAATGATGCATTGTACACATGAGGAAATTCAAAAGAAACTAGAACATGTTAAGATAAACAAAGGTCCTGGGCCGGATGGTATTCATCCCAGGGCACTTAGTGAGCTTAGCTCTGTGATTGCCAAACCTCTTTACTTAATTTTTGATGATTCATTGTGGTCTGGCATGGTGCAGAGAGACTGGCAAATTGCTAATGTGGTGCCGCTATTTAAAAAGGCATGCCGTTCTCAGCATCAAAACTATAGGCCAGTTAGTCTGATGTCAGTGGTAGGCAAGCTTTTTGAAGGGTTAATAAAGGATAAGATACTGGACTTTTTATGAGAAGGTGAGCAGGGACCTCTATTCTGGGATGGCAGTGGATGTGATTTACTTAGACTTTGCTAAAGCTGTACAGTGCCACACAGAAGGTTACTGGTTAAATTAAGGAATGTTGCCTGGAACATATTAATTATACCTGGATAGAGAACTGGCTAAAAGATAGACTACAAAGAGTGCTGGTAAATGGAACATTTTCTAATTGGACCAGTGATGTTAGTGGAGTACCGCAGGGCTCTGTACTAGGTCCTTTGCTTTTCAACTTGTTTATTAATAACCTGGAGGTGGGCATTGAAAGTGCTGTTTCTATTTTTGCAGATGATACTAAATTGTGCAGAAATATAGGTTCCATGCAGGATGCTGCCACTTTGCAGAGTGATTTGACTAAGTTGTTAAACTGGGCAGCAAACTGGAAAATAAGGTTCAATGTTGATTAATGCAAGGTTTTGTGCTTTGACAAAAATAATATAAATGCATGTTATACACTAAATGGCAGTGTGTTGGGAGTTTCCTTAACTGAGAAGGATCTATGGGTTTTTGTAGAATACAAGTTGAACAGTGTCATTCTGTGGCCGCTAAAGCAAATAAAGTTCTGTTTTGCATAAAAAAGGGCATTAACTCAAGAAATAAAAACAGAATTATGCCTCTGTAAAGGTCTCTGATAAGGCCTCACCTGGAGTATGCAGTGCAGTTTTGGACTCCAGTCCTTAAAGGAGAAGGAAAGGTTAAAACTAAGTTTTCCTCCTCTCCCCCCCCCTTCTATGCTGTAATCTGAGCCCAGATCTATAAGTGAGCAGGGAGAAACTCAGGCACGAAGTGATGTCAGACCAAGCTAATACTGCAGCTGCTATCCTAAACAGAATTATGCCTCTGTAAAGGTCTCTGATAAGGCCTCATCTGGAGTATGCAGTGCAGTTTTGGACTCCAGTCCTTAAAGGAGAAGGAAAGGTTAAAACTAAGTTTTCCTCCTCTTCCCCCCCCCCCTTCTATGCTGTAATCTGAGCCCAGATCTATAAGTGAGCAGGGAGAAACTCAGGCAGGAAGTGATGTCAGACCAAGCTAATACTGCAGCTGCTATCTTAAACAAAAAGAGAGCTTCTAGCACTTTTTACTCAGGTATAGTAAAACATTCTACAGAATAAATATAGCATTCTAGCTTGCACTAATGCTTTCCTTCTCTTTTAAAAGTGTAATACATGTGCTGGAGAGAGTGCAGAGATGCATAACTAAACTGGTTAGAGGGATTGAAGACTTAAATTATGAGGGTAGACTGTCAAGGTTGGGGTTGTTTTCTATGGAAAAAAAGTGCTTGTGAGGTTACATGATTACACTTTACAAGTACATTAGAGGACATTATAGACAAATAGCAGGAGACCTTTTTACCCATAAAGAGGATCACCGTAACAGAGGCCACCCCTTCAGACTAGAAGAAAAGAACTTTCATTTGAAACAACGTAGGTAGTTCTTCACAGTGAGGACACTGAGGTTGTGGAATGCACTGCCGGGTTGTGATGGCTGATTCTGTTAATGCTTGAGAGTGGCTTGGATTGAATATCAAAGGCTATTGTGATACTAAACTCTATAGTTAGTATAGCTATGAGTGTATATAAATTATGTGAAAGTATGGAGGGGTGTGTGTATGGATGCTGGGTTTTTATTTGGAGGGGTTGAACTTGATGGCTTTTTTCAAACCAATTTAACTATGTAACTATGTAACAAATATTCCCTATTAAAATATATTACAAACATCCCACCATGCAGCTTGTGATGCCTCTAGTGCCAGCAAAAGACAGTTGATTCTTCAAGATTACAACCTGCCAGTGATTAATGTTTGATGATCTCTGCATTACTGTGAATCAAATTGTCCCACAAATTCAATTCTGTGTCCACTCAGTCTCATGCCTGCTTGTCAGTTGTTGTTCACTGTCCTTATGTACAGCACAGTGAAGTCAGTGTTCAATAAATATAATAACAGTAATGATACAAATATGACTTTTGTTATCAATAAGGTGACAAAAAATGTAAAAAATGTTTTATTTGCTAAAGGAAAAAAGCTGTTTCTGAAAGATATTTAGTGAAGAACAGACACTGAAAACAGCCACTGAAAACAAATAAAATAAAGGCAAATGATCTGACCTTGAAAACCAAGCTTTAAAGGCATACAAATAAATAAACACCATTTTATTCCTTAAAATAGGTGTTCAGGTTAATGGTTTGTCCCATTTTTCTTATGATCTATTGTCTGGCAATGTCAAGTCAACTTTTTGATTTACACAGAATAACTGTGACAAGCAAGTGGATATGTTAGGCCTTCTGAAGAAAAAAAACATATCATTTACAAAAGCTACTTTTACTTGGAGTGCATTAATTAATTGGGTCATAAATTTGCTTGAATTAATGTTTAAGAAAACATATTAAAGGAAGGGGGATTTCTGTAAGGTCCCATTGCAGGAAGGAAAAGTTTGCTCCTACGCACAACAGTCTTCTGGGTTCCAGGTATAAATCTTTCAAGATTTCAAATCAAATGTTCTGATATGTATGTTATTTAGCACTCTTTAGAAAAACCTAATTGTTTAATGTTCTTATTCTATTTGGTTTGTTAAAAAGTTAAACGTTACAGTGAGAATATTGAAAAAACTGTTTTATGGGAAAATAAGAATTTGTGCTAACTATACTGATTTAGCCCTCCCAAGAAATTAACAGGGAAATATCACTTTCTATAGCTGAGAATTGCTTCTTTATCTATGTTGTATTTGCAAAGTGGCAACAGAGGTTCTTATATGAGGTTCTAATATGATAATATTTGCCAGAGAAAATAAGTAAATGCAGCGGTTGCTTAAATCAATGGCATGTATTACTATATAGTTGCACTATTAGACAAATACAAGAGTCCTCTGCACTCAATCCATTATCAATATATTGAAGACATAGACATTTTGTGCATACTGCTACTAAAAATGCCTTACCCTTTAAACAAAACAGGGATTGTTTGTCCATATATTGCAATATATTTAAGATGGCCAACTAAGTCAAAGTCATCCCATATCTGGCCAGTCCTATACTCAATTTTCATCTGGTTCATTAAGAATTCTATTGCTTCATTATACATTTTACAAAGGGACTAAGTTTTACCTGCAACTTACTAGCTGCTTTCAAAGTAAAACTCCCAAACTTGGCTGCGCTTTTATTAGACACCAGTGGGATCACCTGACTATAGTTGGGAAGGGTGGGGGCTACAACATGGAGCTGGTCACTGCTCCTGTATAACTATAACAGACAAGGAAAAGTTGTGCTCACCACTAATTTTTAAAAAACCATTAGGCGAGGGTGCAATGAGGCTGTGACCACAAAATACATATAGACAAATACAAGAGTCCTCTGCACTCAACCCATTATCAATATATCTAGTATAGGTAAATCTAAAAACAACTGGACTTGCTGAGTAATCAATGAAGACATTTCACTACTCATCCGAGCAGCTTCTTCAGTTCAACTGACTGGTGTAGGAAGTTCTCGGCATATAAACTCTTCCACTAATCCAATCACAATGGCATTGTAACTCTTCAAAGAGGTGACATCTGAAGAAATTCACAGAGGTGTAGATTCTGTGTATATATATATATCAATATATTTAAGACATAGACATTTTGTGCATACTGCTACTAAAAAAATCCTTACCTTTTAAACAAAACAGGGATTGTTTGTCCATATATTGCAATATATTTAAGCTGGCCAACTACGTAAAAGTTATCCCATATCTGGCCAGTCCTACGCTCAATTTTCATCTGATTCATTAAGAATTCTATTGCTTCATTATACATTTTAATGGGTTGAGTGCAGTTTTTTTATAATGCGATACCTTCATGTGGCGAATTATTTTACACCACATAATATATATACCTCTGAATGTACCAGCCTAAAATTTTAAGATATCTATAACAGTAATGACTGTGTTGTGCACAGGAGTTACCATCTTCGATTTTGTTAGGAGAGTCAGTGACAAGCACATGCTCACTGCTGTCTGGGCAGTTGTTGAAAAGCTAAGCTAAGGGGCTGTCACAAATCATCATCAGAAAACAAGGTTCACTTTTCATATAAGCTGATGCTACAGGGCTTCTTTTTCAATTCTGGTGCAAATTGTACTGTTTTCTGTTCTAGCTTGTAATGAGAATCAGAATTAAAGAAATTGTTCAGTATAAAAATAAAAACTGGGTAAATAGATAGGCTGTGCAAAATAAAAAATGTTTTCAATATACTTAATTAGCCAAAAATGTAATGTGTTAAGGCTGGAGTGAGTGAATGTCTAACATAATAGCCAGAACACTATTTTCTGCTTTGCAGCTCTCTTGGTTTCCACTGATTGGTTACTAGGCAGTAACCAATCAATGACTTGAGGTTGGCACATGGGTCAAACTAACTATATTAGAAACATTTTTTTATTTACTCAGTTTTTATTTTTACACTGAACTGCTCCTTTAATTACTAATCAACCTAGTCATATTGTATTATATTCTATATATACAGCATATTGTTACTTATTGCCTCGGCTCAGGTAAGTGAACGCAGTACAGAACGTATGCTGTGAATTAGTAGAAAAGAATATGGGGCTCAGCTCTTCACTGTTAAAGGGCTGTGGATACGCTGGAATGGTACAGAATCTCATGATGTAACAGACAGGGTCGGACTAGGCTGGCGGGGCATTGGGAAGAAACCCAGTGGGCTCTTGTGGGCCCTGCCGGACCCCCTGGTTTCTTCCTGTGGCGACCAGCTGGTCACCGCAAAGACAGTGCTCACACATGCACACACGTCAGGCGGAGGGGGGCCCTGAGGCGGTCGCAGCAAAAACTTAGTTGGCATGCACGCTTGCTTGCATGCGCACAGGTGCAGTGGAGGGGGCCCTGAAGCAGCAGCCCGGTGGGCCCCAGGCCCCCAGTCCGACCATGATAACAGACATTTAGTTCTCCTTTAAGAAACATGCCATTTTGATGCCATACACCAGAAATAATTTCCCCTTTGTTCAAAAAGCAAAAAGGCCCAAGCAAAATTTGCTTAATGCTGTATTATTTGCTAGATGTGCTGTGCTGTCACTGTTATACACATCATCCAACTGCAGTTAACCTTTTGGCTGCTTTGTGTCTCATGTAACTTATATGATAGTGAAGATAATATGCAATAAACAAAAGGAGGCTGACCCCTGTTTTAGATACGTTACAGTCTGCTAATTTGTATATATGTTTTTAAGCATTCATTTTTACTATGCCATTTGCATGCACAGAAAGGAAGAAAAAAATAATACACAGGGTTCAGGGACTACTACACCTTCCTGAAAACTTTTTTGATATTAGCTAACAAATAAGGTTTTGGAAATTTGCAGGTTACAGAAATTGGCTGGCATATTATTTGGGATTTTTGCAGAAAATGGAAGTATTCACATAGTTATATTTTGTCATTAGTGAAAAGTGATGATACTGTAAATATTGTACATTTGTGTTATAGTTATTGTGGCAGACAATCATCTTACAAAGGTTCCTATTATACTATTGTAGGGACCCATAGGGGTTATATTGCCCTATGCCTTTAAATCCCTACCCTTCCTCATTTCTCCCTAGTTACTAGGCAAAAGCCTATGTATCTAGTTAGTTATTTTACATAACCAGTGTTATTGGCCAAGAGGTGAAATGACCACTTCCTACCACACTTCCGTATAGTGTTTGGAAAGGGGTGGATTTGGCTGCTGGTGTCCTGACTGGTTGTTCCCATTGAGCCTAGGTACATCAAGGTTCAGTAAAGCCATTTGACCTGTACCTTTAGTGACTAAGTCAGGGACCAGGGAACCCCATGAACAAGGTTTAGCTAGAACAAGATAGTTCTGTAATAGACTCTCTAGGAGAGTAAGATAGAGAGCTTATATAGAAAGAGCAGTTGTGTGCTCCATCAAGGATCTGTAGCAGGGAGTAGCTTCCCAAAGGCTTCTTGATTGCCGTTAGTGAAGGGACCACAGTGGATAGGGTGTCAGGCTAGACTACTTCTCCCTGACCACTCCGCTGGGTGGGATCTGGACCACTTTGAGGTACATCTGCCTGAGGGAATTGATGTACTTCTTGACTGCAATACCTTATGGGAGTCACATCCTTTATGCTGTGTCATCTGCCTGTTCTATCAACATCTGATGTTACACCTGCTAATACCTCAATTCTGATGTAAGTAAACCTGGGGTCATTGTTCTTGTAACAAAAAAAACTACCACTCTTTTGTTTCACTCCTGGCGTTCCATCATTCCAATTTTTGCTATACAGTAGCCTGAGAGTTGTAGTTCTACTACACCTTTATGGGAAACTTCCAATTAGCGAAGGCCCTGATCCTGATGTGTGAGTCGCAATGTAACCCATGCTCATATCAATAGCAGGACATTAACTTGTGGTCTGGATAGCCCAGATTAGCATTACACTATTTAAATAAAGGCTTATTTTGTATTGTTTTAAGAGATGAAAGTAAAAGGTTTTTTGAGAGTACTGGTTTCACCTGACTGCAGTTGGTGGCAAAAAATAGTCACTCTAGTACCTGCGTTTACCAGAATAAATAAAAGTAAACTGTGAAGCAGTCAAACAGGGTGGGCCTGATTTTCTTCAGTCCCACAACCTTTAACATCAGTCTAACAACATCCCATGAATTCTGGATTAAACAACAGACACCCAACTGCTGTTTGTCCTAGACCTCAACAGGGTGCAGATCCGTAGGTTGCCTGGTAGCTGCAAGTAATATGAGAAAATACATTACACTGCTGGTGCCAAAGCTTTGAACAAAATTACTTCCTTTAACACACCACCTTAATTATGTGTCGGGGAACATAAAACAGGTCAGACAATTTGTACTGGGAAATCATA
The DNA here is from genome assembly GCF_017654675.1 of Xenopus laevis. Classification (NCBI taxonomy): domain Eukaryota; kingdom Metazoa; phylum Chordata; class Amphibia; order Anura; family Pipidae; genus Xenopus; species Xenopus laevis. Next base: position 31,938,352 of record NC_054378.1, on the reverse strand, counting down.
ATTCCATCAGTCCAAAGCAGGTAGTGCCAATGATTTATGAATGAGGTGTCATAATTATTTTTTTAGTAAACAGATCAGGTTTCCCTAACAGGTTAGATCTCAAAGTACTAATTAGCTTTTTGTAGTATAATGTCACCATCCACACATAACAAAACCAGGTTTTCACAATGTTTCTTTGGGGCGGGTAATTTAAGCAGATGTTCTCTTGTAATGGCTATGGGGATTAAAGGCTTGTTGAGCATGACTCCGTTTTGTTAACTGCCTCTTGTCTTCACCTTGCATTTCATAATTTGAGTTTCTCCTGGGATTCTTATGATTACTATATCAGTGAAGGAAATTGAATCTTGATGAAGAGGAAGAATGTTTTAAATAGAAATTTGACAATTTTATCTTTTATCAAAATAATTATTAAACAACACTGAAAATACATTTCTATTTTTGATTTTAAACGAATAAGTGAGTTAACTTCATAGTTAAAGGGGTGGTTCTTTTCATTATTTATAGTTTTTGAATTATTTGCCTTTTTCTTCTGACTCTTTTCAGCTTTCACAAGCATTGCTTTGTAAGGCTACAAATGTATTGTTATTTATAATTTGTATTACTTATCCTTCTATTCAGGCCTCTCCTATTCATAGTCCAGTCTTTTATTCAAAGCAATGCATGGTTGCTAGAGTAATTTGGACCCTAGCAACCAGATTGCTGAAATAACAAACTAGAGAGCAGTTAAATAAAAAGCTAAATAACTCAAAAACTACGAATAATATAACATGAAAACCACTCACTCCCCACATAATACTAAAAGCTAATTTAAAGGGGAACAACCACTTTAAAGGCCTATCCTGATTGATATTGGAATTCAAATGAAGCAGGAATAATTCTGGATAACATTACACCCCCAGGACCATGAGCCCAAGACAGGTGTCCAAATGATCCCTTCTGCACTTTTCCTTTGGTCTTCAGGCCTCCTTAGAATTAAAGCTAAAACTATATTACTGCTATGGCTCATACCCTAACATAGGTTCTAATTGACTAGTGCAGTAGTTAATTAGTTATTGTTTGTAGCTGTAGTGCCAGGAGACACTGCTCCTAATAAGTCAAATTAGTATTTTAATCAGAAAATAGGAGTCTTTTTTCACTTAAGATCTATTAGGAAGTTTTTAACAGGGGCAAATCTAAGGATGCTGCCATCTGAGGTTGAAGCCCTATTGCCGCTCCCACTCCACCTCGAATTTTTCTTACTTGTGTTGGGAGGGTAGCCCAGGGGGACTGTATTGTGAGTGCAGAGAGCACAAATGTGCTTTCTGACTGCATATTTACAGTTTAAAAAACAAACTTACCAGGGGTGGCTACTAGTGGAAATGCAAATGAGTATGGCTTTTTTTTATACTGAACTTATTGTATCAGCCCAGAGGTTCTCTAGTACAGGAATGATCCAGGCATCCACAGCTGTCCACAGGAGGTTTCCATCTTTGAAGGTTTTGTTTGGACAAAGCTAACTAAGCTTAGGGGCCATTGGAATCATCCATAGACCCCTGTTTTGTCTGACATAGAAGTTGATGCTACAAGGATGAACATACAATTATGATATATATTTATATCAGATTTATATACATTGATCATGTTTATGCTGGATATTGTGAGTCAATCCCTAAATTACTGACAGCAGCTCAGACTATTTACTGTGAAGCAACAGAAAAAAAGATGGGAAACTACTGGAGCATGTTTGGAGGCACAGATCTTTACTGCTCAAGGACTGTATATGTAATATTTGTAACGTATGTATTTTTAAGCCTTAGTTTAACCGCAACTGTAGATAACACCTTATATGTGTAGTATAGCAATTATATTACTATTATAAAATATTTTATTAATAACAAATGTATCTTACTTAATACTTCTTTACTTATTTAGTGATTTCTTTATCATAACCGTAACAGGTCTTACAGTGTTCAAAGCTACGATAATGTTTATTTCACTTATGTCTTTTTTAGCATATTTGTCTCCGAGCCCCTGTATGTATTCTTAGATACCATTTCATGCATATAATGAAAAAATAGCCATACTAATTATGCTCATTATGTGTTTCTTTAATTGTTGACTGTAATAGGTTTTCTTCCTTCCTCTTATTTCAAATCTCTAGTTTAAGGCACTAGAATTACTCGGCTCTCAGTGTTAATTATCGGCAAGATTTTGCATTTAAAGATAGATTGTAAACTTCCTAATTAAAGCCTTGCATCACGGGAGCTCCAAAAAGGCCATGTTAGAGGTTAGGGGCTGTCACTGTGTGTGAGTGTTCGGGGGAAGTATTGACCTCAGCACAGAAAATAACTAGCCAGACAGAGCATGTGTAAATGCTAGTAACTGTTACAGTGCTGGTTAACAGACATAATTCATATACTCCATTTATGTTATTCTTAATTTGTTTTGAGATGTATTAAAGCAATGGCACATGGGCTACTTCAAGAACTTTAAGCAACACATTTTAAGAAGCACAATATCATACTGACAATGTATCTGAAGCAACCCTCCATAGATAAATCTGAAATATCTGAGAAAGTACTGAATAATGTCAGTGATAGCAGCCTAGAAATGCAAGTTGTGAGTGGCAATGGATTCTGACACAAGAGGCAGTGCAGTAACAGCAATCAGACCTGAAAACAAAAGAAATAAAACATTATATGCAGTGAAAGGCTTTGGATCTAAAAATATTGGGTCTGGAGTTTCAAATACATTTTATACAGTGAAAGATAGTGGGTCCTGGTACCAAAAGTACTTCATGTACAGTGAGAGGCTACAGGTCCTGACATACCAAAAATATTAATCTTCATCCTCTGACCATCTTTTCAAACTATTGCGAGGCTCTGTGAAGCTACTGTTGTTACTTTTTCTGTTCATGCCCACTTCGATTCCATTTTCTCATTCTAACCACTGCATGATTGCTACTGCATGACCAGCTGTTAAAGGAGTCTGGGAAGTCAATGAAAGTTTAAGTCCAACCCTGCATCAGTTGGTTGTCTACCTGTTTAAATGATTGACACATGTTCACTGAAGACACAGGATACCTGGATGATTTTATTAATGTTTTTTTTCTACTGATAAATAGAAGCTCTCTTTTCTACTCACTATAGGCCAGTTTCAAAGGTGTATCTCCTAATTCAAATTTCAAGTTTTAATATATACACTGTGCTCACCCAAAAACAGACCAAGAGCCCATCCAAAAAACCTTAGACCAGGGGCCCACTCTCAGTACTATTATTCTTCCTCTCCTCACTCAACCTCTGGTCTCCTAGTTCTTTTCTTTACATACTATAATCTATTATTCCATCTATTTACACTCTTTATTCTAATAGAAATAAGGAATGGCCATGAAATAGGCCAAATGTTTAGCAGCATGAAGGCCCACTGACACCTTGGCCCACCGGGAGTATTCATGGTATCCCGGTGGGCCAGTTCAACACTGCGACTGGTACAAACTATAACATTTACAAACTTTCTTCCACTACCAAATAGGGTCTCAATGCTTTCTGGGTTCACAAAATCTATACAATCTATAAAATTACTTGGGTGAGTTTTCCTCACATTTCCATAATTTATCACTAGGTCTGAGCTCCATGAGCCAGGACTTGGAGCATTATCTATACAGAAAGCACTGTAAAATCCCCAGTGTTGGCAATAACATGAATCTAAATCACTGATTAGTGATGGGCGAATTGATTCGGCAGGCGTGAATTTGTGGCGGAATTCCGCGATTCGCCAAAAAAGCGAGACGCCGGTGCCATTTTGCAAATTTTTTGCCGTTTCGGGAAATTAGAATTATTCGGAGAAGTGAAACACCACAGATTCACTCCATCACTATCACTGATGCATTTTGATTGGTGGACATAGCTTAATAATCTTCCCTATTAAGACAGGAAACATGATGGCTATTTTAAGTTGGTTGGCTGGGAACCCCACAGTTTAAGTGAACATACAAATATCAGCAATCTGAATGAACAGACTCTAAATAAAGATAATGCTGAACTCTATACTATACATTATTCTAGTATTTCCTATACTTAATTTGATTAGTAATTATTATAGTATCTGGGCAAATATTTCAGCAGCTGCATTAATATTGACAAAACTACACAGTATTGTTGTCATTTTTGGAACACGCTGTTACATATCCCCACACGTTCCTACCATGAAACACAATATGGAGAGTTTTCTACAGCCCACAGAAGATTCTCCATAATTAGAGGGAGTGTTACAAGTTCATTTCTGTGAGGGGTAAAGAAAAAGAAGCTTAAAGACTAGATATTTAGACATCCCAGCAAGTCCCCTTGTGACCTTCCTCTGATATGTAGCAAAACATTAATCTTCTTGCCAGCAATTATGCAGAATACAGATGAAGCTACAGATCAGCCACAGAGTAATAGTAAGTGTATTGTTCTGTTTGAATTATGCCTTGGCTGTACCAGTTAGATGTGGTAAATCAGGGCTTTTAAATGTTATTATTCTCAAATAGAAATACATAAAGGGCTGATTATACAAACATCTGTCTGTTTCTGAAACACTGTTTCACACCTCTACAGTTGTCATCAAAGCAATTCAACATTTTATTATGAAATGATGATATGTCCTTCTCTACTTTGCATATGAATTATATGTTTTTTCTTTAGTGACAGTGCCTTTTGAACTGAAGATCAATACAAGGTGCTACATATGCTTTGTAAAAGACTTTGTGTATCTAAATACACCCATTTTTGCAAGTTGAACAAAGCATACAACCTTTACACAATGGCAATGGACTGTGGTCAGATTTTTTACCAAATTGTGCTATATAGTATATGGCATTTTCCTAGCCCTGATATCAGAATTTAGTGATCCTGGAACTTGGTAAACTGTGACTGTTATAAAATGACAGAACTGTGTAATGTTGGTATATATTTGGATTTGTCATTAACAGGAAAAGCAGAAACAAAAAATATATTTACTTAGCAAACCTGACATGTTATTAATAATTCTAGTGTGTCAGCACTTGCCAGAAAGTTCACCAGAATTGCTTCAGATATTTGACCTTTATCTACTGCTGTTCAACTGTCTTTAGCTGTTGTTCGAATGTTGCAGCACTGATCGCTTATGAAGAGTTGTAGTTTAGCATGTATCTGCTATGGAATGAGACATAGTGACACAGCAGCAGCTCATATTCCTGCAATTGTTCTATGAACCTGAACTGTTTTTGCTTTTCCATTTCCAGAGGAGGGTATATCTAGTCAAATAAATTGGCAAAATAAAATGTCTGACTGTTAGCACCCCTAATGACTGGAGCAGTGAAAGTTTGACCATGCAGCTTCCTGAGCTCCCCTGCAGCTGAACGCAATTAGGGGCATATTTATTGTGCTGTGTAAAAAAACAGTGGGATAATACACCAAACATCGCCAGACTTTGCCATGTAAAGAAACAGCGTATTTTTCTGTATATGACTTTCGCCTGAAGCAATGTATAATAACGGCATCAAATCTGGCATTCGCATAGCGTAAAATTAGACACACTTTGGCCATTTATTTTATATAGTTTTTTACACATTTGTTTTACATAGCATAATAAATATGCCCCTTAAACTGAACATAGAGGAGAGCATGGAAAACCCCCGTGTAGGAGGCTTAAGATCGGTGGCAGGCAGACAGGGAGGTTTTGGCCTCTGCTGTTCTCTGCTGGAGGGCAGCAAGTGATTAAAATACCCCATTTGCCACTAACGTTTAACTGTTAATCTGGAGTGTAACATTTATGCAGATGAAATGATCAGATTTTCAGGGTAAATCCAGTGAAGACCACGATAACTGCCAATTAGTATAGGGACCTCTCCCATTAACTTTTATACAACCTCTTCAGTGTAAGTTTCAGAAGTTAAATGCCTTAACATGTATTTCCTATGGCTTTCCTATGGCATCAATGTGCTAAATATGCTTGAAATTAATATGAGACATGTAGATTTCATTTAACTGAGATATAATTACTTAAAATAACAGTATCCGTCTGAGATGGCGGATTTTGGGATTCAGACTTTTTGCAGCCCACTAAAAATTGGGATTTTATAGTAAAAAAAACTAAAATTTTTCGAGTTTTTAGCATTCAGACTTTAATAAATAACCCCCTAAATGTTGACTTCCCCTTTTTCACTTTTTGATGAATTTTATGTTTGGTTAATGTTATTTTTTTTTTAAAGATTTTTATTTATTAGTAACTTTATATACATTAGACATGGACAGAGAAATACAATAAATCATAATACAAAAAGAAAACATAGACATTGCAGTCCGTTGACTTCATTTCAGGATGTTGTCATGCATATATAACCACCAGCTACCATAGCTGTACTGCTTTACCTGTCTGTTAAAACTGTGACTTTAATGGCAGGGTAACCTTGGAATCGATATCTCTGGGAGGCCTATTGTTGGGTTGGCATCAATCCATGGTGTCCAAATTTTCTCAAACTTTTGGGTAGCGCCTCGGGCAAGATATGTCAGTTTTATAACCGGGATTGTCTTATTTACCAGGGCTAGCCATTCAGGTAGTTTTGGACCTTCAGGGTTCATCCATTTCATTGCAATTAGTTTTTTTGCATAAAAAAGTAGTGTTCTCATTAGGTTTCTCTGGTGAGAACGTAGGACCAACTCGTCGACTATGCCTAGTAAACATACCTCCCGAGACTTAACCCTGGGCAGACCTAGTTGTACTTCCAGGTAGATTAAGATTTCAGACCAATACCTCCCAATGTATTGACAATCCCACACCATGTGAGCGAACCCGGCATCAACCTCGCGGCATCTAGGGCATTCTGCATTAGGAAGTTTCCCCATATATTTGAGCCTAATCGGGGTGATGTAAATTTGATGACAGAATTTAAATTGAACAAAACGGTCCCTTGTAGCTATGAGGAAATCATAGATATGATCCACTGCCTCTTCCCATTGGTCATCAGTCATATTTGGGATCATGACATCCCACTTGGTTTTGGCCCTATCGAAGGGGGACGGTTTTACCTCTATTAAGACCTTGTAAAGTTGGGATAATAGTTTCTCTGTGTTTGGGGACCATAACCGTTCCTCCCATCGAGACATTCCTAATTCTATTTTGAGTGAACCAAATTGTGCCTTAAAGGCATGGCGCAGTTGCAAGTATCTGTAGAACTGTAAATTAGGGTTTCCTATTCTCTCTCTAATTATATCAAATTGGGGGAAGTAGCCATCCACGACAAGATCAGAGAGAACTTTAATGTCCAATAACGGCCAGTAGTGCATGTCTGGAAGAGCCATTAAATGTGGAAAATTCGAATTCCTCCAGAGAGGCGTATGTGGAGAATACACTGGCGTTACATTTGCTTTTAGTTTTTGCACCGTAGCCCATGCTCCCATAGGAGAGCTAATCACTTCTGGTAGAGGAGGCATATCTGTCTTATTTCTGTATGGTGCGTTCCTTAATGCCTCAAGGGAGCCCATTATATTTCCATGAAGTGCCGTTAGGGGGTTGTCTGGGTCGGGATTAAACCAATTATGTATAAAGGTTAATTGCCCTGCCAAATAATAAAGATGCATATTGGGTAACGCTAGCCCTCCACTTTGGTGTGGGGCCATTAGTGTTGTCCAGCCTATTCTAGGGGTTTTATTAGCCCACACCAGTGATCTCATTTCACCATTCAGTTTTTTAAAAAACTTTTTTGTTACTACTACTGGAGCATTTTGAAGTGGGTACAGAAATTTGGGCAGGTAGATCATTTTGAACAAGTTTATTCTACCCCACACTGTCAGAGGCAGTCTGATCCAGTATGTCACCTCTTTTTTAAACTTATTCAGGATAGGATCTAAGTTGATTTCTTCATATTTAGTCAAGTCTCTACTAATAGTTATGCCTAAATATTTAAAGCTAGAAGCCCATGGGAGTCCATGTGCCGTACCTCCTACAACGTTATGGTTCAGTGAGAACAAATTGCTTTTCTGCCTATTCACTTTGAGGCCACTATGTTCACTGAAAATTTCTAGGATGTTCAGGGCTTTGTCAAGTGACCCTTCTGCATCTTTTAAGAATAGGATGATGTCATCAGCGTATAGCGCTATTTTGTCCTCTACCCTATTTATCTTGAGGCCTAGGACTTCGGGATCTAGTCGCAGGACCACCGCCAGTGGTTCTATCGCTAGTGCGAAGAGTAACGGGGATAGGGGGCAACCTTGCCTGGTTCCCCTACCCAGTTTGAAATTGCTGGAAAGAGTGGTATTAACCCGTATACGAGCTGACGGCTTTTTATATAGTAGTTGAATCCAGGCAATAAATCTAGGGCCAAATCCGTATCGTTTCAGTACTACCCAGAGAAAATTCCAGCTTACTGAATCGAAGGCCTTAGATATATCTAATGCTGCCAGTATCCCCCTGTATGAGTCAGTTTGGAGTGTTGTATATGAGTAAAGACCCTTCTCAAGTTTAAGGCTGTTGTTTTGTTAGGCATGAAGCCCGATTGGTCACTGTGGATCAACTCGGTTATGACTTTCATTAGTCTGTTGGCCAGCAGTTTAGCCAGTATCTTTGCGTCAGTATTTATTAAAGAAATTGGCCTGTATGATTCGCATTGGGTTGGGTCTTTACCATTTTTATGGATTAGTGTAATCATTGCCTCATAGAAGGTTTCCGGAAGAGATTGGGTTTCTAGCGATTCATTAAAGACATTGGATAATGGAGTTATCATCTGTTTACTCAGATGTTTATACCACCTGTTTGGCAGTCCATCTGGCCCTGGGGTTTTATTAGCGGGAAGGCTGTTTATTGTTTCCTCAACTTCATGGGGTAGGATGAGATTATCTAGGAATTTACTCTGTTCTGTCGACAAAGTTGGAAGAGGAATTTGATCTACATATTTTTTTAGCTCTGCCTCACTTTTAGTGTCTGTGTTACTGTATGTCTCAGTGAAGTACTCCGTGAATACCTTTGCTATATCGTGTGGGTCTGTAACAAGAGTCCCAGATTCCCCTGTAATAGCTGGGATCACTGTTGCCGCTTCCGTAGTTTTTGCCAGATAGGCCAGAGTTTTCCCATTTTTATCGCCTGTCTCAAAAACTTTCTGATTCTGATAAAGCAGTTTTTTCCTAGTGAGGTTTACTAGTTGCAAGTCAAGATCTCTCTGGGCTTGTAATAGTTCTGTATAAGTTTCCTCAGTTCTCTCTTTAACATAGTTGTCCTGTGCACTCTGGAATGCGCTCTCTTTTGTTTGTAGCTCCTCTCTACTGACTGTCCTAGCACCCTTTATAGCACTTATGAGTGTTCCCCTAGATACTGCTTTGGAGGTGTCCCACAATATGTTAGTAGATGCTGTGGCATAGTTTTCAGCCCAGAATTGGGTATACTCAGTAGTACATTTCTCCGCGACCGTTTCATGTGCCAGCCAAAGCGGAGAAAGGCGCCAAAGGGCTTGAATACAATTTTTCCCCACTAGTAGGTTAAGTTCCAGTGGAGAATGATCTGAGTGAGCCCTCGGCAGATACTGGATTTGTTGGAGTAAGTGGGTAAAGTCGGCCGTGCCCACCGCCAAGTCAATTCTCGACAATGTTTTATGCGTCATGGAGTGGCAGGAGTATTGTCGTTCAAGTGGGTGCTTGCCTCTCCATAAGTCACTAAGAGCCAGTGTATCTAACCAGCCGTTAAATGTGTTGATGCTGTGTCGACCCCTGACATTCTATCCATTATTGGGTTTACCGTACAATTGAAGTCCCCTATATAGCATGTAGGCTCTGTGGGGAGGGCCAGTATTTTCTGGGAAATCTGGTCTAGTAATTCCAGCGAGAAAGGAGGGGGCACATAAATATTTGCCAGGATGATTGGTGTGTTGTGAATTTTGCAGTGTATTATTATGTATCTGCCATAGAAGTCAGTGTGTATGGTGAGGAGCTCATAGGGAAGTCCTTTCTTTATCAGTATAGTCACCCCCCGTGAATGGGTGGAGAAGGGGGCATGATATGCATGCCCCACCCAGTGTCTTTTAAGTGCCAGTAGTTTTTTGTCCCGTTAGGTGGGTTTCTTGCAGCAGCACCACGTCTGGTTTGTACCTGTGTACATGGTTAAGCACTAATGCCCTCTTAAACTTCGAATTTAGGCCTCTCACGTTCCAAGAAATAATTTTACTATAGCCATTGTAGTAAGCAAACATAGTAGTGAGCTTGTGTAAGCTCTGCCTGTCGTAGCGTCCCACAGCTTAACATATCATATACCTTTGATACCGTTGACTGCATAAAAAGAAAACATAGAACATAGAAAAAATTCCCCTTCGTTGCCATGGCCACAACCTCTTTGCCAAACCTTGTCAATTGTGTACACATGGCACTTTGCCCGCCCCACCCTGCCCACCCCCCAAACATGGGTGAGCCTCTACCCCGAACCTTAAACTTACTGAGGTGCATAACCAATTGTCGGCCGTGCTACGCTTCAACCTGTGCAACTTCTAATAGAATAGTGGGTTAGTTAACCAGGGTATTTTTTTTTTTTTTTTTTCCCCCCAGCCCTAAAACTTCAATATCATTACATGCAATAGACAATTTGTTTCTCAGGATGTCTCAGTAGGCCAAGTGACACCTGCTATATATGACTCGACCCTTGGGGCCGAAACAGTTTATCAAACTTCTACTGCATGGGGGGCAAAGTTCGGCTTCATAGTCACAGTCAATAACCATCAATGTGTAACGACTGTCTATTTCTTTGCCTCAGCACACCAGGATGCAAAATATCTCTCCAAGTATTGTCTCACGGAGGGTAAGTGTAGAGATAAATCCCGCAAAATAACTTGGTGCGCGGCATACATTTCGCTCAGTGGTGTTACGTGGGGTCCGGAATCGGGATCCCCCAGCCCCTTCTCCCCTCATTGCGTCCATTGTCCCAATAGTCCCGCACAGTGTTTCTTAAGCCCTTACTAGTGTCTTACATAAAGGTACATACCACCATGTTAGCTGTGGCCTTTGGTTCCGCGCTCTAGGCAGGATTCCCTCCGTTTCCTTCTCCGCCATTGCGTCGAGGACTGTTCTGCCGTGGTGGTGGTAAGGTGTCTAGCCACTTGTCGGCGTCTAGCGCTGTTACAAAAAAATGGGTACGGTCTCCTTGCACCACTCGAAGTTTGGCTGGGTAAAGCATTGAGTAGATCATCCCCGCATTTCGGAGCCTACGCTTAACCCCTTGGTATGAGGCCCTCTGCTTCTGGACTACTTGAGAGTAGTCTGGGTAAATTGAAATATTGGCGCCATTGTGTGTTAGTTGGCCCTTCTTTCTGGCTGCCGTCATTACCGCATCCCGGTCCCTGTAGTTCAGGAACCGCATAATTAGCGGTCTCGGCGGGGCTCCTGGCGGCAGGGGACGAGTAGGCACTCGGTGGGCCCTTTCAATAATAAAAATGGCGGAGAATACCTCCTCTCCTAACGTCTGTTTCAGCCATGTTTCCACAAAGGCCTCGGGAGCCCTTCCTTCGCTCCCCTCTGGCAGGCCCACTATTCGCAAGTTGTTCCTGCGATTGCGGTTTTCAGAGTCTTCCGCACGGGCAGTCAGTGTAGCTACCTTTTGTTGTAGGGTAGTGATGATGTCAGAGTACGGGGCTATGGTGTCCTCGATAGTCGAAATGCGGCCCTCAGCCTCCGTGGTGCGCTCCCGCAGTGCCTGCAGGTCTTGTCGCAGGAGGGAGGTAGCCACCTTAATGGATTCCAGTTGCGCTGTTGTGCTTGTGTGCGAGCTGGTTATCGCTGCTAGGATTTCAGCATTCGAGGGCTCCAATACCGCCAGCACCTGGCTTGCTATCGGCGGGTCATGTATTGTAGGCCCCGGTTCCTGATCCTCCACGCGGTCTGGCTCAGGGTGCGGGGTTTGTAGATATTTATCCATTTTCTGGGCTTGCTCCGATTTACCCCGTGGATTTAGTTTCCCCATCTTATTACCGCTTGTAGGGGGGTAACTTTTACGGTCCCCACAGTCTCAGTGTCTTACAGGATTTTTAGGTTGTTGCGAGCTCCTGTCCACACGTCTGCTCACGCCGCCATCTTCTGGTTAATGTTATTAATTATTTCTGTGACTGACACTCCAAAATTCAGGCACCTATTTCCAGGCCCGGATTTAAAAATTGGACACCCCTAGACTGGCACAGCTCGTTGACCCCCACCCCCTTTCTGTGCATGCCTTCGCACGCATGCATGCCACCCCTGAAATTCTGCAGCCCTAGGCCCAGGCCTTTGTGACCTTCTCACAAATCTGAGCCTGCCTTTTTAACTTTGTTAAAAAATCTGATTAAATCTTCAGTGTAAATTTCAGAACTTATATATATGTCTTACATGTAATTTCCTATGTCTTGTATAGCATCAATGTGTTAAATGTGCTTGGAATTAATATGAGACATGTAGCTTTCATTTAACTGAGATATAATTACTGAAAATAACGGTATTTATTTTTTATTTTCATTATTATAATTATATGGACCTACATGGAACATAAATGGCTTAAAAAAACTGAGGAAATATGAAGAAAATGCTACACTGAACACTTATACAGTGTATTGATAAAACCCTTTTTTTGTCTGCACGTTAAATTAATTATGGAATCACTCAAAGGCAAGTGGATTAACGTTGGGGCTCCTGGGCATCTCTTGCAAACTTTTATGTTTACCTTTTTCCTCTAATATATTGTTACCCAATATTTTTAATTTATAAATCCTGTTTTAAAAACTTGCACCTATTAATCACTGTTAGAGACTCACCCACAATGTTTCTCCATATCAGGAAGTTGCTGACTGTAGAAATGAATTAGATCTCTCTCATTTAAGTGGACACACACTGATATATACACAGCAAGGGCATGTTTCTTCCTTTGAAGTTGACCTGGTCTTTAATGGCCCTATTAATTTTCACTGTAGACACTTTTGTCTGTTGAGGGAGGGTTTCAAATAACTTTGTTAAACATGACATTCTTAATATTAAAATCATGTGAATATTACTAGTTTATTGAGTGATAACACTTTTTATTTTAGCTTAGTACAGTGCCATTCAAAGAAAAGAATGTTGCAATGTATGCAAAAAAAAGAGAAGGAACTTGAGGAAAGTTTCGGTATGGCCTTATTTACACAGGTGACATTTTTGGCCACAAATAAAATCCCAGATTACAACACAAGGAATATAAATATTTACTTTAGTTGATTGTTGCTGTAGTTATCAGATCCTCATTTTAGAGCAATGACACATGGTGATAATTGTCACCAGGGTATTACTGCGGCTACAAAATACAAAAAAATACCCTGCCATAGGCAATACTGAGAACTGTCTTGGTTAAAATACTCCAATCGCTTTATCACTAAAATTTGCATGCAAAGGAAATTTTGAGCATTTGTGTGATTTGAGTATTTTAGCTGAGATAATTCTCAGCATTTTGTAGTCAGAAAACTTGTATCATGTGTCATTGACCTTAGATGATAAACACTTAAGGGGCAAATTCACTAAGATTCGTAGTTGCGCCAGGCGTAACATCGCCGCACTTCGCCGCACTTCGCCACACTTCGCCAGGCGTAGTTTCGCCTGCGCTTCGCAAATTCACTAAAATCCGAAGTTGCGCTCAGGGGTAGCGTAAGGTTGCGAAGTTGCGCTAGCGTTGATTCGCTAAGTGAAGCGAAGTTACGCTAGTGAAGGTTAATTTGCATACGGCGCCAAATTCAAATTTCAATGGAGGAATACGTATCAGCACTACAAATGGCTAGAAAACCTTCAAAACTTCAAATAAAAATTTTATTTTGCCCTACACATGTGCCCACTGTCTAGGTTAGTTGCCATGAGTCAGGAAATGTAGGGGGGAAGGAGGGGAGCCCCAAAAAAATGTTCGATCTTTTTCAGCCTATCACCCATAATGTAGAAAACACGCCAGCGTTTTTTGGGACTTAGAAAAAATTTTGACTTTTTTTGAAGCACTCCCTATCTACTCTATTGCGCTTCGCCTGGTCTGAAGGAAGTCTAGCGTAAAAGGTAGCGTTCAGTACACTAGTGAATTTGCGTAGTTACATCGCTAGCGAAACTTGCCAGGCGTAAGGGTGCGAAGTAACACTAGCGAAACTACGCCAGCGTTCGTTAGTGAATTTGCGCAGTAACGAAAATGCCAAACGCTAGCGAAGTAACGCTAGCGTTCGGCGCTTAGTGAATTTGCCCCTTATTGTCTGTACCCAGCTTACAAGAGGGCAGGGCTAGACTCAACCAATTATTGCATCACAATGTTCACAAACTAATAGATTTATAGAAACAAATTCAATTATCTGCACTAATCAAATTGAGTGTTAGGATTTTTTTGCCTATTTACAAGCACCTAGTATTGGCACAGAACTCATGACACAATTGGCATTTGCCATAGTACTTTTCCTGACCCAACAGGAAAATGCAGATATTCCACAAATGGAATACCCTATAAAAATTACTGAAAGTACTGCTATAAACAATTCCACAAAAAAGATCTCAGAGTAATGCCCAATACCCAAACTGACAATATCCACCGCACATGAATATGGTCGGGACTAGATGCTGCCATACACAGTGGCGGTTTAATTGTAGAGGAAGTAGACTCTGAGGTTTTCCTTATAGCTTGATCACCCCTACCCAGCCACTTCTTCTTTTCAGGCATACCTGTGCGAGCAGGAGGGGTTTATTGCTGGTGGGAGCAGCTTGTGCATGCTGTACCCTTCCGAGGATTTTGAGGGGGGCTGCACAAGCAGGTGGGAGGTTGTTTAGTGTGGGCAGGAACAACTTGTGCATGCCAAGGCCCTCCAAAGATTTTTTTTTTGGGGCGGGGGATAGGAACTGCTTGTTACGCTATTACACATACCAAGGGGCAGATTTACTAAGCTCGAGTGAATAGTTTGAATCCAAAAATATTCCAATTTCGAAGTAATTTTTTGGGGACTTCGACCATCGAATTGGTCAAATTCGATTCGAAGTAAAAATCGTTCGACCATTCGACCATTCGATAATCGAAGTACTGTCTCTTTAAAAAATCCTTTGACTCAATACTTCGCCAAATAAAAGCTACCAAATTGAATGTTAGCCTAACGGGACATTGTAGATAGGTTTTGGGCACTTTTTATGATTGAATGAAAATCATTCGATCGATCGGTTTAAAAATGTTCGAATCGTTCGCTTCGAACGATTTTATCGTTCGATCAAACGATTTTATCGTTTGATCAAATGATTTTTATTCAATCGAACATTTTGAGCTAAAATCCTTCGAATTCTATATTCGAATTCGAAGGATTTTACTTCGAGGGTCGAATTCAAGGGTTTTTTAACCCTCGAAATTTGACCCTTGATAAATCTGCCCCCAAATGTATGGCCATGTTTATTCCCATTTTGTGCTGCAGAAGGAACAATTTTAGCATGAGGAGAGAGAAAACACCACTTATAGAAAAATAGTATTTCTTAAATACAAATCCAAATTCAAATCCACATATCTATAATAGCTCAATTTGACTTATAACCTGATTTTGAGAAATATTTATTTGCAAAAATGTCTGCTTTGATAAAAGGCCAACTTGTTTGTGTGTGTCGAATAAAAGGATGTTTAACCTTAAAACTCAGTGTCATTTGTGTTCAAATCAAAAACCACGCAGGAGTCCCCTCTTATATGTTCAAGCTCCAGGCACAAAATAAATCTTTTGCCTGTCTGTACTAAGACATTTCCAGTTACCACTGGTTCAAATTGTAAAACCACAGAACATGCTGATTTGGTGGTTTGCCCCTTGTTTCTAGCCATTTGTACTATTGGAGGCATAATCAGTCTCCTGTTGCTATCAGTGGGGAGCAAAGGTTTTCTTGTCCGTGGTGTAAAAAAAAAGAAGAACAAAAAAGAAATGTTTTGCACAAATTCTGTTTTTCACCCTCTGTATCCTGGATTTGCATGGCAGAGTTGAGAAAAAAGAGTTTGTTTGATTTACATAGCATAAGGTTTTGTCTGTTTGCATATTTTCTTCTTTCTGTTAAAAGGACAGATTTCATTTATATGTTAATATCTGACGGCATCCTGACTAAACAGACAGAACTATCTCATGGGAAGAGGACTTTTATGTCAGTTTGGCTATACTTCAACATTTCAATAGTGGAAATAATCTTGATTAGCAAAACAATCATAGGCCTGAAGGATCTTGCAGATCCTATACGATCTCAGGTTTCAGTTATTAATGTGACACATTTTGGAGCTTGACAAAAGTGCTGAAAAATAAGCCTTTTGGTGCTTTTTTCCCAAAGGAATAAAAGTTAATTTAAAATTATCTAGAGGAAAAAATAATTAACATAAGAATAAGATATGAAAGATGACCCAGCGGGTAACTCAAAGCCAATATGTACAGTTAAAAACCTGAGTGTCTGATCATTAAGATATTTTCAATCATTTAAGATTTAACAGTTTCTATTTGCTATGGAGTGGCAAATAACTCCCAGCATGCAGGATGGATATTATTGCCCAGTGCTGTTGCTAAGCTGCCTAAGTGTCAGGGGTGCTTTGCCAATGAGGCGAGTTGAGGCTGTAGCCTCAGACGGCAGCACCCCACTAGATACCAGGGGCAGGGTACTTTAAGAGCGAATTTCTGGGGGAGGGAGGGCAGCAGCAACTGCTGCTGCTTCAGGCGGCGGAGGGGCCAGGATCGACCCTGCTAAGTGTCAACACCCCATTAAAAAGAATAGTGATAAACTGCTCAAAATAAGTATTAGCAATTATTTATCAAAGTCTGAATGCTAAAAACTTGAAAAATTAAAGTTTATTTTAACTAGAAATCCGAATTTTTAGTGGAAAAATCTTTTTTATTGGAATTATTATACCATGAGGCTGCAAAAAGTCAGAATCTGAAAATCTGCCACCTCAGACCTGCTGAGTCAACGGGAGAGGTCCCTTTCCTATTTGGAAGTTTCTGTGGTCTATGATGGAATTCCAGATTAAATATGAAATTGTCCATATAGTAGTCATCCGTGTGTTCAGTGCTTCTCAACGAGCCGCAGTCCCCGTGCCAGATTGCAAGGATTCTAAGTAAATCAAAAATAGCCAGAGAGCACACCTTTATGTTTTAAAAGATTTTCATTTTTATTTCGCAGACACTCCTGCAAAACATGTTTCGGCTACAACAGCCTGATGAAGGTTTTTTTTTTTTTCTGCAGGAGTGTCTGTGAAATAAAAATGAAAACCTTTTAAAACATAAAGGTGTGGGGGCGTGGCCTGGACATGGTGGAGTGAGGACACGTTTGCCAGAGCTCCGAGCACAGAACCGTTTAACTAGTTTGCAAAACACTCTAATCCTTCTCTAACAAAGATGGGAAAGTCGAAAATGGGTAGGAGAAGCCCTGAACCGCCGGAACCTCAACAGAAAACCCATCTCTCGAGGTTTTTTCAACGGCGATCTGCCTCATGCTCTGATGTGCAGCGGGAAGCGCAACAGCAGGCGCCATCTTGTAAGCCGCCCTCTCCCACCGGCTCATCACCGAACACATCAAGGGTCGATACCCTCGACGATGACCCGGGCCCTGTGCCCACAGACCTACCCTGCGCACTCACCTTCCCACTGCCGCCATCCAAAGAACCGCACACAGAGGCCTCGCCGAGCTGGGAAAGTGGTGACGAATGGCGGCTCTCACCTAAGTCGCTTCTCCCGGCGGACTCTCCAGGCCCGGACATTGGAGGCGCCCAAATAAACGCCAGTACCTCGTTTCCTATTATGCCCCACCACATGCTCGATGCCCATGCCGAACACCAGATCATAGATCGCACGAGAGCTGAGGGCCATGTTGCGCACTTGGAATCTGACCAACTACAGTCGGGTGGGGCCCATGCTTTATTGGATCAGGAATTGAGAGCACATTTATTCTCTCTGCCTACTCGGCATGACATTGAACTGTTACTATTACACTCAGAGGCTACTCTGAAATCTGAAATCGCAGCAGTACATACGGAACTCCAGTCCCTGGGGGAAAAACAAGCCCATCTGGAAAAATCTGTCTCCTCTAACACTGCGCACATTACACAGCTTGAGTCTACTGTTTTGCAACATGAAGCACGCTTTTGACACTTGCAAAACTCTCTGGACGATCAAGAAAATCGTTCCAGAAGAAACAATATAAGGATTAAAGGACTCTCAGAATCAGTCCTGCCTCAAGACCTTTCTGTAGCTGTCACGAGTCTGTTTAATATACTTCTGGGCGAAAAACATGATAAGCCTATTATTATTGATCGAATTCACAGGGAACTCCGTCCCAGAGATACCACCTCTGAAATCCCTAGAGATGTGATCTGTCGGATCCATTTTTACAGAACCAAGGAGACAATCATGCTCAAGGCCAGAGACATTGGTGAAGTGGACTTTCATGGTTCTAAAGTCAGGCTCTACCAAGACCTGTCCAGGAACACACTGCGCCAACGACGGGCATTGAAACCCGTTCTGGACTTGCTTAAAGAACACTCTGTTCGTTACAAATGGGGCTACCCATTTGCCTTGGTAGTTATTAAGGACGGTAAAACCTTCTCATTACGCTCTCCTAAAGATGTCTCCATTTTTCTGGACCGTCTTCAGCTCCCACAAGTTGATGTTCCCAATTGGGAATCCTGGGACTGGATTTCCTCGTCTGGACCTCTACAGAAAAACCCTGGCCCGACCAACAAAGCAGCGAAGGCTCAAACCCCAAGGCACCGCTTGGGCACCCCCACTAAGAATAATGATTCCAACAGTAGAAGTGGCACCTGAAACCAAACCCATCTTTTACTATGGTCTAATATTGTGCACTTAACCTTTTAGCCTCCACAGGTTGTTATTATTGGGTGTTACTTGTTCTTATTTCCTTTTATAAGCAGGTTCTCTGATTTGCTCGGAGTTATGTCTTATGTTTATATGTTCTGTTACCATCCAATACTATGGTTCAGCCGTTGCTCCCCATAGGACTCTTGACCTGAGACGGAAATGCTCAGAACTCCTTTCTGATGACTTGATGGTTCATTCTGATATGACTGCAACCGGTTGCAGTTGTTTTCGCAAACTGTTTTGTTCTATTTTAGATGCATTGTTATTAATGTTTCTCTCTCCTCTCTTTCTTCTGTCATCCTGCTGTTCCTTGGTGCCTCCATTTGGTCCTGGACTCTACTATGGCTGAAATGAAAATTTGCTCCTATAATGTCCGAGGATTTAACTCGCCGACGAAAAGGTCACAAATCCTTACTGGTCTTCATAAACAAAATGCTATGCTTTTTTTTACAGGAAACTCACTTCAAGCTGGGTCACAGGCCAAATTTTAAAAATAAGTATTACCAGCAATGGTACAGTGACAATCCCGACTCTAAAAGCAAAGGTGTAGCTATAGCTTTCCACAAAAATCTTTCACACACCCTGATTGATTCCATCACCGACCCACAGGGGAGATTTATCTTCCTTAAAATAAATGTCGCAGGACATTTATTTACTCTAGTAAACTGTTATGCCCCGAATCAACATCAATCAAAGTTTCTTGAGACGGTTGTGACCCGGCTTGAAGGTTTCCAACAAGGGGTGGTTCTGATGGGCGGAGACTTTAACCTCACCCTCGACCCAAAATTAGACTCCCCCTCTGGAAAGTCAACCCTCTCTTATAAGGTTTTAAAACGTGTCAAGTCAGTGCTGCATAAAAACCAGCTAGCTGACAGTTGGAGAGTATGCCACCCATCCGGTAGAGACTATTCCTATTTCTCACACGTGCATCACTCATGCTAGCAGAATTGACTATTTGTTTCTCTCGCATTATGCATTGCAGTGGGTATCCGACTGTTACATTGGGGTGCAAATTTTGTCAGACCATGCACCAATCTTTCTCACGTTAGCAAACCGTGGACCTGGAGACTAAATGAATCTTTGTTAAGGGATAAGGATTGCCTAGCAGACATAAAAAAAGAGATACAATTTTTTATCGAGACTCACCGCTCAGATGACTCCCATCCTGTAGTGAAATGGGAAGCCTTAAAGGCGGTCCTTCGGGGCATTTACATCAAACATGGGTCTAGGATCAAAAAGGCCTTTTCTCAACGTATTACTGACCTTCTCCATAAAATTTCCCTTTTGGAACAAAAACATAAAAACACTCTGTGCGGTGACACTCTGAAGGAACTCACAGCGACTCGTGAACTGATGAAGGGAGAATTAAATAAAAAATCTCTCTCAGCGTTGCTGAAATGTAAAAGCTTTTACTATGACCATGGCAATAAAGCCGGCAAACTCCTGGCGAAAGCTACTAAACAATTGCAGGCAACCTCCTTTATTCCAGCTATTAAGACACACACTGGTCAAACCGTTCACAAGGACCAGGAGATAGCCACTGCAATGCATAAATTTTATTCCGATTTGTATAATATAAACTCTCCCTCCCTGACAGACTCACTCCGAAAATCCAAGACTATATCTCATGTACTGCTTTGCCACGGCTTAGACAGGAGGCCCCTTTGTCATGCGATGAGTTAAAATTTGCTGTTAAGAGTTCCCCTACTGGAAAATCTCCGGGCCCCGATGGGTTCCCTATTGCTTTCTATAAGAACCTTCTCCCTGATCTCTCCGATCTAATGCTCCATGCCTTTAATGAGCTAGACTCCAATCCCTGCTCTCCTTCGGCGATGTTGGAAGCACACATTTCTCTGATCCCTAAACAGGGGAAAGATCCACTCTCCTGCGCTAGCTATAGACCCATCTCGCTGCTTAATGTAGACATTAAACTTTATGCGAAAATCCTAGCAGAGAGACTCAAAATTCACCTACCTCAATTGATAGATCCTGATCAGGTCGGATTCGTTCCCCGTAGGGAAGCTAAAGATAACACCCTAAAAGCTATATCACTCCTTGATTATGCTAAAAGAAACAATATTCCCATGCTGGCCCTGTCAACAGATGCTGAAAAAGCATTTGACAGGGTCAGCTGGGTTTTTCTACGAGAATCTTTATCTCAAATAGGATTGGGCCGTCTTGCAACGCATCATGGCACTTTATCATTACCCCCAGGCCAGAATTAAAGTTAACGGATTTTTGTCTGAACCCCTCAAAATTAGTAATGGGGCCAGACAGGGGTGCCCTCTCTCCCCACTCCTATATGCTTTGGTTATGGAACATCTGGCCATTGCTATACGCCAAAATCCGAACATCAAAGGTCTTCATGTTAAGGGGCAGGACCATAAAATTGCATTGTATGCAGATGACTTACTGGTTTTCATCACTCAACCAATCACCTCTCTCCCCTCTCTGATGCAAGAGTTCAAAGAATATGGCCAATTTAGTAATTACAAAATCAATCTAGACAAATCGGAGGCACTTAATGTCTCCATAACTCCTCAACTGCAGCAGACTCTACAATCATCTTACCCTTTTAAATGGAAACCTGTCTCTATCAAGTACCTAGGAATTCATGTCCCAGCAGATTTATCTAAATTGATCTCATTGAACCATATGTCACTACTGTCACAAATACAAACGGACTTGAAGCGCTGGCATGCTCTCCAACTGTCTTGGTTCGGACGAATTAATCTCATTAAAATGAATGTTTTACCCCGAATATTGTATCTATTTCAAACTTTGCCTGAGTCCCCTCCATTTCGCTTTTTTGCCACCTTACAAGCAGCATTTAACACTTTTATTTGGAAGGGTACCAAACCCAGGATTAACAAAAATGTTCTGTTTAGATCAAAATCTCAGGGGGGACTTGCTCTCCCACACTTGCAACGATATATGAAAACGGTCACGTTAAGTAGAATACTTGAATGGTTTTACTACCCAACTGACAAAAAATGGATACTATTAGAACAGTCACTAGTGGATAGACCTTTGCAGGCTTTATGGTGGACACATCCTCCCATTAGGCCTCCCTCACACGCTCCCTAAGATCTGCAGAGACACTATCGCCCTAGCGGATCGGTACCTCAGATCCCACCCACGACTGATATCCAGAGAGGGCCCTCTTACCCCCATCGTGGGCAACCCCTCTTTTGCCCCTGGCATGTCCAAGGCTGGCTTCTTGGGGAGAAGGTATACTGACAGTTTTGTCTGTGCTCAAGCTTTAGAGAATAAAATGTTAAAGCCGCTTACCCATGTGTGCCCTGGCCTACCAGACTCGTTTTTAAATAGATTTAAATTTAACCAACTTAGTCACTGGTTGATGGCCCCACAAAGGGAACGGTTGAGAAATACTCCCCCCACCTCATTTGAAACTCTTTGTGTCTCACGATCCCTTACCAGGCATCTGATCTCAGTTCTATATAGAGTAGCTGACTCACAAGATACTTCAGTTTTGCCAAAATTCACTGAAAGGTGGGAAAGGGAAGTACAATGTACATTCTCTGAGGAACAATGGCGCTCATGCTTTACCCTAACCCATAAGTTTTCTATAGCCTGTAAATCTCAAGAAACTAACTATAAAATACTCTCCAGATGGTATAGGTGTCCGGATATTCTCCATAAAATATATCCTCTTGTACCAAATCTCTGCTGGAGGTGCAATGGGGAGATTGGCACACCTTCCCATATCCGGTGGCACTGCTCGATCCTTCGTCCCTTTTGGTCAGCTGTTTTTCAGACTATTTCCAAGCTTACGGGCATGACATTACAAGCTGATCCCTCGGTGGGCCTCCTTTCAATGCTTCCAGGCGCCCCCGCTAGATAAAAAAAAACGCTTATAGGTCACTGTCTCAATGCTGCCAGGGCAGTAATTCCTCGTCATTGGCGTTCCTCCTCCCCTTCCACTGTCTCTGAGTGGTGGGAAGAAATGGGTTTTGTTATGAGAATGGAAGAATTACTGAGTTATGCACATGGCTCACAAGATTCATTTGTGACTACCTGTTCGCCCTGGATTGTCATGTTGGAGTCCGAATCCCTTCCTTCCTCTTAATCGGACTAGGAGCACATTGGCTGCCTTACTGTTAGTCCATAGGATTCTCCATTCGACCCCTCACTATGTATGTAACTTGCTGTTGTGTTAGGCGCCTCGGAACAGCTGGATTTTTTCTTTTTTCTTTTTTCTCTTTTCCCTTTTCTTTCCTTTCTCTCATTCTATTTTCTTCTCTCTGACTTCTTAGCTTTCTTTTCCCCTTTTAATTATTGGTAATACTAGGGCAAAAAGCTTTTACACGACAAGCTACTGTTCTCAATATTTCTGCATTTTTGACTACTGAAGTGAACGTTATGGGATGTATAGATGATCTCTATTTTGTTACACATTTCTCTGACTGATTTTATATCTATACTACTTGGCAATATTGTGTTATTCGCACAGTTGATGTCTGAATACTGTGAGAGTTGTATGATATTTCATTTTATCTTTGTGGTCTCATCCACCCACCCACTTCATGCTGGTCGTCTCTTTGTGAATTGCTTTTTGTACTGAAAAATAAAGAATATATAAAAAAACATAAAGGTGTGCTCTCCGGCTATTATGATGGAATTCCCCTGAAAATCCGAATATTTCAGACTTTTTGGGCAAAAATCTTGTTTTTCCCTGATTCAATTAAATTGTGCTTTTTTAATAATAAATAAGGTCCAATTATGGATTCTAGTTTGGTCTGACTTTTTTATTTTAAATAATCAAATACATTTGGATCTTGATAAATATGTCAATTATCAACTTTGAAGACTGTTGGGAAAATATTTTTAGATTTCCCAGTTTGATCTTTAATACTGCCCGTAAATCCTTGGAGTAATATAATCTTTCAGCATGACAATGATCTCAAACATAAAGACAAAGTAATACTGGTGTGAATTAAGAACAAAAAAGGTCAATGTCCTGAAAAAGCCCTGATCTCAATCCAGCTGAGAATTTTTTCCAGGAAAGGAAAGCCCTGAAGCAATAAGCGCAGGGGCTGCGTGACAAGGGATCCGAATGACCAGCAGCCAGATTATACTGGTCTAGGCTAGAGATGTGCAGAATCACATGTAGCTGTGTTTAGGTGAGAAAGAATGAGTTAAAGCAGGAAATGGCCAGGCCCAGGGGTGGAGTAAGAGAGGGATGTGATGTCAGGGGAAGAAGCATCTCACCGTCCTTATCTTCTGAGCAGATAGAAACATCCCACCCTCCCCCATTTTGAAAACTTTGTTAAATGTCAGGAGTTTTACTTTATTTTCTCATATTATCTATTAATAACTGAATATGGATGTTTTCATGAGAGCGCTGTTGTTTCTGTATCTTTACACATTATAATTGTGGGAGTCTGTATTGGATTTATTTATGTTAAATTAATGAGAATCGCTTGATCCAGGGAATCTTCTGATCACTGACCTGCTGCTACGGCAACTAATTAAAGGATACAGAGAGCTGTAGTTGTGGTATACAGAAATGGCGGTGGGGCTTAGTCAGGAATAGGAAAAACCTGAATATAGTAATTTTTCTGGGTATTGCTTTCAGAAATATGCATATTGTATGGTATTTCTATATATTCTATATAGTTACTTGAGTCAGCAGCCTATTATCAGATTCTGACCTCTATTTTACTGGGCTTTATTGACATACTGATTTCAGCTTGTGCTCAGAGGACAATCCACTGCTACTGCAGATGGAACCTACATATAGTAATCCTCTGTTAGAATGTGTAGTACTGCTTATTGTAGCTTGGAACAGATGTAGATCACTGTATTTAAGGGTGTGCACATATTGGCAGACAACTCCAGCATACAATAGGTCTTGCAGTGCCTATGGCTTGCAACTAGAACAATGTCTGGATGCTTGCATTGGGGGGCAATGGCCACAGTTGATTGGGCTGAGTAGCCAACTGGTAGCTCTTGATGAGTGGGGGTCCTGCAGTAGTAGGGACAAGTGGCTACCTGGTTACACTTGCAATACTGACCCCTAGTTGTTGGGTGGCCAGCATGTCTGGTAGTCCAGGGCGGCAGATGGTGTTTGATTATTGGCAAGTGGTAAAAGTGGTAATTTCACTTCATGCGTTAAGTTTGCATAAAATCCATAGTGCCTGCAAAAAACAATAATAATACTACTGTACACTTAGCACAAAGTCGGCTAGCATAACAGTTGGGGGTTAGAGGCAATTTCACTGTATCGGGGCAAGTATATAGAATTAACTGCCTCCAATATTCTATCATATGGGCCTGCTATTGCAGCTTCCTTTTGCGATCAGTTTACAATACTTAAACTGATCACTTAACTCCCCAGCACAATGCTAGCCTTAACTTTCAAAGAGCCTAGTTTAGTCTGGCAGAAAGCAGTTGGAGCATGGGTCACCACAGTGTGGAAGGGTTGCCAGAGTGTGGGCTCCACATTGTGGAAGGGCTGCCGGAGTGCTGGGCTCCACATTGTGGAAGGCTGGCAGAGTGTGGGGCACCACAGCGTGGAAGGGTTGCCGGAGCGCATGGTCCACAGCATAGAAGGGCTGCCGGAGTGCATGCTCCACAGCATGGAAGTGCTGCCAGAGAATGGAGGCTCCAAAGTGTGAAAGGGCTACCAGAGCGCGGTCTCCACGGAGTGGAAGGACTGCTGGAGCACAGAGCACCACAGCATGGAAGGGCTGTCAGAGAGTGGGGGGCCCATAGCATGGAAGGGCTGCCGGAGCGTGGGGCTCCACAGTGTGGAAGGGCTGCCGGAGCGCCTGGCTCCACATCGTGGAAGGGGTGCCGGATCCTGGGGCCCAACAGCATGGAAGGGCTGTTGGAACTCGGGAATCCACAGCATTGAAGGGCTGTCGGAGCGTTGGTCTCCACAGTGTCGTTGGGCTGTGTTGGAGAACACAAGGGGCTGGTGTTTCCTCTCTGGGAGGTGTTATGTTACATCAAGATACCTGGATCAAAGCATGCAATCTGGGGTACCCACCATGTTATTTGGTGTACCCACCATGCTGGAGAAAACTGGTGGCTGGTGGCTGGTTCGGTGGATCCTCCAAGTGTGCATGGATCATGAATGTGTTACAGTGGCCCATGGTTGGATGTTTCCTCTCTAAGGGGCAAATTCACTCTGAAATTAACCTCTGAAAATTCGCCAGCGAAGGCTTCACTCAGAGCACAACACTTTGCCAGGGGTAAAATGCTAATTCACTAAAATCGAAGTTGCATCCAGGGCGCCGAACACTGGCGAAGTTGTGCTAACGTAACTGCGCCAAGCGAAGTGAAGTTGTGTTAGCGTTGCCTAATTTGCATATGGCGAGAAGTTAAAGTTCAATGGACGTATATGCTGCAGCAAATATATTACACTACACAAGCCTGGGAAACCTTAATAAAATAAAGTTGTTATAGTGCCCTACACATAAGCCCAGTGTATATTTTATTTGCCATGTGCTACACCCCCAAATTTTTTTGAGGAAGTCTTAATTCACCTGGTCTGAGGTGGCGAAGGCAAGTCTGGCGCAAGAGGTTACGTTCAATAAAATCTGCATCTTAGTGAATTTGCGTAGTTATGTCCATTGGCAGAGCGCAAATTCGCCTGGCATTAGGGAGTGTAGTACCTCTAAAGTCTATCTCCTTCGCTAGCGAAGTTATATCAGCGGTGAAGTTCCGAAATGCTGTCACTCTGTAGATTTTTCGCCAGCGTTAGTCACTTTGCCCTTTAGTGAATTTGCTCCTAAGAGCATTGATCTGTGGGAGATGTTATGTTACATAGATATACCTGGGTCAAATTATACAATCGACCGTACCGACCATGCTGTAGGACACAAGAGGCTGGATCCTGCAAATCTTACCTGGTTCCTGCATACAGTAGGCTACAGTGGCCCATGGTGGGACATTGAGATACCTGGGTCGTAGCATACAATCGGGCTTACCCACAAAGCTAGAAGGCACATGCGGCTGGTGGCTGGATACTATGGCTCCTGCATATGTTATGCTACCCTTGGTGGAATGAGGTAACATAGTACAGCAGCTAACATATTTAGAGGCCACATCTACGGTAAAATTAATGCATAGCTGGAAATTTGTTATAATGAGCAGAAATACTTTTGCACTTAGGGTTACTCTGACTCTTCTCCCCTAGGTTTTAGTTCATAGGGTACTGGTAAAGCTCGGGTTATATGGGGGGGGGGTGAATGAGAGTACATGCAAACGAGAAATTATTAGCCCCCATCCCAGTCGTGACAGGGTTATCAGTATTATTTATGATTAATTGTCACTACAGTGACCTTAATATCAAGACTTTAGGCAAAGTGGTTGCGAGACCTTACCCTCTAAGCTGGGCCCTCACACATGGGGCAGAGTAAATGGAAATTTGTAGCAAGATAATACTAATTTCCTAGGTCAAGTCTCCTGACCAGTGTAATGTTTTATTGGATTTGGCTTTTCATACTTTTTTCATACAAATCTGTAGCAGCGTAGCAGTGGTCCAGCATGACAGGCAACCTACTAGTAAGTTTGCATGGCTTTAACTTGCCAAAGCAAAATAGCATTTGCATTTGCTAAGTGGCAAATGAGATTCAATATTGATAAATTTAAAGTCATGCACCTGGGATGTAAAAATATCCAAGCCACTTATACCCTTAATGGGACTGCATTAGAGAAATCCATTATGGAAAAGGACCTTGGAGTGCTTGTTACTTGGGTGTAACAAGCAATGCCAGTCAGCAGCATCAAGGGCAAATAAGGTCTTGAGCTGTATTAAAAGGGGCATAGAGTCACGGAAGGAGGGGGTCATTCTTCCACTGTACAGAGCACTTGTAAGGCCCTTCTAGAATATGCCGTTCAGTTTTGGTCTCCATCACTCAAACAGGACATTATTGTATTAGAGAGGGTACAGAGAAGGGCAACTAAGCTGGTAAAAGGTATGGAAAATCTTAGCTATGAGTAAAGACTGGCCAAATTGGGGATGTTCACGCTGGAGAAGAGGTGCTTAAGTGGAGATATGATAACTATGTATAAATATATAAGTGAATCATATAATAATCTCTCTAATGCTTTATTTACCAGTAGGTCTTTCCAGCTGACACAAGGTCACCCATTCCGATTAGAAGAAAAGAGGTTCCGCCTAAAATATTCAGAAGGGGATTTTAAAGTAAGAGCTGTGAAGATGTGGAATTCTCTCCCTGAATCAGTTGTACAGGCTAATACATTAGATAGCTTTAAGAAGGGGTTGGATGGCTTTTTAGCAAGTGAGGGAATACATGGTTATGGAAGATAGCTCATAGTACAAGTTGATCCAGGGAATAGTCCCATTTTGGAGTCAGGAAGGAATTTTTTCCCCCTCTGAGGCAAATTGGAGATACTTCAGATGTTTTTTTTTTTTTTTGCCTTCCTCTGGATCAACTAGCAGTAAGGCAGATTAATTGATAAAAAAAAATAAAAAAATAAAAAACCCAAAAGGTTGAACTTGATGGACGTGTGTTTTTTCAACCTTACTTACTATGTTACTATATTACTATGTTAAATCCAGAGGAGGTTGGCTGGCTTTGCAGGCAGTTGTACTCAGTCATTATTATTTTAAAGTATTTACAAAAGGAATTTATTTATGTTTTGTACACATAGAATATTAAAAATATGTATATAAAAATATGTATATCATAAGGCCATTAAACAATTTTATTCCATCCTATGGTACAGTTTGTTTGATAAATCAACATTGTTTGTATGTTTTATGACTATTTGTGTTTTAATTTATTTTCTATGATATTATTTATTAAAAAAAATAATAGTAAGGTATGGTGGTGCAAGCCCAACTGAAGGTTTTCAGTTGGGCTCATTGAGGCGGTAGGACCTTGCCAGAGTACTGCACAGGTGAGTTTAGAAAAGGGAGAAAGTAGGTTCTCTCCTGTGACTGCACGGTGGATTGATTGATACAGACGCTACTACTGCATGCGCTAGGGGGCAGCCTACTTGGATTTCCTATCATCGAGACACTGCAGATACAGGTCCGGGAGCAGGGCTGCTGAACTTCTCTCATGTTGGTGGCACAGCATAGTAGTGATCTCTTGTTAAATTCTGGCTTTAGAATATTGGCTTGGGTTAAGCTGACAAGGTCCTATTCTTTTGAAAAAATATGAATAAATGCTGTGGCCATTTTACACCCATATCAGTATCCTGGTTTCATTAAGGTATGTAATAATGGGATCCAGTGGGATAGTTCAAGGTGAAGGATCAAATTGAGGAGTCCCCTTGTCATGCAACAAAATCACTCCCAAACATTACTTACACCAAAAAGATCAAAAGACAAATGTTTGTTTAATCAATTTTTTCACAAAAAAAAGTGTTAAGTGTAAATGAAATGGTAATTTAAATGCAGGTTGCAAAACAAATTGTGCAAAAGTGAATACTTATGTAAGGCAGTGTAAATATTACCTTTTCATTGTGTAAAAACAGAAGAACCCCCAAACCAAGTTAAAAAAGTAAACACAAACCAAGTTAAAAAAGTAAACACAAAAAGAGGATAACATTGATCTAGTTGAAAACATTATCAGTGACACAATAAGTACAAAGTTTAGTTATAGATTAATAATCCACAGTACAAATAGTTCTGAACAAATTTGGAAAATAACATACCCATCATATTAGCAAACAAAAGGTCAAAGTTTCAGTAGAATTTTTTTTTTGCAGTGATACTAAGAAGTGACCTTTGATTTAGTTGTGCGTTTTCTGCCAAGTGATGAAAAACAAAATGTACAATTAATATATTAAAAGAGGGGAAAGTACATCTAATGTCACAGTAAACAAGACTACAGAGAGCTGAGAGATATTTTATCAGATATTATAATTTAGTGTTGGATCTAGTGTTTGAAAATATCTTAGTAACTATATAGAGGTGTAGAATGTTTGTCCTCTACACATTGGACAGTCAGTTGTTGCAAAGCAATTAGAATACCAACAGTGTTCCTTGAAGGTACATAATCAGAATTTCATCAGCTGTACCTGATCCACAATTTTCAGACTGCCCAAGAAGTAACTTTTGTGATTAAATTTAGGTTTTGTGGGTGTATTGACATGTTGTTGCTGTGTATACATTCACAACATACAAAATAATGGGCATATTTTGACAATAGGTTGAATTCTTTTGAGGACTATTAGCTTGACATGGGTGTAGAGGTGCTATAGAAGAGTTTGGAACTCTCTGGTGAAATTCAAGTCACTAGGGTCAGAAGAATCATTAGTGCAGTTAGGCTTAATGTTAAAGCACCCATTACATTAATGTGTAGAAACTTTCCCATAAGTATTACATTTAATCTTATTTTGATTGATGTAATAATAACTATTTATAGGGCCTATACAAAGGAACTGGACTGGTTTCCTTGGGCACAGTTCTCGAGTTACAAACATCCCCCTTACATACAACTCACACTTACAAACAGAGGCTATTACAGTAACATACTGTGGTTTGCTTGGTCTTTATTAGCATTAAGCTTTAATAAACCACCTGCCCCAATCCACTCTGGCATGTGTTTTCTACTGCAGAGCACAGAAAGGTAAACATAAATAATAAATACTATATTAAGACAAACATCTGTCTAAGTTGCTTTTAATAAGTAAATGCACATGTTTCAACTTACAAATTCAACTTACGAAAAAACCTACAGAACCTATCTTGTATGTAACACGGGGACTGCCTGTAATGCATATAAAAGTGCCACACAATAGTGTGTGAAACTTTTTCTATAATATGTATTACTGAGAAACTGTGCCCAAGGAAACCACTCCAGCTCCCTTGTATAGGCCCTATCTAATAGTTATTATTATCTAATAGTTATTATTACATCCATAAACCCAACCTACCACCCCTTTCTGCCCACTCACTTCCCCCTTTCTTCTGTTTTATGGAAAATTCTATAAGTTTCAAATAAAAAAATATTTTTTCTACTCAAGTCTGGCTAGAAACCCATAGATATATCTATCTAGATATATATAAATCATATTTAATGACATTCATTTATTTCTGTATAGCAACTGTTCAGTTCAAGACTAAAATAGTGATGTACTGGCAAGGGGGGTGATGGTGCCTGGTATAATGAAATGAAAGTGCTTCATGACTATGAATTAAACTTTCCTGAGGTTTGTCTAATTGGAGTGATCTAGGTTGGTGAAAGACCCTCCCCCGTTAACAATAGGTCAAAATTGTATGGTATAGAGGAAAACCATCAAGGACCTCTGGTTACTTTGGTTTCTATTTAAAGATACAAACACATATAATCAAAATATAACACTGTAATTTCACACACTTCTAAGTATGGGGTCTGCAGGGATTTACACTATGCAACCTCTACATCTTGCATATCGAAATGGATTGAATACACTCTTGCTAATGTTATGCAAATGGCTTAGGCTGTGTATTATTTTACTGCAATTCTGTACAGTGTGACCCACCTCCCCCTTTTCCCTTCTTTTCTGTAGCCCTTCCCTCAGTTTTCAAGAAAATTGCTAATAAAAATCTATAAAAAAAATTGTAAGGTAGTACTGGTCCACATGGTAGTTGTAGCACTTAGTAAACAGAACGTAGGGGTTATTTATTAACACTTGACAATTTTCCCATGTGCAGTAACCTATGGCAACCAATCAATTGTTGCATTCATTGTTCTACATGCATTTTTGGCCATAAAAACTTGAAATTTCAAATTTGAAAATTTGAATTTTCACTTCGACCCTTGATAAATCTGCCCCTTAGTGTGGGTCTCTAGCGAGGAGTAATGGGCTTGGTGCACTAAAAGCTGCATTAAATTCCAAAAACTGGCCAACATTATTTGAATTTAGAAATGCCCCCCTCCCATTGGAGCATTCAACAGTAGACAACACTGCTCCTACTTGTGTTTTCTTGGTTACACACAATGATGCAGAGCAAAAGAGCTCTAACAAGAGCTTATCCCTGTTAAAAGTACCTATAACTAAGCATCATCTGGAAACCCTTATCCAGAAAGTTTTGGATTACAGGAAGACCATCTACCATAGACTCAATTTTAATCAAATAATTTTTAAAATGTGTCCTTTTTCTCTATAATAATAAAACAGTACCTTGTGCTTCATCCCAACTAAGATATTATTATCCTTATTGGAGGCAAAACAATCCCATTGGGTTTATGTAATATTTAAATTATTCTTTAGAAGACTAAAGGGCCCATTTACTAACAATCAAATTGTGGCATGACTGACACTGAATTTATTAAAAATTCAGATTAAAAAAAGTACGAACAAAAAAATGTACGAATGAACGAACTGAAAAAAAAATTCCAAATACCACGAAAACCTCTAAAAATGTGAGATTTTCAGACAATACATAGGGAAAAAAATCCAAAAACCTCTAACATTCTGATTGCTTTAAAAATGGCCCAATCGGATCAGCGCTCCTCCCATTGAATTCTACAATACCTCAAGTTTGTCTTGATAAATCTTGAATTTTTATAAAAATAGGAAAACCACTAGTTTTTCTTAATTTGTAAAAAAAAATGGAAATTTGTACTAAATGGCCTCAAAGTGTAAAAACCACGAAAACGTCTAATACCAAACTTCTAATCAATTCAGACTTTTAGAGGTTTTTAATTTTTTTTAATCTAGAAATTGTCTGAAAAAACTAAAATTTTAAGGGGGTTTCGAGGCATTGTTCAGCACTTTTTTTCCTTCTTACTTTTTATATTTGTATCTTTTAGTGATGAGCAAAATTTTCTCTTCAACTTTCGTTGCAAATTAGTCGCATGTCAAAAATAATATTGCCACCCATAGATTTCAATGCATTTCGGCTAATTTTTGCTTTAACGAGAATTTCGGTGAAGCGAAACAGGTAACATTGATCCATCACTAGTATCTTCTAATAAATGTGATGACATTTGTGGTTTTAGAGTTTGTAGGGTTCATTAACTAACAATCGAATTATGATTTTTTTTCACGTATCACAAAAATTGTGGGTTTCCTATATTTCTAAAATCTTTAAACATTTTGAGATGAATTAAGTGCAAAAACCACAAAAGCCTTTAATGCCAAACTTTGCGCAGGTAAAAGTTGTCAAGGTGCTGTGGAAATAAAGGAGGTGCGCTGATCCTATTGGACCATTTTTAAATCAGATTTTTTTCACTACATTTTCATAGGTACTTATATTTTCTCTGATCGTTCATAGCTTTTTTTTTTTTATTTCCCTACTTTTTAATCAGAACTTTAAATAAATTAAATGACAATTGTGGTTTTAGAATTTGTGAGTTTAGTTGTGGTTTCCAAAACCTATGAAACCACTAAAATTCAACCTTCAATGAATAAGCGTCTGTGAGTTTAGTCATGGTTTCAAATACTTAAATCACAGAACAACATTTGGGATGCACTCCAACCCTACCCCTTTTATGTGAACTGATTAAACCACGCTTATTAACAGCACCACTCTCCCTAGTGGGTGGGTCCGGGTGAAAATTGCCTGGACCTGTCACTTAGATTAACATGTTCACAGGCATTCAATGTTGGCAGGTCACTCACCGCTTGAAGTCCATGGTCCACAATCAGTATACTTCAAATGTTCCACGGACTTCATGGAAAAGCAGACAGTGGTGTTTTTAAAACAGCTTTATTTCCAGACAATTCTCTTAACATGTTTTGTGTGGTCTCACATGGACTCAAAGGCATACAATGAGTACGTGTGAGACCACATGAAATGCATTGGAGAATTGTTGGGGAAATAAAGCTGTTTTAAAAATCACAGCTGTCTGCTACTCCTTGAAGTGCATGCAACATCGGAAGTGTACTGATTATGGTTTCAAATACCTCTTAAACCACTAAAATGAGAATGTTGATTTATAAGCATCTAAAAGTATGGCGATCCAAAGTATAGAAATACACCTTACTCGGAAAACCCCAGGTTCAAACATTCTGGATAATAGGTTACATACCTGTGAAGTCTTATAAGAAAATGCAATAAGAGTTGTATGTGAAAAAAGTGTAAAAACAACTTCAGGACAGCACCATCAAATTTTTTTGTATATAATAAAACGCCTTTATTTAGCTTCACAGGGGCATGCTTGAGAAAAGGCCATGTGGCCTGAAACGTTGCCGTGATGCCCCTGTGAAGCTAAATAAAGGCGTTTTATTATATACAAAAAAATTTGATGGTGCTGTCCTGAAGTTGTTTTTGCATGTGGTGCCAGTGGAAAGTGGCCACTGGAGGACGTGCACCACCCACAAAGAAAAGAGTGAAAATCGTTGTGCTGACTGCCTGTCTACAATGTGAAAAAAGTGTAAACACAAATCTCCACAATTTGAAATGTAATACTTTTTATTATATACAAATGTTAATTTCACAAGACCAGCTTAAATTGTGGTTAGAGATGGGCAAATTTCTCCTGTTTCGCTGAAAAATTTGCGAATCTCTTGCGAAATTCATGAAACAGCAGAAAATTCGCAAACTTGAAATTTTAGGCCTGCTTAAATTCACGTTAATTTTGATGCCAGCGTTAAAGTCAATGGGGCAAATTCACTAAGAATCGAAGTTGCGCCAGGCGCAACTTCGCCGCACTTCGCCGCACTTCGCCAGGCGAATTTTCGCCAGCGCTCCGCAAATTCACTAAAATCCGAAGTTGCGCACAGGGGTAGCGTAAGTTTGCGAAGTTGCGCTAGCGTTGATTCGCTATATAAAGCGGTTACGCTAGCGAAGGCTAATTTGCATATGGGGCGAAATTCAAATTTCAATGGAGGAACACGTATCTGCACTATAAATGCCTAGAAAACCTTCAAATCACCAAATAAAATTTTTATTTTGCCCTACACATGTGCCCACTGTCTAGGTAAGTTGCCATGAGTCAGGAAATGTAGGGGGGAGGAAGGGGAGCACCAAAAAATTTTCGATCTTTTTCAGCCTATTAGCCATCATGTAGAAAACACGCCAGCGTTTTTTGGGACTTAGAAAAAAAAATGACTTTTTTTCAAACAATCCCTATCTACTCTATTGCGCTTCGCCAGGTCTGAGGTGGCGAAGGAAGTCTAGCGTAAAAGGTAGTGTTCAGTACACTGCGCAAGTTAGTGAATTTGCGTAGTTTCGTCGCTAGCGAAAATTCGCCTGGCGTAAGGTTGCAAAGTAACACTAGCGAAACTACGCCAGCGTTCGTTAGTGAATTTGCGCAGTAGCGAAAATGCCAAACGCTAGCGAATTAACGCTAGCGAATTAACGCTAGCGTTCGGCGCTTCGCGCCTTAGTGAATTTGCCCCAATGGGTGTCCGAATAGTGTTGACGCGCAAATCTTTTCGCCGTCTACAAAACACGGAAATTCGGCAGTGAATTTGTGCCTTCCAAATTTATTTACCATCACTAATTGTGGTATATTTTTAGCTATGGTTCCCTTGCCGAGTTGTACTCATAGGCTCAGACTACCACTTAGCCAGGTGCATATAGATGCCCATGTTCCTACCCTGCACAATTTGTGAACCTTTGGTACAAGGGGCATACTTTCTATGGTAGACAGGGAGGAAAATTACAACAATTACAACACTTTTTCAATCCCTTTAAAAAGTGTGCATGTAGGATACATGTAGAGGATCAAGATATTGTTGCTAGATCTCTGAAAGCTGTCCCTGGTCACCATCTGCACCTGACACCAATTTGGATATTGTGTAGTGGTGTGAACTGTGACTATTCAGATATATGCTGGCTGAACGAGATCTCTGGTAACATTTATTCCCGGCTGGAAAAGTGAATTGTTTTTAACATTGTTTAGTCTTTGAATTTATTACATTTATTTTATCGTTGCACCATAATGGCCAAGAGACTCAGTACATACAGGATCCAAAGTGTTACATCATCTTATTTGGTACACTATGCGATTTCAGTATATACTGTATGAGCTGTACACCTCCCTATTACTAAAGCCTATTGTGCCTATTATTGATAATGACGTTTTAGGGTTCTATTAACTAGTAATTTTTTTCTACTTATATTAAAGGCATATTACTTTATTAAACCATTGTCAGAATAAGCACTAGGCAAATCTATTTGGAAAAGGACCTTGGAGTCCTTGTAGATGATAAACTTGGCTGTAGCAAGCAAAGCCAGTCAGCAGCATCAAGGGCAAATAAGGTCTTGAGCTGTATTTAAAGGGGTATAGATTTCATGGGAGGAGGAGGTCATTCTTCCACTGTATAGAGCACTGGCAATACCCCATCTGCAATATGCTGAACAGTTTTGGTCTCCATCACTCAAACAGGACATTATTGTATTAGAAAGGGTACAGATAAGGCCAACTAAGCTGGTAAAAGGTATGGGAAATCTTAGCTATGAGGAAAGACTGGCCAAAATGGGGTTCACACTGGAGAAGAGGCGCTTATGGGGTGATATGATGACTATCTAATAATCTCTCTAATGCTTTATTTACCAGTAGGTCTTTCCAGCTGACAAGAGGTCACCCATTCTGATTAGAAGAAAAGAGGTTCTGCCTAAATATTCGGAAGGGGGTTTTTTACAGTGAAGATGTGGAATTTTTTCCCTGAATCAGTAGTACAGACTGATGCATTAGATAGCTTTAAGAAGGGGTTGGATGGCTTTTTAGCAAGTGAGGGAATACAGGGTTATGGAAGATAGCTCACAGTATAAGTTGATCCAGGGACTAGTCAGATTGCCATTTTGGAGTCAGGAAGGAATTGTTTCCCCCTCTGAGGCAAATTGGAGAGGCTTCAGATGGGGTTTTTTGCCTTCCTCTGGATCAACTGGCAGATAGGCAGGTTAGAAAAAGTTAAAAGGTTGAACTTGATGGACGTGTGTCTTTTTTCAACCTAACTTACTATGTTGCTATGTAAGTTTTATAAGGTAATGCAATTTAAATGTGATTTCAAGTTCTTCATTCACATTTTTTCAATGGAAATAAGCTGTTTTTTAACTAAAGGGGGGCTATTTATTAAAGTTAGATTTTTTAAGGTCAGATTTTTAAAGGGGAAAAACAATTTTTTTCATAGAATTTTTTTTTTTTGAGATTTAGTAAACCCTGATGGTATAAAAAAAGTCTGGATAAAAAAGTACTCCAACTCAGACCTCATGTAGAAGTCAATGGCAGATATTCCATTGATATTTTGAAGATATTCTGATCTGCGCTGGGTTTCATTCAATAATCCAAAGATTTTGTGGTTTTCGGGTATGAAATCCAAAAAAAGTTACATGTTTTGGGTGTCAAATCCTGAAATTTTCATGGTTTTATCAAGTCTTTTCTTGCACAAAAAGGTTTCATGAAAATGTATTACGTTTTGGGGGAAAAGTGGTCAGAGTTTTCAGAAAATAGTGAGAAAATTTCAGATTTT
This sequence comes from Xenopus laevis, assembly GCF_017654675.1. Classification (NCBI taxonomy): domain Eukaryota; kingdom Metazoa; phylum Chordata; class Amphibia; order Anura; family Pipidae; genus Xenopus; species Xenopus laevis. The sequence continues at coordinate 31,901,199 of NC_054378.1, read as the reverse complement.
TATAGATAACCCCCAAGGTGAACTATGTCTAATCTTATGGGAGAGCTGTTTTTCATTTAGATCGAGGTTTATAATATACTTATCTATTTATTTTTTCCAAGTTGGTATATTTCACTTTTTTATTTTCAGTGGCAGACATAGAGGAGAATTATAACAAATAATGTATCCATTATAGTAAAATACTAGGTTATTAGAAGTCACCTTGGAGTTCCACAACCTTTTTTTAAAGCACTTGTCCTATACCTTGTGCCTTTATATGGTTATGGAATATCCTTGTATTTTACAACAGAGGGTGCATCATTCCCTATGCATACAACATTTTGATCTTTGTGATCTTTCTTAGGGAAAGCAAACAACAATGCGAAAAATGTTAATATTTTTAAAACCCTCTTGAAGGAACTAAAAGGAACTCACAGTACCCATGAAGATAGTCAACACAGAAACAATGAGAAGAACTCAGCAAAGCTCAGGCAAAACTCCAGAAAACCCATCCCCATATGCATATACTGTATAAAAAGTTGTAAAAGTGTTGATTACTAGAAGAGTGATTACTAGAAGAGTAGTACTGAAAGATAAATTTACAGAGAAATAAAAAAAATCATCTAGCATTATGCAAAAACAAAATCTTGAATCTATTTGATAAATAAAAGCCCATGAAGAGTGCTGAATAGAGATTGTCGAATTATTTCGTCTTGTTTCGCCGCAGAAATGACGCCCATAGACTTGTATGGCGGCGTGTGTAAAAAAAAAAAAACACGAGCAACGAAAAAATTTCTCAGATCGACAAAACATTTTTGACACCCATAGACTTTAATGGGCGTCGGCGACATTTCGCAGGCGTCGGGTCAAATTCGCCCATCCCTGGTGCTGAATGAGCTTTTTGCTGTATTAATAATATGGGATACAATGCAGGATGATGGAATGGACAGAATTGTCCATATCAAAATAGCAGTATGTGCCTTTAAATATTTAAATAGATATAAAAACACGTTTTTGGTCAGATGTTAAATTTGAAGGACATGAACTATTAATAAATGGTATTTATAATTTAAGGTTTTAAGATTTTCTTGGTTTTCCAGTTTAAAATCTGGTTATCAGAGAGACCTTGTGGAGCTAGCAAGTGAGACAACTGTTCAAACTCTCTATTTAGTTTGAAAACTTTTTTTTTTATAATCTTTATTTTTTCCATTTTTCATGTTAAAAATATACAAGTTTGAAAACTTTTTATAATGTTTTATTGGTTATTTGGGATGTAGCAAACCAATTTGTTCCTGAAAATATATTTATTTTCTACTAAACATTAGGGGGCCCATTTCCTTAGTTCGAGTGAAAGAATAGACTGAAAAAAACGTAGAATTTTTTTTTGGCTACTTCGACCATGAAATGGGCTACTTCGACCTTCAACTTCGAATCGAACGATTCAAACTAAAAATCGCTCGACTATTCGACCATTCGATAGTCGAAGTACTGTCTCTTTAAAAAAAACTTCGACCCCCTAGTTCGCCACCTAAAACCTACCGAAGTCAATGTTAGCCTATGGGGAAGGTCCCCATAGGCTTTCTAAGCTTTTTTGGGTCAAAGAAAAATCGTTCGATTGATGGATTAAAATCCTTCGAATCAGCTTAGTTTTGCTAAGTAAAATGTGAAAATATAATTGTAAAATATGAGAATATATAGTAGACTTGTCAGGTATACAATGTTAAATTGTGACTGTATTTCAGCAAACAGAAAGCATTTATAGATTAGCTGTAGTGAATGCCCAATGAAAAATATTACAGAGTAGATTCAGTGTCAAGGGACGACAATTTCATTGGAAAGTGTAACATACAGTGAAATGCAAGCAACATTACTCACAGGAAAGGAAGACATTAAAGAGAAAATTTAAAACAGTTTTTTTCTGCTTGGCTCAGGCTAAATGGCCATGATATATAACTGCACAATGTAGAATTGCAGAGAAACATATTGCAGTGGCCACTTGTTAAAAGACCCTGAAGGAGAAAAATCCATCTAAATGATGCATGTTGTCTAAAGGTTAAGCTGAATTGTGGCAAACACTATTTCTTTCCAGTTTGTTCCTTAACTTTTCCTGTATACTGTGATGTGTAGGCAGTTGTACCAGCCATTGTTTATCAATATGTGTTGTATGACATGCCAACTAAGCACATCCAATTTACAATATATAATATATAATAACATAAATTATTATATGCTTTAGCATTGTCATGCATCATCTAAAATGAACAAAACTAAAATGTCACTTCCAGTTGTCTAGAGTCTTCAAGTCACACAACTTTTATGGGGTCATGTAATAAAAAAACACTATTGGTGGAATGTAATAAAAGTTGCAAAGAGCAAAACAAATTGCAGGTGTCATAATCTTTTGGAGCAAACATAACTTTTTCACTGCGCACTGGTGTATTCCACCAATAGTGTTTTTATAAAATTTGCAAACCTTCTTCCACTGTCGGAAGTGGTCGCTAAACAGTTTCCAGGTTCACAAAAGCTATATTAAATTCACTCAAAGGAAAATTTGTTCAGACAAAGGCATAACCTTTCACATTGCAAATATTTTTTCCTTTACCGACTTTTATTACATTCCCCCATAAGGGGTTTCTACTGTGAAAAAAGTGGAGTAAAACATTACCGTTGAGCTTGCTTATAGCGACCAATCAGATCTTTGCTTTTGCTTTCAGTTGAAACTGAATTGCTGATTGTGCTCTGGGCAGCATCACCGATAATTCTTCACTCGACTTTTTACACAGCATGATAAATAGGCCCCTAAGTTATTCATGAGCAGTAACTCACAGCAACCAATCAACAGGAAGTATTTACTGTTTTTTTTTAAATTTTGACTTATTTAATACTTTGTCTGGGACTATTTTCTAGCAGGAGTTGATTTCTGCCTATCACTCTGGCAATTCCTTATCTGTGGCAGTCCTGGTAATAGGTATGTGACGAGCAAACCCATAAGGTCTATTCTAAAAAACAAAATTAAACATGTGATTTTTTCTAGTGGGGATTTTGACATCAGTGGAAGTGTTACGGATGTAGAGACTGCCTGTGGCTCGCCCCCTTATCCTTTCATTACAGGACACAAGAAAAAGTAGAGCCTTAGCAGCAGGGGATGAATCAACTAATAGACCACTACAACAGCAAAACTACAGAGGCCCCTCCCTAAGAAAATCAAGATGTCCCATCAGATTAAAAAGAGATTAGAAATATCAGAAGAGGAGGAGTCAAAACTATGGGAGAAGAGGAAGCGATTCTGAATCTGTCAAAGATATCTTTAACAGACTCTGAACATTCCTTCTAAGAAAAGGACTTTTCTTCGCTCCTTCTGATAAGTTTGACTTATTTCAGGCTATTGTAGATGTTAACAATTAGGTTAATAAACTACCACTAGTGATGGGCGAATTTATTTCATTTGCAACCATTGGTTGCACACCTTCCAAGCTACATCAAGGATAGTGGGCATGTCATTAATGTTATGGATTCTATTACATGGAGAGATACGTTTCGCTGGGCCACAGTGGATGTGTTTAAAAGTGGTCTCCTTTCATTTTAATGAGTTTAGTGCATATGATATTCTGCTTAAAGATTACTTATTAAAATCAACTGAATTTCTCTTAAGCCATAATTATGTTTTTTTTGATGATAAATACTATTTACAAAAATGTGGAACTGCTAGGGGTGCAAAATTTGTCCCTTCCTACACCAACCTTTATATGGGTTGGTGGGAATACACACATATTTTTCATGAGGACAATTTATACAAACGATTTATCTACTATTACGGTAGATATATCAATGACCTGCTTTTCATTTGGAAGGGCTCACTGGAACCAATTTTTTGTTTATCTAAATGACAATGACCTCAGTTTAGCTTTTACAAAGGAGTTTCACTCCAATATTATCAATTTCCTTGATATTTTTTTCATGGGACGAGAACATTGTATTTTTTATATTCTGTATAAGAAATAAATGTTCAGGTAACAACATATTGTCTGCTGAAACATCTCATCCACCCCATATAATTAAGAATATACAAATTAGGAAAATATGTTCTGACTTTGAGGATTTTGTTTGCAAATCGATTGAAATGAGGGGCCGCTTGCTCTCTAGGGGTTATCCATTATCCATCCTAGTTAGAACTAGGAGAGTGCCTGAACTGACTTGTCCAAAGAACCTTATGTTTCTTAAACAGGTTCATTTTAGATGTTTTCATAGATCTCTCAAAAGCTTTAATATCATTGTTACATGGACTGCGGGTTCCAATTGTGGATCTAAGGCACCTCTATGTATCTTCAAATATAGCTCTTATTTTCCTTGCATAAAGAGAATCATAAAGAAAAATATCCTATCCTTCAAACTGACCCTGTATTCAATAATATTTTGAGAAATGGCTGTAGATTCATTACCAGAAAAGCAAGACCTCTAGGTAATGTTCTGGCCCCCAGTCTGTTTACAACTGAAATGTCCACCACTCTGCAGTGGCTTGTTATTAGTGGTGTGTACAGATGTGGCTGTACAAGATGCCTGACATGCACCTATGTCACAGTGACAAAAAAGTTTTCATCCTCGACAACTAATAAAAACTACTCAATTAAGCAATATATAAAATGTGATTCAAAAAATTAGATTTATTTATTTACCTGCAGTAAATGTGTAAAACAATATGTAGGTCAAACAGCCAGATCTCTGAAGGAACGTACATGTGAGATGTATCACATATTAAAGGAAATAGGGGCACTAATGTTTCTGAGCATTTTTGTTATTGTTGGGTAGGGTAATGTATCCTTTCTCTCTGTGATAGGTTATTCTAGGTCCTAGGGGAGGCAATCTATCCAGGCTTTTTAGTTAAAAAAAAGTGAAGTGGACCTTTATGTTGAAAACAAGACAACCTCGGGGTCTGAATTACTACTTTGATGTATCTTGTTACTATGAATAATTCACTGTGATTGGAATGTAGTTTTACAATATATTTTGTTAATATGAATGACTTATGTATGCCTTGTTGTATAAACAGTATAAGTACAATATACTATATTATTGCATGAATATATATATATATATATATATATATATATATATATATATATATATATATATATATATATATACACATACGGTATATATATATATATATATATATACCGTTTTACGATTGCTATTGGTACATTCCTCTTTGTACATTGTCCTCCCATTTCTACTCTATTTGTCAATGGATGTACTCTGGTGATTGGTGGGTCTGAGGCATATATCTGGCATCCCGGTCTGCATTTTGTTCAAGCCTATAATTGTGCCGGACGGCACAAAAATGTGTAAGGTTATGAAGTGATCCATTTTGGCTCAAATATAAAGTTTTTCATTTTTTACAAGCCTGTTTGTGGGATCTGTGAGAATCTGCCATTCTTCTCCTTTGTTTGGAGCCCTGTATTCATTCCCAGATACTATTCCTGGGAGGTTCAAGAGGGTCTACTCTTCTACGTTGAATCTTTTTCCTGCCTGTGGATGGTAGCACTTTGCAAGTATGGAACCTAAGAAAGAAGTCTATTCTATGGACATTCTTGCTCTAATACAGCCAGTTTATAACCTACAAGTGGGGTATAATTAGATATGAGTTGTTTAAAGTAGAGCCATACTCCAAGATCTCCACCTGTATCTCCTGTGGGACCCTCTTCTACATCTTCACTGGCTGCCTGCTACCAACCATTTTATACTTGAAAGTGTTTCTTCCTCTTCTGTCTGACAAATAGTCATTCACCTATGTACAGTCTAATTGTTCTGGATATTAGAAGAGGGAAAGCCACAATTACTTATTTCTGGGGGCTATCAGTCAACAACAGTTATTACTGGCAGAAGGTAGTTGCATTGGCCAACTTTATAGCACAAATATATGTAGGGAAATGGCTATCCAAAAGGAGTCTGTGTCCCTTCTTGGCATGGAGCAGCCTGGGTTGACAGCACTGGTAAGTGATGATGCATGATGAAGTCATTTTAGTTTATGGATAATACCAATTTCTTTTGAACATGATGCCTCACTGTTTATTCTATTACTCAGATTTCTTATGCTGTCTCTGAACTTACCGAATTTCCATCAGAATTCCTCCAACCTGCACACATACTCTTACACTCATATATAATAAAAGACACTATATTCGTCCAGGTGCAGTAACCTATATCCATAAACAGTAATGCTAGTAATTACTAGAGGTGATTTGACTAGTAGCACACTTTGCAGCTTTTATTCAATGTTCCCTTGGTGTCAAGCTGGAATGTCTTTATTTTACCTCTGGTGTAATGTAGTAGAGGTTCTCTGCAGTTATTATAATAATAAAGTATACTCTCAGTAAGGTATATTTAAGGTAATTTCCAGCACAATGCAAGAGTTTAGAGGCCCCCAAACAAGACCCCTATATGTTGTTTTCATGCTTTATAACTGAAAACAGCAGGAGGGTGACAGGAATGGCATAACAATATTCATTTTTTCTGCAATAATACCTTGTACTTGAGAGAGCGAGAGAGAGTGAGGTGATTTTAATGTAATTATTTGGGGTACATAGAAACAGTTAAACTCATTTCCATGCTATTTTAGTATAAATCTTTCAGCAACTGAACACTCATTTACGAGTGTGTTATTGCATATGCAAAGAACTAAAATGTGTGCAACTTGTGTCCGTACATGTTTTCTTGCCATCACCTCTTCTGATGAGACACTATGCAAGGGTATAGTGGAATTACTAGCAGCCTGGACCTGGCAGTAATTTTAGGGTTTCCTTGCATCCATAGCCACAATTTACTTGCGCTAATCAATTTGCATGCTAATGCCATAGATAATACAATGTAAAAAGCAATGGCATTCACATTCAAATGAAGAAAGAAAAATGTGCTCCACAAATTGTGCATTATTTTACTAAATGGACAATATGTAGTGCCGGTCACTATTTGCACTAGAATTCTGGAAAAACTCTGTTATTTGCTAAAGTAAAGGACGTTTTAAAGTGAAAAACACAATTTTTTTCGTGGGAAAAAAACCTCAAAATTTTGGAGATATTATACCCGAGGCTGCTAAAAAAAATACTCCATCTCAAACCTGCCAAGGTCATGTAGAAGTCAGGGCAGATGTCCCTTTTACATTTGGAAGAGGTCATGATCTGCACTGTTTTTTTTCCAGATAATCTAAATAATTCATGGTTTTCAGGCTATAACTGTGAATGGGAGATTGGTCAAAGTTATTTTAATAAAATAATGTACAAAAAGGGGGATTGTGGGAGTACTCAAAAGAGTAAGTTAAAGTATGTTTAAGTATAATTAAAGTGCTACTTTTCAATGCACATTCCCTGGTCCCCTGTCTCATAAGTAATTCAGTAATAATACAAGTGCATGTGTTTACAAAACAGGGGTTTTTAGTTACAAAGGTTTGATCATAAAGTTGATAAATTGTGCATGTGAGATTGGTCAAAGTTGTTTTAATAAAATAATGAGAAAAATTCAGCACTTAGTACATTGGATGGAAATATGATTAACATCTTGATAGCATAGATGTGTTCTATGGGATGCATTTCAGCAGCAGAGACAGAACAAAATAGGGAAATGCTACATGAAAATCCATTTTAGTCACCATACCACATCAAGGTAAACCCCATATGGTGGTCCCTAACTTGTTTACCTCTGGTCATATAAAAAGTATTTTACTTCTCTGCATAGTAGCATTACTTGTAATCAGTGTCTCTTGAACCTTGGTTTCAGTCTGAGGGCTAGATTCTCCCCCGCCAGTATGTGGCTTTGAAAGGGAGAGATTGCCCAAACCAACGCCCATTTTTATAAAGCATAGGTCCACCATTAGTTTAAAGGGGTGGGTATGGGGTGCTATTAAAAAAACACATATGAAGCTCAGCCACATCTTCCGGCTACAATACAATATACAAAAAAGGGGGGTTGTGGGAGCAGTCAAAAGGCTAAGTTAAAGTATGTTTAAGTATAATGGAAGTGCAACTTTTCAATGCACATTCCCTGGTCCCCTGTCTCATAAGTAATTCAGTATAAATGCAAGTGCATGTGTTTACAAAACAGGGGTTTTTAGTCACAAAGTTATGATCATAAAGTTGATAAATTGTGCATGTGAGATTGGTCAAAGTTGTTTTAATAAAATAATGAGAAAAATTCAGCACTTAGTACATTGGACGGAAATATGATTAACATCTTGATAGCATAGATGTGTTCTATGGGATGCATTTCAGCAGCAGAGACAGAACAAAATAGGGAAATGCTACATGAAAATCCATTTTAGTCTGCTGAATATCTGAAACCTGGAAAATGTTTATCTTTCAGAAGGGCAATTAGCCAAAATACAAAGTAATGTTACAGAGGAATAGTGGAAATTCGTGGATCATTTTAGCAAACATTTATTAATTAATGGGTACTGATATGTGTGGAGACTTTGTCATATCTTTGTACTGTTAGTTTCAAGTGCTAACAAGATCTAACCCAACCATGCCAAGTAAACTTTCATTTAACGATGACCGTTCCATCCTCTGACAAATTAAGGGGTAGATTCACTAAAGGGCAAATTGTCGCCAGCGACCGAAACACCATACCTAGCACAACTTCGCCAGGCGCAAATGCGCTACTAATACCATAATTCACTGAAATGAGAAGTTTCGTCCCCGAAGTCGAATGCCTACGACTTTTTCAAAAATTCACTAGTGATCTTGCGCTTAGGTCAATTTGCATACGGCGGGTAATTTAAGGTTGTATCAAGGTCTTTATTATAAATGTTGGTGCAAATGCTTGAAGTTGAAGTACCACTTTTTCAAATACATGTCCAGGGAACCTTTATAAAGATAAGAGAGTTAATATAATGCCCTACACACGAGCTCACTTTAATATGAATTTTCCATATTTTATGATATTTCGGGAGAAAACCGGTTACCCCAAAAAAGCTTAAATCAGCCAAAAAAAAGTTTGTCAGGACTTATGCAGGCAATTCCGCTTCAAAAACTGAAAAGTTGCAAGCGTTTTTGGAGCTTTAATGCATTTTCAGCACACAGGATATGTAAGTGACAGAAGATTGAAGAAGATCTAGCTATTTTTAAGCACCGCCTGGTCTGAGGTGGTGAAGTCAACGGAATAAAGATCTTCGCAAGAGCGAAAAGTCACCTACCGTGTGTGAATGAACACTAGCGATGGTCCCGTTCGCTAGTGAATTGGCATCTGCACCTGTTAGCAAATTGGCGATGTCCCTGATGGGGGCAACTCTGGCGAAAAGCCGCTAGCATTAGCCACTTCGCCCTTCAGTGAATCTGCCCCTTAGAGTTTCACAACTAAAAATGTTTGATCAACTATTGGGACAAAATGTTGTTTCAACAATCTTACATTTTAAGATTGCTTGCACGCAAAAAATGTAACAACAAGTACATGATTTTATCAGATAGTCCTAAAATCTGTTGCATCCCGCAATAAAATCTACCTGTATGATGTAAGATACATGGCCACCTTTAGATTTTGTCTTTGACAAAATTGCCTTGGTCTGCTTCCCTTTTTTAATCAAGAAGATTGACTTGTCAGTATGGCACCTAAGGTTCCATTCACAACTTCTCTGCATTCATGCTATATTAATGCCCTCATCTTGACCTGCATACTACTTTTAAAAGCTGGTTTACTAAAAGCAAGATGTATTTCATATTGTGACATTACAAGGTTTTCAAATATTTTACTAGTGCCTGCCAGATTTTCTCAGTTTTTCTCACTTGATAATAGTAGACTTTTATTATGAATGACATGAAAATCAGTATTTTATTAGAATACTGTAAAAAAAGGCAATGCTGTTCCCAGTGCATATCATGTTTATGCTCACTTAATTGAAGAAAAAAACTATTTTGGGCTAGATTTAATTCAGTAAGTAGAAGTTTTGTCAAGGTTTACCCTGTGCAAACTCATGGACGAGTTTCAATTCGAGCAGAAAAACTTTTTTACTAATTCAGTTCCATTTTCTTTTCCCACAAACTTCAATATAGTTTCACGTGATAAACCATGAGATAAGTTTTTCTGAATTGAATTGCATGTCAAATTGAATCTCGTTCATGAATTTTCATGTGGTAAACCTTTTTCTCACTGAATGTGGTCCTTTATGTAAAAAAGTTGCATGTGCAATCTAAAACTATATTACCAAATTTGTTAGTACAGGTATGGGATCTTTTATCCAGGAAACTCATTATCCAGAAAGCTCCGAATTGTGGAGCCTCCATTATAATCAAATAATCCAAATTTTTAAAAATGATTTCCTTTTTTTCTGTAATAGTAAAACAGTACCTTGTACTTGATCCAAACTAAGATATGATTTTATTAACATGTATTTATATATTTATATGTATTTATATGATTAATCCTTATTGGATGCAAAACCAGTTTGTTTGTTTGTTTATTTAGTGTTTACATGATTTTGTAGTAGACTTAAGGTATGAAGATCCAAATTACAGAAAGATCTATTATCCAAAAAGATGCAGGTCTGAGCATTCTGGATAACAGGTCCCATACCTGTAGGAAATTTAGAACAAAATGGTTGCAGTCACAATATAATATTTTATTTTTACTCATATTTGTTTACATAAGGGCTTATTTAATAATAATGGTGCTTAATAATAAGCAAAAAGCATTTATTTTATATCTGTGCTGCTGGAATGGAACAAAATGAGTTGTGTTTCACACTGTGCCTGCATTTTACAGAGCTGCATACAGAATCGGTGGTATGTGGGCTGCACATGGCAATGTGTCTATCCCCTGAAACAGGCATTGCATACATGAACTATAATACTACACCACATAGCACTCAACCTCTTACTCTCTTGGCAAAATGGTCTGAGACATCAGAGCCCACTAAACACAGCAGTGTGTTTCTGAATTGCAAAGAAGAAACCCACGCAATCAATCTAACCTATTACCCAGTTGCTAGATGGCAGTGTTAGATAATATGTCACCATGTCACTGTAGCAAATGTTTTATTATTAAACCAGCTCATAATTGCCATCACACTATAGAAGAAAGGAAATAGAGTTGCGTGTAATAGGAGACAATCCCATAGAGAATACACACACACCTAAATATGAACTAGCCCATATGGGATCTACACAACTAATACTTGAAAGCATCATCTAGGGATATGGCACACTGGGCAATCTAGAATGATTTACTACTTAGCAGGTAGACAATAATATGCTTTGAGTCCCCCTCTTCATTTCATTGGAATCAACCACCCAACCCTTGGGTGCACTCACTAGGTATGTGTTTACTATTCAAAAACACAGACTACCACATTTTTGATTGTCAGCAGCCTAAGACACAACCAGCGAATTGCCACTGAAATGTATACAGGAAAATCAGAGAATTTATATGGCCTTAATCTTAGTTCTGTAACAAAAAACACTGAATTGCCCCTGTGCCATTGCTCTAAGAGGGGCATATTAGAAAGGTGTAAAAGAGAATGAGGTGCTCCAGAATTAAATGTAAAGTAACTCACCATACAGTGAAAGTGGTCCGGGTGCACCAGTCCCCGACCCTCAGCTTTAGGGAGCGGTACAGCAGAAGAAAAGGAAGCAGAGCTGTCCGGCACTCAAACGGATCCACAGGACCAGAGATATTCAGTTAAAAGATATTTTTATTAGTAGGAAAAATGAAAAATATATTTGCATCTCCATCCACCCTACGCGTTTCGCACCTTTTGGGGTGCTTAGTCATGACTAAGGGTGGATGGAGATGCAAATATATTTTTAATTTTTCTACTAATAAAAATATCTTTTAACTGAATATCTCTGGTCCTGTGGATCCGTTTGAGTGCCGGACAGCTCTGCTTCCTTATCTTCATATTAGAAAGGGCCAGCTTTGTCTCTTCATTTCTGTCCTTCTGAATCAAAATCTGACTGACTACAAACATTGGCACGACTCAGTTCCTTCTCTCAGATCTTTTTCTTGCTTGGATTACTTTTACATTTTAGGGATTGAAACAGAACCAACCAACTACCAAGCTCATGTGGTGGGGCAGATAGAGAAGCTTAAACTTATTTTCCTGTCCCCATATTGAGAAGAATACACTTAAGTGAGAAGTGGAATTATTTGGCGCAGAATCAGAATAACAGTTTAAAATAGTACGATAATTTTTTTGAAATGCTTGTGCCTCTTTTAATGACATTTTAAAATGAATTTGTTTTTCTTTTCTGTTCTGCAGTTGCAATTTTTTAAGCATGGCTGCTGATTCCATAAACTCTCACTTCCTTCAAAAGATAAGGAAATGTGGATATGACAAGGGTGCCAGTATGCACCAACCCAGGGAAATAACTAACAGAGCAGCATACCAACATTTTATCCTTCTGACAGACATCCCTGGCTTGGGCGTGCACATGTCTAGTACTGTGAATTTCTTCAATTGTACTGCACATGTCATAAGAGTACAAAAGTCATCACTATAAATGACTGTAAAAGGTCAGTAAAATTGCAAATGAACTTTTCCTAAAAAGAGCACCATCCTAGGAAATAAACTTAGCAATTGCATTCACTAGGTTCATACCATTTTGGTGAATAAACATTTCCTTTAAGCTTTTCTTATGTCTTGTCCCACCCTTGCAACTGCTGGGATGCTTATATGTGTCTGTCCATGCCAAAGCATGTTTTTGGCCTTTACTCTTCCATTCTCTGGTAAATAAGTATTGGAAGTTTTCACTCAAACATGCCTGAAAGATAGACTTTATTCTAATTTTCAGTGCCTAAAAGTAATGAAAAAGTAAAAGTAATGATCACTCTATACATAGCACAAGTCTTATGTACAGGTATTATATGTCTAATGTTTAAAGAATCAAATATTTTTTTTTTAATGATTCTGATTGTCAAGGGCTGTAATTAAAATGAGTATTACCTGAGAATCAGCTTTGAATTCATGTTTGTTTTTTCAATTGAAAATAAATAAAAAAACAGGCAGCAAAACCTGGAAGAGATATATAATGATGATGGTTGACTTCTAAACAGTCAAGGAAATTATAGTCATTGAGAGAGGAACAAATACCTCTTAATTGTACTTCATTACAACGTACCTTTCTTTCCACAGTTGCATATATTAATTATAAAAATCATGTTCCAGAGACAAGAAGCTACACAATAGCTTTTCCCCCTTTTCTTACTGTCTGAGACAGAAAGGAAGAACAATATCGACTGTCAGATACAAAAGGACTTTGAAAGGCAAAATCATAAAAAGAATGAAAGCCTGTTATAATAAAAGGGAAAAAACATGCTTTGACTTCACAAATGGGAAACTTATTAATATTTAAGACACTGTGTTCTTTTAGAACGTGTCTTCCATTCTACTATTCTGCCTCTATGTGCACACAATGTTTCTTTGTTATAATTCTAAAAATTATTTTTGGATTGTGTTTCCAAACGGGGTTAATGGAATAAGATACTCTTTCAATGGAGCAAGCTAGCCATAATTTAAACCGCACAAAAATGAATTTATCAGCTGTTTAGTGTGTTGGAGGATCAGAGTACATATAGCCAAACTTCCTCTAGAGTAGTGCAATCTACCTGAAACTTATATTTTGTAATTGCTCCTAGACTGCCAAATTCCTTCATTGTTTTCCTGGTGATAACATATTGGACTGGTGTATATAGCAATGGAAATTAAAAAAAATGTTTATATTGTTAACACTAATCATTTAGAATCATGTTGAAAAAGGGCAGGTGCTTAATATTTAATCTGTCTGTCTCAGTAAATTTTGCATACTTGGAAATGACAGCTCCACCATTAACTAACATATCACTTCCAATATTATTTAATAAGAGTATCTGTTCACTATTCTCAAATATTATTTACGGAGGAAAGGGATGAGCAAACTTTTTTGTCTGGTACAGTTTTGCAGCAAAATTTGCAGTTTCAGCAGAGAGTTGCTGCGAATTCTTCCACTGTTTCAGCAGAGTTGATGTGAAGATTAAATAAAGATGTAACTAGTATTCAATTAAATTTGCTTTTGCACAACTTTTTAAATAAATGTCAGTTCTGATAGTCAGCTGCAAGATAACCCTGATTCACATGTAAAATAGCAATGTTAAAATATCCAGGGACAGTGATGGAGTAGACGTGAAAGTGTATTTTGGACCTAACTGAAACACCCTTCTGTGTGCAAGTCAACAAATTGCTGATCCTGGAGTTATGTCAGGAGATTGTGCTTGATACTAGGGTTGCACCGAATCCACTATTTTGGATTTGGCCGAACCCCTGAATCCTTCGCGAAAGATTCAGCCGATCCCCCAAACCCTTTGCGAAAGATTCGGCCGAATCAGAATCCTAATTTGCATATGCAAATTAGGGGTTGGAAGGGGAAAACATTTTTTACTTCCAAGTTTGTGACAAAAAGTCACGCGATTTCACTCCTGCCCCTAATTTGCATATGCAAATTAGGATTCAGATTCGGTTCGGCCAGGCAGAAGGATTTGGCCGAATCCGAATCCTGCTGAAAAAGGCCGAATCTGAACTGAATTCGGTTCGGTGCATCCCTACTTGATACCCATATGAAGGAAAAGAGTCCCTGAAAAGCTGGGTTCCACAATTCCTGCTTATAAATGAAGTTCCATTCCCCTTGAATGATCCCTGGTTGAGCAGATGTGTAATTTTTTTGCTGCAGTACATTCCGATATCAGTCACATACTGTCTAAACAGATCAGAAAAGGATTAGAATCTTCTGATCACACTAAGGGGCACATTTACTTAGTTTGAGTGAAGGAATAGAATATTTTGGCTACTTCGACTTCAACCTTTGACTACGACTTCGAATCGAACGATTCAAACTAAAAATCGTTCAACTATTTGACCATTCGATAGTCGAATTACTGTCTCTTTAAAAAAAACTTCGACCCCCTACTTCGCCATCTAAAATCTACCGAACCTCAATGTTAGCCTATGGGGAAGGTCCCCATAGGCTTTGTAAGCTTTTTTTGGTCGAAGAAAAATCGTTTGATCGATGGATTAAAATCCTTTGAAGGATATAACCGTTCGATCGAATGATTTTTCGTTCGATCGAACCAATTGTGGTAAATCCTTTGACTTCGATATTCGAAGCCAAAGGATTTAATTTCAGCAGTCGAATATCGAGGGTTAATTAAGATTTGGTTTTACAATGGGGTTTGTTGCATGAATAAATGTATAATCTTTTCATGGTTATATTGTCAACAAAAACTGCTAATATTTGCTTGTACACAATTAGATTGAATTAAGTAATGGAATCAATAACAATAATGGCCTCATTTGATACTACAGGATCTGCTGTTTGTCTGTCTTCTTTCTGACGGTTTTAAATCATCATTGAATGCAATTTCAACCCCTTTTACTTTTATGTAGTCCCAAAATAAAATGTTTCTAAAAGCAAATTGCTACCAAAGTTAATATCAAGTCTTTTGTATTAAGTTTAACCTCTACAGAATAGTTTACTGTCCAGACATCTTAAAGTCTTAAAGTTTATCTTCTAATAAGAAGAACTTTATTTTTTACCCAAAGCTGAACTGAATTTTTCATCACTTACAGTCACACTAAATTCCAATAATGTCAACTGATTGTAAGTTTAATTGTAGCCGCTTTACTTGCTTCTGTCTAAAATAGTTTGTGAACTACTGCCTGCTGTGTTAGAAAGTATTAGGAGGGCAGCTCAGTCTTCAAACAATACAAAGTCATTTATCTGGTAGACACCAACGGATAGCACAGGGAGGAACACATTGTATAGTTTTAAATTTAGCCTGACATATTAGTTAGGTAAGAGCACTGATATGACAAAGCATCTTGACATCTAATGGAATGTAAGTCCCCTACTGGGAAGAAATAGTGATCTTTATCATTTCTTGTCTTGAGACACTAATGTACTCACGTTTGTTTTAACTGCTCCTTAGTTCAGTATTTTGTGAAGTGCTCTGTAAAAGACCAAGCAAATGCAAACATAAATATTTATTTATTTTGCACCATAAATCATGTGTGTCACAAAGAAAATTTAATTTCATAAATTAAGGAGGACTGATACTAAATTGTGAAGCTTACATAAACTTTTAGCCTTTACAAAACTGAACACGTATCCAAACTCTTTGAGCCCTAGTACAGTATATGGTCTAATTGTATAGTATATGGTCCAATATGATCCACCTATGGGCCAATGCCCCAATCAATGTGAATAGTAACACTTATTGACCTCCTATTTTGCCTCAGATACAAGGTGTCTAGTAATTACAGAGAAAAAGCAGTTCTATAAAAAAAATATCAATTGTTTACATAAGACTTTATTGGATATGAGCACTTCATATCATCGGTCAGTCAATCGTCATCTGTCTTTTGCATGACCTGGTTTAAAAGTCTTAATGTAAAAGGAATGTATATTGTTGTTTCTTTAACTTACTCCCACCGAAGGTTTCTCACAGTGTGGCATATACATGGCCCCCCTATAGGCAAATGCTAACTGCTGCAAAGTACAAGTCAGTCTAGGGCCCAACCATAACATCCAGACCAGCAGTAACTCCCATTAAGCGGAACAGGTCATTCATATATCAAATTGCCAGAGACACATAGTCTGCATATATGGGCCAAATAACTGCCCAGTGTAAGCGCCCCTAAAACAGGGGTTCACATACCTAGGTGTGGAGTCCTCTTTCCTGGGACGCCATAGACATTATAGGGAGCCCACTGGTCCACAAAGAAATTTGTCGGTAAATAGGGTCACGTCCCTTTTTGCTCACAGAGCATCATGTGCAACCGGTGCAGACCATGCCAGGACATACCCACCACTGCAGTTCTATCGACCATCATTCAGTTAGTTGGTAAATGGGTAATGATTGGAAATATATATATATCTATATATATATATATATATATATATCTATATAAATATATATATATATATATATATATATATATACATATCTAATTGAGTGCCTTTTTGTAACTTAACTTGTCCCTGATCAAGAGATTTTTGTAACTTAACTTGTCCCTAATCAAGAGATTAGTTGAAATAAGGAAGAGAAATAGGCAATTTTATAACAAGTTAGTCAATTTTGATTGCCATTGTGAAATTTGTTAAGATGATTGCGATTTCTCTATCAGACGAACATAAAGGAACACGGAAAAAAAATGTAAAGGCTCACCTACTAAACAAAGTAATTAAATTGAAAGGAAGGACAAAGATATAAAAATACAAGTTTGGTGTATCGCACATCCAGTTCTTGTCAGCTAGTACAATCTGAAGGATTTTTTTCTCTCTTTGATGGGTCCTTTTAATAATCCTCTTTAATTAAAAAGAAATGCATATTTGCCACTACAAAATGGATTTTGAGTTTCCTTATATAAATTAAATAGATTCATTATATAAATTTTAGAGAAATATAACAGGAAAAAACACTTTTATTAATGTGTCTGTTATTTAGAACAAAGATTACCAATTTATAATGTATTATTTAATTATCAACTTCCACCAGAGCCAGTACATGGTATTAATTCTGGATTGGTCTATTTTTCATAATTTAATATGCCAAACCAATGGGGATCAGTGTAAGGAACATATCCTACAGTACTGTAACATCTGGTAAATGATTTCTTTAATGCCAATTAAGCATTAAGCAATTAAGTCATTTTTTTCGGAAGTAATGCAATAGTTTATCTAGTTGAGATGTTGTTGAAAATCAGTTTCCCTACAACTTTATAGGAAGTTGAATATAATTTTTTTTAAAAATTTTTCTTTGATTTTGTATAAAAGAAATTTGTAATCCCCCTCAAGTCAAAGTTTAGTCATTTCAGAATCATTTAAAAGTAATAATAATAAAAGAATATTGGAAAAAATAATGAAAAAAAAACTTTTGTAAAAAGAGGAAGTTTTGCACCTCAAACAGGAACCAATTAACCAATATTTGCATTATAAATACACCCCTTAGTACTGTGCTTAGTTAGAAATTAGGGATGCATCAAATCCGGGATTCAGTTTGAAAATTCCTACCACTTTTTGCAGGATTTGGATTAGGCAGGGTTCTTAGTGACAAACTGAAACAAATAAGAACCCTATAAGCACTGGGCAGCTCAATACATATTTAAGTTAATTGCGTAATTCGTTAAATTTCTTTTAGTTTTAGATTCAGTTTAATATTTTGCCAAACATTTGTAAGTAAAATTTGGCATTAGGCCAAACACCTGCAGTTAGCATGTTATCAACTACTCAACTTGTATTAGTAGTTACTAGCAGGGTTTGCAATGCTACTTTCTTAGACAAGATGAAAAAAATCTCAACCTCAATGGTGAGGCCTCCTTAATTGAGAAGGGTATGTTGGGGACGAACTTAACTGAGAAGGTTTTGTAAATTTTTGTGGTAATAAAACGTGTAACTGTTGATAGTGTCAGTGCCTAATAAGGCAAATAAAGTACTGTCTTGCATAAAAAGGGCATTGAAAACATAATTTTGCATCTGTATATATTTCTGGTAAGGCAGTTTTGGATCTTAGGCCTTAAGAAGGATATTACAATAGCAATGCATTCATATAATGAACTCAAGAATACAATGGATTGGACTGTATTGGACTTCATTAGCTATTCTTTTTAATCAGCTCCATTAATGTAGCAAGCAAAAATAAAAAGCCTTCATATAGTTGGCTTTCTCTGTGACAATGTGCCTGGCAGATACAGATGAAATCATAATTAAGTCATGATATAGTATCTCAGAGTGGTAAGTGGTTACTCAACAGAGTATCTCTACCAGATACTGTAAATATGTGATTTCGACCCACCTCTTGTAACTTCAAGAGCTAAATTTCAGCATTTTAACCCAGAATTTCAGCTCTGGTAGTGCAGAGAGTGCTATTGCTCTCATTACACTAGCAATGCTACCCACCTTTGACCCACTCCAATGTTTTAAGTGCGGAGTAGGAGAAGGGGGGCAGCATTGGGGTTGCTGCCTCAGGCGGCAGTAGCCCCTAGATCGCCCCTGCAGAGTAGCAATCACAAAGGTTGGTTGAAATGGTAGAAGCCAAAAAGTTCAGCACTGTACAATAAATACAGTGAAATATTCTATCTAGCTCCATATAGGTGGCAGCCTCTGTGAACGCAGTGGCAAGTAAAAGCCATTTTAATCAGGCTCTCATGTACCAATGAATCAAATGGCACCACAGAAGTAATCACTAAGTGATTACAAAACATTATACAAGATGTATTGCTGAAATTACTCTTCTAAATAGAACAGTGATTTTGTTTCAACTAAAACATGCCGTATCATTATCTTTTAATCTGTCTCAGTTCCACTCTTTCTCATCTTATAACAAATCATTTTGGAATTATAAAAAAAACTTTAATTGCAGAAGATAAAGAAAAATGCAAATATGATGGTTTTCACAAATTTTCTGTGCAATAAAAAGGAATTCCGATATAATAGCAATGGCAAAGTAATGTCAAATGAGATAACATTTCTACATATTTAAATAAAACAATAGATCACTTTACAATACAAGCAATGTGACCTTCATATGACATACACATGTCACATCATTCCAAAAGCATACATTGCCTGCTTATTTTAAGGCAGACAATCTGGTATCACTAGATGCCTTCATCATTGTAAATGCAAATGCTATCATGATCAGTGGCTCCCATTCTGAAAAACCTTTTTGGCCCCCAATGTTTATCATCCTCAATACCAAACTGGATAAATTGAAGGAAAAATTGGGAAGATTACACCTGTCGTGCAAGTATCTGTGGCACCAGGTATGTTTTTAAACATCATACCCCCTGTTGTATCTCTGCAAAACATTAGGTTAGACTTCTGGATTTAGGCCTTTTAATTTACCTAAGGTTCATAGGATGAAGTGTTTTCTAGCATTTTTGTATGTGAATGCAAATAATGATGCCTCAAATAGTCAAGTTTTGAATATGGCCCGGAGGCTGTATACTGTACATAACTGACAGTACACCAACCCCGGATATCAGTAATGTTTATAATTCCAATAAGCTGCTTGTTCACATCTGCCCATGTTGTCTGATACGCTCAGCTTGTCAAATGCAACTGCCATTTTACTAAAGCACAAGGAACAGAGATTATATCTGCATCTACTATTACTTTCCTCTGGCCACCCACTTCCTGCATGGTATTCTCCTAGGGATGTACAAACTTCCAAAGAGAATTGAATTAAGTTCCCTTAAATGAGCTACGAGTTCACTGAATACAGTGCCACAAACTGCAAATTGCATGAACTGTATCCCAAATACACCCATGCGTCATATATTTAATTCAGATCTGGACAGATTTCAGCTCAATTGTTTCTCTTTGGCATTCTCATTTTTCTATCTCTGTCTTATAAAAAGAGCAAATATGTAAAACAATGGCGTGGAGGCCTATTTATTGAAGGTTGAATTTAATGATTTTAGAGGTTTTGAAACCATGAATAAACTCTATTGGGGGAATGTATTATTGGTCGCTAATGCAAAAATCATTCACAATTCGTTCGCAATGTGAATAAATGTTTGCAAAGTGAACAATTTTGCCTTTGCGAACACTTTGCTCCTCACTACAGTAAGATAGTGATTGTGAATTGTATAGTTTGCAATAGTGCGCTGTGTATGTAATAATTCTTCTTAATTGAAAAGTTGTTACATTTGCTCCAAAAGATTACACCACCTAAGGTGGTGTTAAAGGTTTACAATATGCAATTAAGATTTGCAATGCAATAAAAGCCTAATGAAGAATATTACATTTTCCAGGATCTTGATAAACTGGCAATCTGGGCAGCTAAGTGGCAAATGAGATTCAATGTTGAAAAATGTACCTGGGGTGTAAAAATATTCAAGCCACTTATACACTTATGGGACTGCCCTAGGCAAATCCATTATGGAAAAGGACCTTGGAGTCCTTGTAGATAATAAACTTAGATGTAGCAAGCAATGGCAGTCAGCAGCATCAAGGGTAAATAAAGTCTTGAGCTGTATTAATAAGGGAATTGATTCATGGGAGAAGGAGGTCATTCTTCCACTGTATAGAGCACGGTAAGGCCCCATCTAGAATATGACGTACAGTTTTGGTTTCCAGTGCTCAAACAAGACATTATTGAATTAGAGAGGGTACAGAGAAAGGCAACTAAGCTGGCAAAATGTATGTTAGCTATGAGGAAAGACTTGCCAAATTGAGGTTATTCACAGTGGAGAAGAGGAGTTTAAGGGGTGATATGATAATTATGCATACATACAGTATATAAGGGGGTCAATTTATAATCTCTCTAATGCTTTATTTACCAGTAGGTCTTTCCAAATGACGCAAGGTCACCCATTCCATACAAGAAAGGAGGTTCTGCCTAAATATTCTGAAGAGGTTTTTTACAGTGAGAGATGTGAAGATGTGGAATTCTCTCCCTGAATAAGTTGTGCAGGCTGATACATTAGATAGCTTTAAGAAGGGGTTGGATGGCTTTTTAGCAAGTGAGGATATACAGGGTTATGGAAGAAAGCTCACAGTACAAGTTGATACAGGGACTAGCCCTATTGTCATTTTGGAGTGAGGGAGGAATTTTTTACCCCTCTGAGGCAAATTTTTGCCTTCCTCTGGATCAACTAGCAGGTTAAAATAGAGTAAAATGGTTGAACTTGATGGATGTGTGTCTTTTTTCAACTTATCTTACTATGTAACTATGTTACTTTGTTACATTGCAACTTGCAAATTTTTATTTGCAAATTTGTTCTCTTTGCAAATTTTATTATATTTCCCCCCTTTTCTCTAAAACCACAAAATGCCTTGAAAGTTATTAAAAGATCCCAATATAAAAAGTATGTTTGAAAAAATGCTGATGGATGCGCTAAAAAATGCCTTGAAAGTTATTAAAGCCTAAAACATCTTTGTTTTAAAAAAATAAATTGCAAATAATTACCAAAAAAATCTGAAAACTCTAAGGGGCAGATTTATCAAGGGTCGAAGTGAAAAATCTAATTTCGAATTCGAATTTCGAATTAGAACTTTCAAGTTTTTTTATGGCCAAAACTGTCAAAGTCAACTAGGTAGATGTTAAAATTCAGGGTTTTTTTACAAATTCAAATTCGATTTTCGAGATTTATTATACACATTGGTCAATGGAAAACATCCTGGGATCAATTTGGAGTTGTTTGCAGCCTTCCTGACATTCAAGTTTTTTTCGGAGAAAAAAACTTGAACCTAAAACCTGCCAAATTGCATTTTTGGTCAATGGAAGACATCCTGGCATCAATTTGGAGTTGTTTGCAGGATTCCTGACATTCAAGTTTTTTTCAGAGAAAAAACCAGAATCACGTTTTTTTTAAATGCTAATTGAATTTTATTCAAAATTTATTCAAGTTTTTCGGGTTGATCCTATTCACCAGGGTTTGAAAATTCTATTTTTTTAATACATTTCAATTGGTCAATTAGAAATTCACATAAATTAGAAATTAACCTTTGATAAATGTGCCTCTAAAAGTCTAAATTGATTTTTAAACAAATTTTTAAAGTTAAAAAAAATACAGAAAAAAAAAACAAATTTTTAGAGATTTGTGAAAAAAGAGAAAAGTGTATGTTAGGAAATAGGCCCCATATTATGTACTCTTGCTAATTCTAGGGGAAAGATTGGGCAAAATAATAGATTTACATTTTGCAATGTAATATTGAGTCTTTTGCTCCATTACAACCTGCTCTATATGTATAATTTTTTTATATGTTTGGGCATTGCTTGCTGCCCTTTCAAATAGCAGGCAACAAGCTACATCAAGAGGCATTTGTTTGCTATTAAATTCAGTCAGCGCAACAAGATTATAATGTGTCACAATGATCATGAGTATTCCCTCTAAAACAAAAGTCTCAATCTGTTACATAGTCAAGGCATATCTTTATTGCTCTTGGCATGTCAGTTTTCTGTTTGGTTGACTTGTTGAAGGGGGTTGAATAAAACAACGCAGCAATAGTGGATAGTCTAAGGTTCAATTTCCATTCAAGGTTTTAAATATGAACTCACAAAAGTATTAATTCCTTTATTCCCACTTATTTCTTTAAGACCGCACACAGCTTTGATATAATGATTTTAGTAGCAAAGGCAAGCATTGTGTCATTGAGTTTGGTAGCAACTTTTTAATTCATACTATTTCCACTAAATTAGATGTGATTGGTCTGTCACATAGACATATGCTATGCTAAACTCTAGCCATGCAACAGGGGTACCAACATTTCTGGTAATGTGAAGGTATTCCATGATATGCGGAAGTTAAAATTATCATTGGATAAAACAAATTTAATGCTTACCCTAACCACCTGGAGGAGATAATGAGACTGCAAGCTCCCTTTATCTAGCTACACAGCATTGTGTACATAAGCCAGTCATTCTGTAATTTTTATATGTTTAATAATGTTTTTATTTTAAAATTATGATTTCTACTATGAAAAAACATTTAAATACCTATAGTGTAATTCTCTCACAATCCTTTTCAATCAGAAGTGGACTACCATCAAGTCAGTATGAAGAAATTTTTAAGTGAATGTTCTTACGCTCTGCCTGTGATTTCCAGTGTAGAGTGCATCAATCCTCATTCAGGGCATTCCCATCTTTAAACAATTGGTTCAAGGAGAGCACTTCAAAGCAAAATGCTGTGAAAAAGTATTTATTCACTGACTACCATACATGACATGTTTCGGGCCATTCGTGCCCTTTCTCAAACAGGTCCCTTGGGAAATGTAAGACTCCCAGCTTAAGGGCAATTCACCTTCATTAGCAAAACTGTAATAACTGGAAAAAAACACAGAAATATGTTCAAAATTTCCTAATCTGCCAAATTGTGTAAAATGAACATGGTAATTAGGGGGTGTGGCCACAAAATGGGCATGGTCAAAACAATGGACACGCTACACACGCCAACTTTTTTCTCCCTCTTTTTATTTCCAAAATGTTGGGAGGTATGCCTTTGTATTATTAGGAACAGGTGGTAAAAAGCTCTGCATTATTTTAAAAAAATTGCAACAGACCATACTCTTAGGGGCCCATTTACTTAGGAAAAAAATCTTCAAAATTTCGAATGGTTTTTTTGGCTACCTCGACCATCGAATGGGTTGCTTCGACCTTCGACTTCCAATCGAACAATTCAAACTAAAAATCGTTCGACTATTTGACCATTCGATAGTTGAAGTAGTCTCTTTATAAAAAAACTTCGACCCCCTAGTTCGCCACTTAAAAGCTACCGAAGTCAATGTTAGCCTAAGGGGATGGTCCCCATAGGCTTAGCTATTTTTTTTTGGTCGAACAAAAATCGTTCGATCGATGGATTAAAATCCTTCGAATCGAACGATTCGAAGGATTTAATCGTTTGATCGAACGAATAGTGCTAAATCCTTTGACTTCGATATTCAAAGGATTTAACTTCAACAGTCGAATATCGAGGGTTAATTAACCCTCGATATTCAACCATAAGTAAATTTCCCCCTTACAGTATGAGAATTTCACAATTAGCAATGACTCTGCTTAATCCAATGATGGGTTGCCTTTAAGATCAATAACACCAACACACTTGTACTTTGTAAAATGTGGGCAACATCTAGCGATAAAGAGTAACATACAGAAAAATGAAATAAGGCTTTTAGGCTTAAAGCCAAATAGGATTTCTTATTCTTTTGCTTGAACTTTATTTATTAGTTCTTAGATATTTAAAACTTGAGCATTAAAAGTGAAGAATGATTTGCAAATGAATGCCGTTGTAGAAATATATCTCACTGCTTAGTGTGGCTTATTCAGACAAATGGCTGTTTTGTTTGGCCTGGTGAAGCAAAGTACTGAGTTAATTTATTTCAAACTCTGGGCATTGCTTCCCTGATGCCCTGGCAACAATGTTTTTTATATCCAGTAATTTATAAGAAGTTCTTCTTTATCATGAAACCCTAGTGTAAATGTATTTACTGTTGGAATTTGTTTTTAATAAAACACTGCCATTTTTTATTCCTTGTCTTTGTTACCTTACACACTGAGCAATCAATCTGCTGCACTTGAAGCTCTGAAAGCAGCTGGTGCTTGGTCATAAAAACATGATCTAGGAAAGAAAGACATATTATAATGGTGTGAACACTTTTCAAGTTGCTGCTTACCCTTATCCTTATTTTAATAATTAGTTGGCTGGACAAGAAAGTGTCACATTAATTTACTGTATTATTTAATTTTAGAAAAACATATATTTTATTTATATAGGGGCAGTGTTGCTAGGTGACTTAGAGGTATATTTATTATGCTGTGTAAAACTGAATTCACCAAAAAAACTGTGTAAAAAGCTGTGTGAAATAAATGACGAATTTATCAAGGTGTGGGTAATTTTACGCCATTTTATGCCAGTTTTTACACCGTTATTTTACATTGCTTCCAGCAGAAGTGACTCTACGGGGGAATATTTACTATGCCCCTTATCTGTGGTGTGAAGTCCCACCATTTTTTACACAACATAAGGGCAGATTTATCAAAGGTCGAATTTCAAATTCATGGGTTTTTTAAAAACTCCCATGAACTCAATCAAAACTTAAAACTCCGATTTGACCAATCAAAAATTATTAAAAAAATCTAATTTTCCAAACTCGGGTGAATAGGATTGAATCCGAAAACGTGATTCGAATCAAATTCAATTTGAGTTCATAAAACAACTCCAAACAGCAATTCAGCAGGTTTTAGGTGGCGAATAGTCAGATTTATCAAAGGTCGAATTTCAAATTCATGTTTTTTTTTAAAAACTCACATGAACTCAATCAAAACTCAAAACTCCCATTTAACCAATCAAAATTTATTAAAAAAATAAATTTTTCCAAACTCGGGTGAATAGGATTGACTCGAAAACGTGATTTGAATCAAATTCAATTTGAGTTCATAAAACAACTCCAAACAGCAATTCAGCAGGTTTTAGGTGGTGAATAGTCAAATTCGAGTTCTTAAAGGGCCAGTGTATGATTAATCTAAAAAATCTAATTAAACTTTTAAAATAATTTAAATCAAATTTTAATAATTCCCTAGTCGAATTTGAGAGTTTTGGCCATAAAAAAACTTGAAAATTCAAATTCAGAATTTGAAATTCAAATTTTCACTTTGACCCTTGATAAATCTGCCGATTAGTGTATAGTGCCTTGCAGCTCTGGGAGTCCTGAGTTTGATTGTGGCCTGGGAAATATTTGCAAGGAATCTGTATATTCTCCCAGTTCCCTTGTGGGTTTCCTCTAGGTACTCCAGTTTCTGCCCATGCTCCAAAAACATCCAGTCAATGTGGTCCCACTTCATTGATTTAAAGAACCTTTGTGCTACATCCTTAACTCCTTTATATTATACAAGTTCTAATTGCAGTCTACCTTCAACTTTCTTTTTCTTCTTTCTCTTCAGGGCCAATTTATTCAAAGACATGTTTTCTGAATTTAAATTATCCATTCATAATTATAGCTCTTAAAGTTACAGGAGGCAGCCAATCACTGTTCTCACCTAGCCTCATGGCAGGAGTAGCCGTGTATGGTGGTAAAATTTAGAACATACATTTTTGTTGCACTAGCTATCTGTTGTCAACAGGAACATTAGAGAGACTTAAAGGGATACTGTCATGGAAAAACATGTTTTTTACAAAATGTATCAGTTAATAGTGCTACTACAGCAGAATCCTGCATTGAAATCCGTTTTTCAAAACAAGAAATGGATTTTTTTAAATCTAATTTTAAAATTTGCTATGGGGCTAGACATTTTGACATTTCCCAGCTGCCCTCAGGTCATGTGACTTGTGCTCTGATAAACTTCAGTCACACTTTACTGCTGCACTGCAAGTTGGAGTGATGTCATTACCCCTCCCTCCTACAAGCTGCTGTAATGTAAATAGAGCCTTGTCTGCTGAGCCTGTCAATTGAACAATAGGCAGGAATCAAGATAAGCTCCCACTGACACCACTTCAGAAGGACTGAAATAAGATAGTCCTGTGATCACTGCCCCCACTTACGTTTCAAAAATAAATATATATATATATATATACACACACACATACACACACAATTCATTTTGGACACTGGAAAAAATATTTTATATAGATAGTTTATTATATTTGTTTACACAAAAATGAATGGCAGAAACACAGGAGTACACTCCCAGGACTGATGACAGGGAATAGAAAAAAAAGGATATATAAGGAGGACATACTTGAAAACCAGGAAAATTTAAGAGGAAGTCTAGGAAGGGTTAAAATAGCTCATGAAAAGGAGGCAGTAAGTAGTTAATGAAAAAAGAAGTATTGCAGGCAGGAAAGGAGCAAGGTCTGTGTGAGGTGGATAGCAGAGGGAACTCACAGCTCCTTTACCTCATCTAGTAACCAGTAAAACTAATTAGGAAGGCAGCAAGGAGAGAAAGTTCCCCCCTCCAAAGGAAAGTAAAGAACAAACTTACAGAACGACAGGAGCTTTGATAGTTTCTGATGGAGGAGGGGCTGCTAGTGCAGCTGTAGAGCAGGACGTAGGAAAGTGAAAGTAATTGCTTCCCTGCAAACCATGTGACCGCCCTCCTCCAAATATCACACGCATGGGCAGAGAGGGGAGGGGGAGTGTACAGCTAGATTCTCGTGTCGTAGTGCGACTTGGCTTTTCATTACAGAGTGGCTGCCTCCAAGCACACAGGTAATGCTGTGCCTGCTGTTAGAGCAGCACAGGATGAATGTGTAATGAGCAGAAATGGAAGCCCCCATGACAAAATACAAACTAAAATAACTTATGCATGGATTTGTGGATTAACATTTTATTTGCCAGACAGTGTTTATGGATGTGTGTTTTTTATAAAAATGCAAAAAAAATATTTTTTTAAAATGACGACAGATTCCCTTTAAGTTATGAGGGTAGACTGTCAAGGTTGGGGTTTTTTTCCTCTGGAAAAAAAGACGTTTGAGAGGGGACATGATTATACTTTAGAAGTATATTAAAGGACATTATAGACACATAGCAGGGGACCATTTTACCCACATTTTACCCATAAAGAGGATCACCGCACCAGAGGCCACCCCTTCAGACTAGAGGAAAAGAACTTTCATTTGAAGCAATGTATGCAGTTCTTCACAGTGAGGGCAGTGAGGTTGTAGAATGCACTGCCGGATGATGTTGTGATAGCCGATTCTTGCTTTTAAAAGTGGCTTGAATGATTTCTTGGACAAGCAAAATATCCAAGGCTATTGTGATACTAACATCTATAGTTAGTGTATGAGTATATATAGTTTATGTGTGTGTATGGAGGGATCAGTGTGTATATGTATGGATGCTGGTTTTCATTTGGAGGGTTTGAACTTGATGGACTTTGGTCTTTTTTCAACCTCATCTAACTAGGTAACTATGTAACAACCATGTTGATCAAAGTCATTAAAGGGATACTGTCATGGGAAAAAATTTTTTTTCAAAATGAATCAGTTAATAGTGCTGCTCCAGCAGAATTCTGCACTGAAATCCATTTCTCAAAAGAGCAAACAGATTTTTTTATATTCAATTTTGAAATCTGACATGGGGCTAGACATATTGTCAATTATCCCAGCTGCCCCAAGTCATGTTTTCCGATGATAGGATCCCTTTAAAGTACTGGGACTGGTTGTTTTTGTTAAAACTTGCCAATGGTAGAGAGGGAGATTAGGGACATTTTGCTCACCATGTTTTTTTTTTAAATCTCAAACATGTGAGATAAAAATGCCTTAGATTACCCTCTATGAAAAATCACCTGAATATTCAAGACAAGTTGGTCTGCAAGCAATTCATATCTTCAAGCATTCAAGGGTCTGTTTTAGGTGAGAATTCCATGAAAGTTTCATGTACTTGTTTTGGTTCAGTGTTTTGGGGCTACTAAAAATGCAGCAGGCAAAATGCCCTAAATCACCTTATTTGCCATTGCTGGACACTGAGACTTGGCAGTCCTTAAATGTTATAAAGACTTCTCTTTTATGCAAAGGCCAAGTCCACATTGCTGCTTATATGCAATTTTAGTATGAAAGTTTTGCATTTCACTGAAACCGAAAGGCTGTAATAATTAGGTGCACTCAGAAGGACCTTAGTTTTATGCTGTCAGCTTTTTTGTGTTTCTTTTCAACTTTGTACAGTTAGACACCACTTTGAACTACAATATGCTATTTGCTTCAAAAAGCAACACATTTTTATTTTGCAAACCAACTCTGTCTACTCTAATAATATGTTGTGGGTCCAAGGAGGGAACAGTGTCCACATAGCATAGACCTTGAGACCATAATTTGTAATTAGATGACCCATACCAAACTGGTCTTAAGAAACATGCTTCTGCGTACCCAGATATTCTGTAGTACAACCTAATGTTTCTAACAACTAACAGAGCACTAACAGGGTCAAAGATAGCAGGAACTAATAGTGGTCCACCAACAGGCACAGATTGTGACAAGTGGCTAACAAATAAAATATGGAATAAGACAAGGCCATCAATGATAAACAGAATACACAGGAGACACACGAGAATTCAGCTTGGGCAAGGATGGTTCTAAAAGGAAATTTAAAATGTTCAGTTTGGTTCCAAGTATTTGGACATGTGCATGTCCAATCAAAATAATTCTACAAGTGCACAGGATAGAGCAAAAGGCATGGATGAGATTATGCTATGTGACTATGATCTAATAAAGCCAAGACCAGATTATGTATGGGTGCTTAAAACTGCATGGGCATGGGTAAGGAGGAAGAGGAGGAATATTTATTATCTAAGGAGTGACCATTGTACAGTGGGGTCATTGGAACGGTGGTAAACGTACATATGAAAATTCAATATGTAAATCGTATATGTATGTATGTATGTATATTTTTATTTGTAAAGCGCTCCTTGAGGGCAAAGCACTGTACAACAAAACAATAAATTAGTAGTAACAAACAAGGGGTCATTGGAATAAAAAGTAACAATAAGTGCATTATTAGAAATACAATTCACATAAATATAAAAAATATAATTACAATACAGATTAAGTGCTCAGTGTCAAGGAAACAAAAGGCTAGAGGTGCTGTGGGTTACAGTTTGTTACACTGTTATATAATTGCCAGTTCAGGTGTTATCCAGGTGCTCCCAGAGGTAGTCTTTGAGTTTTGTTTTAAAAACATTGAAGGAGGATTCTCTCCTGAGAGATTCAGGAATGGCATTCCAAATGTAAGGAGTCGCAAGAGAGAAGGGTTTGATATGGGAAACAGCAGTAGTAGTGGGGGGTACAACCAAGCGGTTGCTCTGAGAGGAGCGGAGATTTCTGGCAGGAACATATAGAGAGACAAGAGATGAGATGTAGTTAGGTGCAGAGGGATGAAGGCCTTTGAAGGTTATGAGGAGTTTATAAGTTATTCTTTGTTTTATAGGAAGCCATGATAAGGACTTCAGCAGCGGAGGAGCCTGTACCCTTTTGGATGAGAGGAGGATAATTCTGGCAGCAGTGTTTAACCCTTTCCCTGCCAGCCGTTTTGTCCTAGATGCGAACATCTACTGCCAAGCAGTTTTTAGATATTTTGCACTCTTTCACTTTAAGGGCCCTTCCTGGGGCGGTCTTTTAGTTTACCCAGGAAAACAATATATTGTTTTTTTCAGGACAACCTGAACTTTCAAAATATGCAAGGATTTTGGTGTAATTCTACTTCTGTAAAAAAATATAGGCTTCTAAGTGTCCAATAAAATGAAAAAAATCATGTTTCACAAAGAACAATCACATATATCAGAAACATTATTTACTTTATGTATGAGAACACAGCTGATTTGGAAAGGTCTATGTCTCCTGAACGCGGCAAT
The DNA here is from genome assembly GCF_017654675.1 of Xenopus laevis. Taxonomy (NCBI): domain Eukaryota; kingdom Metazoa; phylum Chordata; class Amphibia; order Anura; family Pipidae; genus Xenopus; species Xenopus laevis. The sequence continues at coordinate 31,870,425 of NC_054378.1, read as the reverse complement.
ACCAAATATATATAGTTTTATGGAGATTTCTCACTTGTATAGATCAAAATCTACAAGCAGTACACTAGCAAATGTCCAAAGCACCGCTCCCCAAACGGCATACTTCTGATTTCAAGGCCAAACATTCCACTAACAGTAGGTTTACCCTAGAAAACTACCCATTATTAGAAAGAACAGATTCTGGTGAATCAAAAATGGGTAAACATATCGTTGTACTCCAAACTACCAAGTTGCAATTGTTTCCTAAAGTTATAATGTTTTATAGAAATTGGTGAATTTTTTGAAAAATGACCTCAAAGCTTCCAATCTACAGAATCGTATCTCCCACACATCATTAGGTATCAATGTAAAACACCCCAAATATGAAAGCCTGGGGTCCACTGAACAGTTTGATGCCCAATATGTATAGGTGTACCCAAGCATGTGACATATAGGGGCCCTAAAATGTAGACACCTCATTTGAGCTATCAGTTCTGTAATTCCAGATACTGCAAAATCAACACATTTACGTCGTTTTGGGGGGGTCAAAAGTAGAAAAAGGTATGTTCACCCCAGAAAATCATATATTTTCGGAAAGTACACATTCCCACGAATCTAAATTGGGTATGCATGTCTTTGTACTACAAAGTACCAAGCCGCAAACCATTCCTAAATTTGGTGATTTTGGTGACATTTCCAAAAATCACCTCAAAATTTCTACCCTGCAGCATCGTATTACCCACATACTTTTAGGTATCAAGAGAAATCACCCCAAATATGAAAGCCTAGGGTCCTCTGAACAGTTTGATGCCCAATATGTATAGGTGTACCCAAGCACGTGGCATACAGGGGCCCCAAAAGGAAGACCCCCTGAATTAAAGCCATGCGCTAAAGAAATAAAAATAGCTGGCACTGGTGAGGGTGTAGAATCACTCTGGGTAGAGATTTCGACTGGGCAAAAGGTATCAAAAAGAATTATCATTGGTGTATGCTATAAACCACCTCGTATAAGTGTCGAGTATGAAGCCCAGCTACTCTTGCAGATACAAGCGGCTTCACAGCTGGGTCAAGTTGTTGCTATGGGTGACTTCAATTATCCAGACATTGACTGGGGTAATGGGGTTGCTAAGACAGAAAAAGCTAGTAGGTTTGTAAATATGCTGAATGACAACTTTTTATTCCAGCTCGTTCAAGAACCTACTAGGAATAACTCTCTTTTGGACCTTGTAATAACTAACAATACTGAACTCATCTCTAACATTTGTGTGGGTGAGCATTTAGGGAATAGTGATCATAACATGGTCTCCTTTGAGATTCTGTTGCAGAAGCAATTCTATAAGGGAGTAACTAAAACACTAAATTTCAGACGTGCAAACTTTGACAGTATAAGGGCATCTCTGCAACATATTAAGTGGGAAATGCTTTTCACAGGGTTAAACACAGAACAAAAATGGGAAGTCTTTAAAATGCTGCTTAATAAATATACTTGTCAGTATATTCCACTTGTAAGCAAGGAACGTCGTTGCAAAGCAAAACCTTTTTGGTTCAATAGAAGCGTTGGTGTTGAGGTGGGTAAGAAAAGACGTGCTTTTAAGGCTTTCAAGTTAGCTGGTACAGCCGAAACATTTATAAGGTACAAGGAGGCCAATAAATCATGCAAAGAAGCTATAAGGCAAGCTAAAATAGAAAAGAAATAGAAAAGGATATTGCAGCAAGCAGTAAAAAAAATCCCAAATTATTTTTTAAATATGTCAATAGTAAAAAAATGAAGCAGGAAGGGGTGGGACCCTTACTATCAGAGGGGGATCAGCTGGTTGATGAAAACAAAATAAAAGCGCAGATTCTGAACTCGTATTTTTCATCTGTTTACACAAATGAAGAACCAGTAAGTGAAGGTTTCCTTCTTAACACTCCCAATTCTAGTAATACAACTAATGATGCATGGTTCACACAAGAAGAAATTCAAAAGAGACTTGAACAGGTTAAGATTAACAAAGGTCCAGGGCCAGATGGTATTCATCCCAGGGTAATTAGCGAGCTTAGCTCTGTGATTGCCAAACCTCTTTACTTAATTTTCAGGATTCATTGAGATCTGGTATTGTGCCAAGAGACTGGCGAATTGCTAATGTGGTGCCTCTATTCAAAAAAGGATCCCGTTCTCAGCCTCAAAACTATAGGCCAGTTAGTCTGACGTCAGTATTAGGAAAGCTTTTCGAAGGGTTAATAAAGGATAAGATACTGGACTTCATAGCAAATCATAATACTATGAGTTTGTGCCAGCATGGTTTTATGCGTAATAGATCTTGCCAGACTAACTTAATTTCTTTTTACGAGAATGTAAGTAGAGACCTCGATTCTGGGATGGCAGTGGATGTGATTTACTTAGACTTTGCTAAAGCATTTGATACAGTGCCACACAAAAGGTTACTGGTTAAATTAAGGAATGTTGGCCTGGAACATAGTATTTGTACCTGGATAGCGAACTGGCTAAAAGATAGACTACAAAGAGTGGTGGTAAATGGAACATTTTCTAATTGGACCAGTGTTGTTAGTGGAGTACCGCAGGGCTCTGTACTAGGTCCCTTGCTTTTCAACTTGTTTATTAATGACCTGGAGGTGGGCATTGAAAGTACTGTTTCTATTTTTGCAGATGATACTAAATTGTGCAGAACTATAGGTTCCATGCAGGATGCTGCCACTTTGCAAAGTGATCTGTCTAAACTGGAAAACTGGGCAGCAAACTGGAAAATGAGGTTCAATGTTGATAAATGCAAGGTTATGCACTTTGGCAAAAATAATATAAATGCAAGTTATACACTAAATGGCAATGTGTTGGGAGTTTCCTTAAATGAAAAGGATCTAGGGGTCTTTGTAGATAACACGTTGTCTAATTCTGGGCAGTGTCATTCTGTGGCTACTAAAGCAAATAAAGTTCTGTCTTGCATAAAAAAGGGCATTAACTCAAGGGATGAAAACATAATTATGCCTCTTTATAGGTCCCTGGTAAGGCCTCATCTGGAGTATGCAGTTCAGTTTTGGACTCCAGTCCTTAAGAGGGATATAAATGAGCTGGAGAGAGTGCAGAGACGTGCAACTAAATTGGTTAGAGGGACGGAAGACTTAAATTATGAGGGTAGACTGTCAAGGTTGGGGTTGTTTTCTCTGGAAAAAAGGCGCTTGCGAGGGGACATGATTACACTTTACAAGTACATTAGAGGACATTATAGACAAATGGCAGGGGACCTTTTTACCCATAAAGTGGATCACCGTACCAGAGGCCACCCCTTTAGACTAGAAGAAAAGAACTTTCATTTGAAGCAACGTAGAGGGTTCTTCACAGTCAGGACAGTGAGGTTGTGGAATGCACTGCCGGGTGATGTTGTGATGGCTGATTCAGTTAATGCCTTTAAGAATGGCTTGGATGATTTTTTGGACAGACATAATATTAAAGGCTATTGTGATACTAAACTCTATAGTTAATATAGGTATGGGTATATAGAATTTTAATTAAAAGTAGGGAGGGGTGTGTGTAGGGATGCTGGGTTTTCATTTGGAGGGGTTGAACTTGATGGACTTTGTCTTTTTTCAACCCAATTTAACTATGTAACTATGTAACTATGTAACTATATGGTCTGTCATTTCAGGTACTGCAAAATCAACACATTTACATCGTTTTGGGGGGGTCAAAAGTAGAAAAAAGTAAGTTCACCCCAGAAAACCATATATTTTCGGAAAGTACACATTCCCACGAATCTAAATTGGGTATGCATGTCTTTGTACTCCAAAGTACAAAGCCGCAAACCATTCCTAAATTTGGTGATTTTGGTGATATTTCCAAAAATCACCTCAAAATTTCTACCCTGCAGCATCGTATTACCCACATACTTTTAGGTATCAAGAGAAATCACCCCAAATATGAAAGCCTAGGGTCCTCTGAACAGTTTGATGCCCAATATGTATAGGTGTACCCAAGCACGTGGCATACAGGGGCCCCAAAAGGAAGACCCCCATATGGTCTGTCATTTCAGGTACAGCAAAATCAACACATTTACATCGTTTTGGGGGGGTCAAAAGTAGAAAAAAGTAAGTTCACCCCAGAAAACCATATATTTTCGGAAAGTACACATTCCCACGAATCTAAATTGGGTATGCATGTCTTTGTACTCCAAAGTACAAAGCTGCAAACCATTCCTAAATTTGGTGATTTTGGTGATATTTCCAAAAATCACCTCAAAATTTCTACCCTGCAGCATCGTATTACCCACATACTTTTAGGTATCAAGAGATATCACCCCAAATATGAAAGCCTAGGGTCCTCTGAACAGTTTGATGCCCAATATGTATAGGTGTACCCAAGCACGTGGCATACAGGGTCCCCAAAAGGAAGACCCCCATATGGTCTGTCATTTCAGGTACAGCAAAATCAACACATTTACGTAGTTTTGGGGGGGTCAAAAGTAGAAAAAGGTATGTTCACCCCAGAAAACCATATATTTTCGGAAAGTACACATTCCCACGAATCTAAATTGGGTATGCATGTGTTTGTACTCCAAAGTACCAAGCCACAAACCATTCCTAAATTTGGTGATTTTGATGACATTTCCAAAAATCACCTCAAAATTTCTACCCTGCAGCATCGTATTGCCCACATACTTTTAGGTATCAAGAGAAATCACCCCAAATATGAAAGCCTAGGGTCCTCTAAACAGTTTGATGCCCAATATGTATAGGTGTACCCAAGCACGTGGCATACAGAGCCCCCAAAAGGGAGACCCCCATATGGTCTGTCATTTCAGATACTGCAAAATCAACACATTTAAATCGTTTTGGGGGGGTCAAAAGTAGAAAAAAGTAGGTTCACCCCAGAAACCATATATTTTCGGAAAGCACACATTCCCACGAATCTAAATTGGGTATGCATGTCTTTGTACTCCAAAGTACCAAGTCGCAAACCATTCCTAAATTTGGTGATTTTGGCGACATTTCCAAAAATCACCTCAAAATTTCTACCCTGCAGCATCGTATTACCCACATACTTTTAGGTATCAAGAGATATCACCCCAAATATGAAAGCCTAGGGTCCTCTGAACAGTTTGATGCCCAATATGTATAGGTGTACCCAAGCACGTGGCATACAGGGGCCCCAAAAGGAAGACCCCCATTTGGTCTGTCATTTCAGATACTGCAAAATCAACACATTTACATTGTTTGGGGGGGGGGACAAAGGTAGAAAAAAGTACGTTCACCCTCTGCTGAATAGTTTGATGCCCAATATGCATAGATTTACCAAAGTATATGGTGTGTATGGCCCCAAATGAAAAATGTGCATATGAATTTTCACGCTGGCCAACTAAGCTGCTGAAAAGAGAACCCCAACTGTGCGTTATGTGCCGTAAGACCCCCAAACTGTAAAAAGACCCCAGAAAACCATATATTTTTGGAAAGCATATATTCTGACGGATCAATCTAAGTAAAATAATATACCAAAGCACCAAACAGCAAAACTATACTAAAGATACATAAGGAACAATAATCCAGGGATAAAATTGCAATAAAACCAAAAAAATTGTGCAAATCAATGAAATAACAAAATAACTGCACAGACACCGTAATTAGTGTCCGAAATCGATTATCCAATAGTCACGCTGCTGAAATAAACAGTTTTTATGGGTAAAAAAAACACAAATTGGTGAAATGAAAAAGTAAAAAAAATAAAATGTGTATACATGTGTGTACACTTCCAAGAATTGTGTGACAGTGTATAAGTGTGTATAAGTGTGTATATAAGTCCATATAAGTGTATATAAATGCATATAAGTCCATATAAGTGGAAAATGAAAAATTAAAAAAAAACGTTTTTTTTTTTTTTTTTTTTTATACTAAAATATGTGTGTATGTGTGTATAATGTAGGTAGGTGTATGTAAGTGTGTAAAATAAAGGCCACTTACCGTTTTTGGCTGATCTTAGAGCTGGAGAAGAGAGAGAAGCAGATCTGCAGATTCACAGCAAGCAGGAAGTGTGTGGGCGTCGCTGGAACACGAGGTGAGCAGGAGGAGGCAGAGCAGCAAGGCAGACACGCGATTTGCTGTGTCTGCCTCTTTTAGGTCGGCCCTGCGACAATCCAGTCGCAGGACCGACATGACAGCCCCCCAGCCTCGTTGCCCAGGGGGCTGTCAATGCTGCTAAACCTCTGCAGAGGCGGCTAAAGCCGCTGATGCAGAGTACAGCATGTAAAACTGCAAGCACGTACAATGTACGTGCTTGGCAGTTAAAGCCCTTGCCTGCCAGAACGTACGGTGTACGTGCTTGGCAGGCAAAGGGTTAATACAGACTGTAGGGGAGAAAGATGGGAGTTAGGGAGGCCAGTTAGTAGAAGGTTACAGTAATCTAGTCTGGATAGGATGAGAGCATGCATGAGCGTCTTGGATGTATCAGGTGAAAGGAAGGGACGAATTTTGGCAATATTGCGTAAGAAAAAGTGACAGGCTTTGACAGTGGTGTTAATATGATCAGAGAAGGAGAGAGAGGAGTCAAAGATTACCCCCAGACAGCGAGCTGAGTTGACAGGATTAATGAGTATATATAAGTTGTCCCTTTCCTTAGCATGTTAGTGCAGCTAAGTCAGTATCATTTGTGATTTTTTCTGTCCAATTTAATTGCATGACTTGAAAAATAGTTGCTTAAAAGAAGAGTTAGTTAGGTTAATCCAATATTTCTGTTAATTTACACCCAAATAGTAGAAAATATTGAGGAAATAATTTTTATCATTCCATACAGAACTTGTGAGCCACACAGAAGGAAAAAAAATCTATTTGATTAAAATGAATATGTGGTGAGCTAACCTGTATTGTGGTATTTTTATGTCTTTACCCAACATAATTTATTTCTCATACACTGCACAGACTCTAAGGGGCATATTTATCAAGGGTTGAATTTCAAATTTGAAAAACTTCAAAATTCAAAAAGACCAACCGAAATTAAGTTGAAGTTTTTTTTGGCTGAATAGGTCCATTTTCGATCAAAATTAAGAATTAAGGTATAGTGATCCAAATTACTTTAAGATTCCTTATCCAGAAAATGGAAGTATACAGGAAACCCACTCATACGGATCAATATCTGTTATTTGATTCCCACCATCCGCTGGAACACAAACTGGGTGTCATTAGAACTCTGCACCAGAGGGCGGAATGTGTGGCAACGGATAAAGAGTCCAAAGACAAAGAGCAAAAACATCTCAGAGGAGCTTTGAAAGCGTGTGGCTACCCAGACTGGGCCTTTGTCAAAACAGCAGCAACCAAGTCCAACAGGAACACCATTAGAAATAACAGCCTGGAGACACATAGTAGGCGAAACATAGTCACTTCTCTGAAGAGTTACAATGTGCTATTGTGATTGGATTAGTGGAAGAGTTTATATGCCGAGAACTTCCCATACCAGTCAGTTGAACTGAAGAAGCTGCTCGGATGAGTAGTGAAAGTCTTCAATGATTACTCAGCAAATCCAGTTGTTTTAGATTTACCTATACTAGATACACGATCACAATATACCATCCACGGGCAACGTTGTGAAAAGATATCATCGCATCGTTGTCGACTGGTACAAACTATTATACATCTACGATGCTATATCTACTTGTGGAGCAGGAAGTGATGTAGCTACCGGAAAAAGTAAGTGATGTATATTTTCATTATGCTGTCGCCATCTTTGGGTGTACGGCCGAAAGTTCTTTTGTATCCTGCTGAAACAAATGGTTTGCACATCATCTTTTAGTTTACCGACGGAACAACAAATAATCAGTGCAATGGATTTGTTTATGGATTCGAGGCAGAGAGCTGCAATTGCTATAATTTTACTCACATCAATACAAAAGAAAAAAAAGAAGAAGAGATCATTGTGGACCAAACAATGGCTTATGAACCCTGACCAGTTTTCCCACATGGACCTATTGAAAGAGCTGAGAGAAAAAACCCTAATGATTTTTAAAACTACCATGTTTTGAGACAAAAAAAGCAGTAGCACCTCTGATTACTAAACAAGACACGTGCATGAGTCAATCTATACCTGCAGAGCGGCGATTGATTGCAGCACTGCGATATCTTGCAACTGGAAGGTCCTTAAAGGAAGGTCCTTAAAATTCTCAACTGGAATACTCAACTTCTGAATATATAGTGCACACAGCCTTAACCACATAGTATTTACCAATAAGGTGAAACTATAATGTAACTATTACAACCATATCACAAAATAATTTTAACATAGTAATAAACTATTATAAACTATATTCCAAAAAAAAGTGCAAATGTGTTCAAAGCTTCAGCAATAACAGAGGAAAACCATACACAGGTTTACAGTTGAGAATATTGGGGAAAATTTTCTTTTTCTGAGGCAGGAAAGTTTATATTAAATGTATTTTGTGTACACATTGGAGGAAAACGCATAGATGGCCAAGTATTCTGTTGTTCACAGTGTTGGACTGGGACACCAGGGGCCCACCCAAAAACCTCAGACCAGGGGCCCACCAAAAAACCTTAGACCAGGCCCACTCTCAGTATTATTATTCTTTTTCTCCTAATTCAACCGCTATTCATCTAGTCTCTTTATATTACATACTATAATCTATTATTTCATTTATAAGGCCTCTTTAAATAGGGAATGGCCATGAAATAGGCCAATGATTAGCAGCATGAGGGCCCATTGACACCTGGGTCCACCGGGAGTTTTCCTGGTATCCCGGTGGGCCAGTCCGACACTGGTTGTTCATATGCCGTATGAGGAGTGGACATTCTATGTGGAGTGAATGGTTGTTGCAGCTGTGGTGTTGAAACCAGTTTGAGTGAGTATTTTCAGGGTAATCCAGGCATTTTGTATTATCATTTAGTTTTTTCTGATACCCCTTTGTAGCACATCTGCTATGATAGATTCTGCAACTGCATACTGATTCTGCAACTGTGAATCCAAATGCATCATGTTCATCAGATGTTCTGTGAAGCAAAGCAGCTGCATGATTTATTCATTTCTGTGTTTTTTCCTCTTTTTTTCCCGCTAAGTTTTCTTTTAGTTCCCTTTGAAGGGGGTATCCTTTGGGAGTACTCTTCTCTTCCTTCTGAGCTTTGATGGCCTGATTCAGTGCTAGATATTGGTGATGTCTAAAAAAATTATAAGTGAAGAATTTATGATAATCATGAAAATGATTATAATATTTCCCCCCTTTTTTTGGCAGTATTTCCCCCCTTTTTTTGGCAGTTCCCTTCAACAGAAGAGGAGTGGAAAGGGTTGTAGAAAATGCTTTTGGTATACTATCAAATAGATTTCACATTTTCCATACATCCATCATTCTGTCTCTTGCTAAAATTGACAGTGTTGTTTTCGCCTGTTGTGTACTACATAATTTTCTATGACGCACAAGCAGTGCTTCTTACATGCCAGGAACTATGGTGTACAGGGAAGACATAGGGCAACACTCTGTCATATCTGCTAATAGGCGAAGTGAATATTTTCGGTACAACGAACGCACATACAATGAGACTTTCTATCACCATTTTAAAGGGATACTGTCATGGGAAAAAAAAATTTTTTCAAAATGAATCAGTTAATAGTGCTGCTCCAGCAGAATTCTGCACTGAAATCCATTTCTCAAAAGAGCAAACAGATTTTTTTATATTCAATTTTGAAATCTGACATGGGGCTAGATATATTGTCAATTTCGCAGCTGCCCCAAGTCATGTGACTTGTGCCTGCACTTTAGGAGAGAAATGCTTTCTGGCAGGCTGCTGTTTTTCCTTCTCAATGTAACTGAATGTGTCTCAGTGAGACATGGGTTTTTACTATTGAGTGTTGTTCTTAGATCTACCAGGCAGCTGTTATCTTGTGTTAGGGAGCTGCTATCTGGTTACCTTCCCATTTTTCTTTTGTTTGGCTGCTGGGGGGGGGGTGATATCACTCCAACTTGCAGTACAGCAGTAAAGAGTGATTAAAGTTTATTAGAGCACAAGTCACATGACTTGGGGCAGCTGGGAAATTGACAATATGTCTAGCCCCATGTCAGATTTCAATATTGAATATAAAAAAATCAGTTTGCTCTTTAGAGAAATGGATTTTAGTGCAGAATTCTGCTGGAGCAGAACTATTAACTGATCCATTTTGAAAAAAATTTTTCCCCCATGACAGTATCCCTTTAACATATTTCTATATGTTGGTGCAAGGAGTCTTTTTCATGCTGTACTGGGACAAGAATTTGTCAGATTTCTGTATTTCATGTTGTAACATCTGCCTTCACCATTGTTAAAATACTTAAAGGACACCCCCTGAAACGATACCCCCTGAACAATGTAGGTCTCTATAAAAATATTTTGCATCATACAGCTCATATGTTAAACCCTGCTTCATGTAAATAAACCATTTTCATAATAATATACTTTCTTAGTAGCATGTTCTATTGGGTAATCCTAAATTGAAAATTGTAATTTAAAAATATAAGGGCCACCCCCTGGGATTCTAGGTTTGACAATGCACACAGACAAACCAAACATGTTAGGTTACATGAGCAAGAAAATGTAAAATGTAAGCTATCTGTTGCTTAAGTATTCATTATTGGGGTATAGTTTTCCTTTAAATGGTAAGCATCCTTGAAGAGTAATCACTTTCAACGACTGCAATTGGCTACTAATTTTAGGGGTAGTACTGATTTTTCACAGGTGACAAATCTCCCTGGGTGTCATTACCTTGAAGGTTTTAAAATTTTAGGACCATTTAAACTTTGCTTGTGTAAACATAACTGTGCAACAACAAACACATAGACATCATTACAAGTGTGACTCAATACATATTTGTTTATGGCAGTGCTATATCATTCAGTGTTTTTTTTACTTGTATCATTCAAGTCCCCTTCTGAGGTCATGGTCATGGCTAGTGGTGAACACCATGGTATACCAGGCATACATTTTTTAACACCTAAACAAAAAAACTCTAATTGTTGGCTTTTTTAGTTTGATAAAAATCGTCTATTGACACCGATGTATTTGCATGTTAAAAAAGGCCAAATCTAACTGTAGATGACCTTCAAGCCAAGATTCCAGGAGCATCTAGGAGACCAAATAAGCATTCTCCTCAATCACATAATATCTGACCATCAGGCAAATCCCGCCTAGGCACTACTAGAACCCTCCCAGAGTGACAAATGCATAGTTAGGGACCAATAATATATTAATCTATAGAGTAGTAACTCAGCATGAAAAAATTGTATATATGTAAAGTAGTGCTTTTGATTTGATGCTGAAATCATGAGACTTTTTCAAATTGTAGCTTGATAAACTCAAATTTGTTGAATTTTCAGGTAAAAACTCGTGAAGGCAAAAAAACATTTCAAATAGTTAAAGGGCTTCTGCCATTTACTTTTTTTCTTTTTATTGTTTTAAATGTAACTGGGATAGGGAACAGAAAGAAAGAGGGAAGGGAAAGGGGGGGGGAAGGTACATCAGCAGCGAAAACAACATATGTATGAGCAAAACATATGACATTGCATTTCTCAAAACATACAATATCATCATGGTAATGTCAATAAATGTGCTTCTAACCAGACACCCCATATTCTCTCAAATTTGTTAGAGTGACCCCTAGCTTCATATGTCAACTTAATTAACGGGAGCATCTTGTTCACGTACCCAATCCAGCCCGGTCTTTTGGGGACTTTTGGTACCACCATTTCTAGGTCTCTTGAGCCAAATTGTGCCGAAAATATGTGCCGTAGCTGAAGGTACCGATACATGGGTAAATTAGGAGTAGCAATCTTATCCCTCAACGCTACCATGTCCATAAACCTCGAGTTCACCATAATGTCACCCAAATATTTGATGTTTTTCGAGGCCCAGTAGCCCATGGCCTCCACATTATAAAACTGCTGTAACTGGGAGTTCCTCCATAGGGGCAACATTGGAGTAAGTATTGGCTATTTGGTTTTAGTTAATCTGACCATATGTACCCAGGCCGTATAAGGGGCTTTCATACAAGGAGGTAATGTTGGATAATCCCTAGGCTTTCTATACACATAGTTCCTTAGGGCCTCTAGTGAGCCCAAAACCTGGCCTGCAATATAACATTGGGGTTATCCAAGTCCTGAGTTAGAAACCAATTAACATAGCTAAGCTGGGCCGCAATATAGTAGAGGTAAAAATTGGGGAGACTCAGGCCCCCCCTGGCATACGGGGCCATCAATCTAGCGGAGGAGATTCTAGCTCCTTTGTTGTTCCACAGGAAAGGTGTTATCATTGCTTGAATGGTGGTGCAGATTTGCTTGGATAATGGGGTCGGAGAGTTATGGAACAGGTACAAATATTTTGGTAGGAATACCATTTTTATTACATTTATTCTACCCCACAGCGTTAGCGGGAGAGGCCCCCACACCTGTATAGATTTAGACAGTTGCTGATTAATTGGGATTACGTTTAAGGGTACAAACTGTTCGGGGTCAAGGTGAATATTAATCCCAAAATACCTAAAGGTTGTAACCCACTTTAAGCGGGGGTCCGCTGTCTGGTTCTGTTCAAGGGAAGGTTCTAAGGGAAAAATTACTGACTTAGACCAATCTGCCATTTACTTTTAAATTAATTCAACAGGTTTTAACTGGAGTATTTTCAGATTGGGATTTTTTGCTGCTATGGGGGATAATAAATCTCTAAAAAGTCAAGTTTTTTTTCTCTAAAAATTAAAATTATTTCACTAAAAAAACTCAACCACAGAAACTCGACTTTTAATAAAAAGACCCCCAATTGTTACCTTATCTGTCCCGCATTCACCACCTCTCTATACACTCCTCTCTTTTTACTCACTCACCTCTCTATACACCTCTCTTTTTACTTTCTTTTCTTTCTTTCACATGTTGATCCCACTTCAATGTCTGCTTTCTTTTCTCAAATACTTATAAATACTTACTCTATAAAAACCTGCTTCATCTTACAGATTTCAACCATGCCACTGGCGGTTAGGTAGGTTAAAAAAATGTTAAAAGGTTGCACTTGATGGACATGTGTCTTTTTTCAACCTAACTTACTATGTTACAACTTACTATGTTAGCACTATGTTACTATGTTGCACAATGTATTTCTGGAGGTGGAGGTGGAAAACAGCCCTCGCTGACTGCTGCGAAGTTAATGGATTAACAGGGATGCTTAAACTTAGCACTTAACTATGATAAAAATGGTGAAATGAGGTATGTCCAGTAACTTCTAAACTATAGTATGAAAATAAATGTGAGTATGTCTAGTTTGGTGGTTCAATTGGTATCTGTCCCTTTTTACCTAAGTAATAGTATACTATACCACAAGTACAACTGAAACATTAGCAGATATTTTTTGAGACATTAGCCTCAATGTAACAAAACTTGCAGCACACACATATTGTATATGTGTATCATATTTTGTACAGTTCATTGATTTCCTAACAAAACTGTATTAACTCCCACAATGTTCACTACAGATTAAAATACAACTAAACTGGTTAATCAATATATTATTTGATTACTTAAATTTATTCAGTTGTTTCTTTCCTTCTCACTTTGTAAGTATGGTTTCAAGATGTCTACATTATTTCATCTGTGCTGAGCAAACCAGACTACAACTCTGCTTTATTTATATCTGTTGCATCTGTTTTCTTCTCGTTCCAAACATATATTTGCACCAACAGATAGCATATCCACAATGCAAATTACATTTGATCTAGAATGGTTCACTAAAAAACATACTCAGTGGACCATACATCATTGCTTTCAAAAATAAGAAAACAAAAATAATAAAACATGTTTTGTAAATTCATACTTAATTCTTGAAAAGCCTTCAATTAATTTCAAAGAAATTAATTATTTTGAATTCTCCCCACACACAAGCTCAGAAAAAAAGTTCCTTACAATCATTCTAATGGTTCGTTCTTTCATAGTATTCTGAAAACAATTTAATTAGTCAATACTTCACCACTGACTACTTCAAAATAATATGTGGGAAATTCCCAAACTTTTTTTTGTCAGGGAAAAAAATTCACCTTCATTGAAAATCGAAACAAAGGTTCAAAAATAAATATGGGCAGGCATGGCTTTGAAAAATGTATTGCACAGCAGGGGGTATATTCAAGAGCTTAATTAAGCAACAGCCTTTACTTGCCCTCTTAAAAAAAATATCACATTTACATTTTCTCCAATTATAGGTTAGTAGCTTGTTGATAAAGAATGACTAGAATGTGATTGCTTTAAAAAAATGACATCAAGGATGCTTCTAAATTATTAAGATTCCAGAAAGCATTAACACACATATGGGGGGGAATAGAAAAAGTTGTGAATGGAAAATATGTGCAATGCAAATAATTTTTCCTTGGCACCTATTTAATAAAGCGACACTATTTAGTGACCCAGTCACTAAAAAGTGCAAATTTTATAGTGTGTACCATTACACAGTGTATGTGAGAAAATACCTTACTGAAAAAGCTATTTTTACACTAGAAAAAGAATCAGTATATGTATGTTCAGCAGTGTAAAGAGACTAATATCTGTTTAATGAAAAATATTTACATTATAAAATATGAATTTAGAATCTTTTTTTCAAGCACATTTTGCTTCTGTTTATGTCTTTTACTACATTTCCTACTTCTTTCTAACCTCATATAGTTGTTTGAATATGCTTAGCTTAAGCTGTAATTATATTTAATGATCAGGGCTCACTTTAAAGAAATTCTGCTTAACTCATAATAACTGACAATAAAGTAATTTATTAACTATATATATATATATATATATATATATATATATATATATATATATATATATATATATATATATATATATATATATATATATATGATACAAATATATATGGCATAATAGGGAAAATAATCAATTACATCAAGGTTTTGGAAAGTGATTGATTACTGCATCATTTGTCATCAAATTCAGGCCCTCTCATTCTTAGTGGGATTGAGTTTTATTCAAGCCAAAGTCATCATGAAAGTATTAATTTGTTATTACTAAAGGTATAAGTGACTCACTTATCTGGAAACCCATTATCCAGAAAGCTCAGAAATATGCAAAGGCCATTTTCCATAGAGTCCATTTTAACCTTTTAAATGCCACAGATCGTAGAATCTACGTTCTGTGGCAATGGTACTTGAAGTGCCACAGAACGTAGATTCTACGTTCTGCAGCACTTCTTGGTTCTGGAGCGGAGGAGCGGCTGTCCTCGGTCCCCTGCCCCTAGGCAACGAGCAGAGCAGGGGATCGAGTGGCCCCTGGGGCGCGATCGCCCAGGGGCCCCAAAACAGTAGCAGGCACGTGTTACTTAAGTGTCCTGCTGCTGCAGCCTACACTGCAGCGATCAGCTCCGCCCCCACAGCACAGGGACAGAAATCAAGTCGCAGATTTCTTCCTGGGGCCCTTCCAGATCGTCTGCAACAGTCTCCAGCAACTTTTTCAGGTTAGTGCAACAATTACACACACAAACACACCAACACACACTTATTACAGTAATACACACTTAGATTCACACTTACACACACTTACACATACATTTTTGGGGATTGGGGGAGTCACTTACACTCACTGCACTCACACACACGTGCACACACACGCGCACATAACATGTTATTTACCAATTGTACACACGCACACACACATACATGGCATTGTGGCTTTTTTTTTTTTTTTCTTATCGCATCGTCTCTTTTTTTGGCTGAAAAAATTTTTTTATTGCCATTACGAATAGCGTATTCGCTAACCGTACTGTGCAATACCTTTTGTATGTTATTTCTGTGATTATATTGCAATTTTGGGTATTTTGGTGCATTTTTAGCCATTTTATTGAATTTTTAGCCATTTTATTGCATTTTCAGCTCTGCATATGTTGTGTTCACATGTTTCTAGCCATATAACCTGTTTGGCCCAGCTAAAATATTCAAACTGTGATTCTGACGGCCGATAACACTAGTCTGGAAAAAAAACATTGATTTTTGTGGTTTTATTGGATTTTTTTGCATTTCACTCTTTACTGCCTTATTTTGTTTTGACTTGTAAATTTTATCTACTATATATCCATTTGGGGGTCTCTGTGCGCCACATAGTTTGGTATATCTATGCATATTGGGCATCAAAGTGTTCAGTAGACACCTGGCGTTCATATTTAGGATGTTTTATGCTGATACGTTACGAAATGTGGGGCATATAATGGGGTAAAATTCAAGCTTTCTGACGATTTTCAGAAATTTGATAAAAATTGTTATGTTCAGCATTGCTTTGCAGTTTGGCAGTTTGCAGTAGGAACACATATTTACCCATATTGGATTCGTCAGAATGTGTACTTTCTGAAAATACATGGTTTTCTGGGGTCTCTGTACTGTTAGGGGGGTCTAATGTCGCATAATACACACACCTGGTGCTTATATTGCAGCAGCCAGGGCTTCAGCTGTGAAAATGTATATACACTATTGTCATTTGGTGGTCTCTGTGGGCCACATAGTTTGGTATATCTATGCATATTGGGCATCAAAGTGTTCAGTAGACCCCTGGCGTTCATATTTAGGATGTTTTATGCTGATACGTTACGAAATGTGGGGCATATAATGGGGTAAAATTCAAGCTTTCTGACGATTTTCAGAAATTTGGTAAAAACCGTTATGTTCAGCATTGCTTTGCAGTTTGGCAGTTTGCAGTAGAAACACATATTTACCCATATTGTATTTGTCAGAATGTGTACTTTCTGAAAATATATGGTTTTCTGGGGTCTCTGTACTGTTAGGGGGGTCTAATGTTGCATAATACACACACCAGGTGCTTATATTGCAGCAGCCAGCGCGTCAGCCGTGAAAATGTATATACACTATTTTCATTTGGGGGTCTCTGTGCGCCACATAGTTTGGTATATCTATGCATATTGGGCATCAAAGTGTTCAGTAGACCCCTGGCGTTCATATTTAGGATGTTTTATGCTGATAAGTTACGAAATGTGGGGCATATAATGGGGTAAAATTCAAGCTTTGTGACGATTTTCAGAAATTTGATAAAAACCGTTACGTTCAGCATTGCTTTGCAGTTTGGCAGTTTGCAGTAGGAACACATATTTACCCATATTGGATTCGTCAGAATGTGTACTTTCTGAAAATATATGGTTTTCTGGGGTCTCTGTACTGTTAGGGGGGTCTAATGTCGCATATTACACACACCAGGTGCTTATATTGCAGCAGCCAGCGCGTGAGCCGTGAAAATGTATATACACTATTGTCATTTGGGGGTCTCTGTGCGTCACATAGTTTGGTATATCTATGCACATTGGGCATTAACAGTGTTTAGTAGACCCCTGGCGTTCATATTTAGGATGTTTTATGCTGATAAGTTACCAAATGTGGGGCATATAATGGGGTAAAATTCAAGCTTTGTGACGATTTTCAGAAATTTGATAAAAACCGTTATGTTCAGCATTGCTTTGCAGTTTGGCAGTTTGCAGTAGAAACACTTATTTACCCATATTGGATTCGTCAGAATGTGTACTTTCTGAAAATATATGGTTTTCTGGGGTCTCTGTACTGTTAGGTGGTCTAATGTCGCATAATACACACACACCGGGTGGTTATATTGCAGCAGCCAGCGCGTCAGCCGTGAAAATGTCTATACATATTGTCATTTGGGGGTCTCTGTGCGCCACATAGTTTGGTATATCTATGCACATTGGGCATCAAACTGTTTAGTAGACCCCATGTTTATATTTAGGATGCTTTATGCTGGTAATGATACATGGACAATACGATGCTGGAAAGTTGAAGCTTTGAGGCAATTTTCAGATATTTCACCAAAACCGCCAAATTTGGCAAAGCCTTGCGACTCAGTAGTTTGGAGCAGAAAGGCATGGGTACCCATTTTAGATTCTGTAGAATGTGTACTTTCCAAAAATATATGGGTTTGGGGGGTAAACATATATTTCTGTGTTTTTACCCCACAAAAATGCAGTCAATGTGTTGATTTTTCATTAGCTGAAGTTACCCACAGGACAATTTGTATGTGCTAACTTAATTTTGGGGCCTCTAAATGCCATATACTTTGGTAAACATATGCACAGTGGGCACCAAACTGTTTGGAGGACCCCTGGCAATCACAATTTGGGTGCTTTTTTGTGATACGTAATGATACATGGGCGATATGATGCTGGAAAGTTGAAGCATTGAGGCAATTTTCAGATATTTCACAAAAACCGTCAATTTTGGTAAAGCCTTGCGACTCAGTAGTTTGGAACAATAAAGCATGGGTACCCATTTTAGATTCTGTAGAATGTGTACTTTCCAAAAATGTATGGGTTTGAGGGTAAACATATATTTCTGTGTTATTACCCCACAAAAATTCAGTCAATGTGTTGATCTTTCATTAGCTGATATATTATTCAAATTGCAGGTGAGTGATTGCTCACCAAAGTTAATCACATCTCAAAGGAGATGATTAACTGATTAAAATACAACTGTCACTTAAATTAAAGTGCACTTAAATATGGAGTGTGAGAATTGTCTGAACAGAAACCAGGTCTGGGGATACTGAGCAAAGTACCCCATCTATTGCCCACTGGTCAGCAAATTCTTTCAACCGACCAGTAAACACTGCTTGGGTGTACTCTGCTCGGATGCGGGAACGCACCAGCACTCGGAACAAGACCTCTGCTGGCAGAGGATTCCCACCTTCCAAACATTGCTTTCTAGATTTATGGATGACTAATTTAGCTAAAGCCAGGAGCAAGTTGGAGAGAAGGTCTTTCTCTTTATTGTCCCGGGATACTGGGCGTCCAAAAATATAAACATGAGGGGAAAAGTGTAACCAGAACTGCAGGTAAAGCTTCCTCAAAAGAGCCAATAGAGGTTGCAGTCTGGCACACGTAAAATAAGCATGAAACACAGACTCTCCTTTGCCACAGAATGGACAAGCAGCTGGGGAGTCTGTAAAACGAGCTAAATACTCTCCTGTGCTCAATGCACCATGCAGCACTTTCCAACTCAAGTCTCCAGTTGGTCTAGGCACCAAACTGGAATAAAGAGCTTGCCACTGAGGTCTTTCACCCTCATTAAGCACACGTCTCCAGATGGTATCATATCGGGAGATGAGGGCAAGGAAGTGTACAGTGTGAAGCATTAGAGAGTACAACAGCTTTCTTGTTATATCATGAAAGCGTGTCAATGGAAAATTCTCCAACTGGCTCAAGTTGGGGGAAGGAGGTGCTTGGGGGGATTGACGGGTTTTAGGTGCTATTATTATGTCTGGAGGTGAGGAGTTCCAAGGTGGACGTGGCTCTCCAGAATGTAAAACCCCATCAATGAAGGTGTGAGAATCAGGAGAGATTGTGTCCTTGATTTCCTTGAGAAGACGGTGTGGAACCCTAGTGGTGAGGAATCCCATGCGTTGCATAACTGCTTGAGAGTCCACCCAATCTGATTTCTCAAAATCCAGGAGATCTCCAACTCTGGTTAACCGAGCCTGGCAAAGGCGACGTCGGATGCTGATGGATTCTAACATCCTAGTCTTAAAAGATGGATTGTAAAGTAGGGGCTCATTTAGAATGTCTTCCCCTTCAATGGCTCCTTGCCTTAACACGGATACCATGCTCCAGGTTTTTAGCGTGTCTTGGTAGTAAGCCGGCAGGGTTGAAAGGTTTCTTAGGAAACCCTCAGGTTCAATTATAAACAATTGCCGGTCATATCCCATATTTCGTACCTGGCGATAAAAACTCGATGCTAGAGTACACCACTGTGGAGAAGGATCTGCATACAAGTATCTCTGTATTTGCTGGAGACGGAAGGTGTGCACTTGAGAACGTATACACACGACTCCCTGCCCTCCCTCTTTCAACAGGAGGCTTGAGACACCTGCAGAAACCCAATGCTTTCCTATCCAGAGAAAGTCCAGTAACCTTCTCTGGATCTTAGCAATGAATTCTTGGGTTGGGCTAAGACATATCAGCCGGTACCAGATCTGAGAGGCCACCAGCTGATTAATCACCAAAGCTCTCCCCCTCATAGAAAGTACTTTAGCAAAACCCTTCCACTTTCCAAGGCGCGTTAGAACACATTCCTCAAGTTCAATGAAATTCTGTGAGACAGGATACTCCTCAGCTGATAGGTAGACGCCTAAATATTTAATGATTTTACTCTCCCACGAGATGTCACGAAAAGCAGGAGGCAGGAAATCCACCTTTAGAGAACCCTCCAGAAGGCCTGAGCTCTTGGACCAGTTGATCCGGGCAGATGAGGCAGCAGCGTAGACTTCTTGACACTCTTGTGCCCGCTCAAGATCAACTAGGTCCTGGGCCACAAGAATTACATCATCAGCGTAGGCTGAGAGAACCACCCTCATGTCAGGTTCTTTGAGCACCAGTCCCGTGAGCCTTTTCCTTAAGAGACACAGGAAGGGCTCAATGGCCAGCGAGTACAGTTGTCCCGACAAGGGGCATCCTTGCCGAACTCCTCGTCCAAAGGCCAGAGGTGCAGTCAGAGACCAGTTGATTTTAACTAAACACTCTGCAGAGGCATACATTGTTTTCAGGTAGCCCACAAACTGTGGGCCAAAGCTATAGGCTTGCAGAGTGCCTATAAGATATTGGTGATCCACCCTGTCAAATGCCTTCTCTTGATCCAGAGAGAGAAAAGCAAGAGATAGACCAGTCCTTCTCGCAAAATGTAGTAAGTCTCGGATTAAAAAGACATTATCAAAAATTGTCCGACCGGGGACTGTATAGGACTGGTCAGGATGAATCACCTCTGCCAGCACAGATTTGAGCCTAAGTGAGATAGCTTTGGCCACGATCTTATAGTCTGTGCTAAGCAGTGAGACTGGTCTCCAGTTCTTAATAAGACGGAGATCCCCCTTCTTAGGAAGTAGTGATAACACTGCTCGACGACACGAAAGTGGCAACTCACCTTTCTTGAAGGCCTCAGTTAGGACCCTATGGAAATCAGGGCCCAGAGTATCCCAAAAGAACTGGAAGAACTCTATGGTCAGTCCGTCAAGCCCAGGAGATTTATTGTGGGGCATTAAACGGAGTGCTTGAGAGAGTTCCTCTAGAGTGATTGGTGTTTCCAACCTCTCTTTTCTCCTCTCACTGACCACTGGAAGCCCATCCCATAGCTCCTCACAGGCATCTGGAGAGATGGGATCTGGAGAAAAAAGGTTTTGATAGAAGGACCGGGCTCTGTCCCGGATAGCCTCCGGATCCTCAAGGGGGGTTCCATCCTCCGCAAAAAGGCATGTGATTTGTTTTCGGTTCCCCTTCTTCTTCTCCAGAGCATAGAAGAATCGGGAACCACGATCCATATCACAAAGTAACTGCATCCGGCTTCGCACAAAGGCACCACGAGCCTGTCGTTGTTCCATGTTACGCAGCGCTTCTTTCCTTTCTAGATATTCACACTGAAGGGCTTGGTCTTCAGAGCCTGATAGCCTTTGCTCAAGATCAAGCACCTCCCCATTCAGTGCCTCAATCTCTGCATTGCGCTGCCCGCTCACACTTTTGGTATACTCTTGACACAAGAGCTTTAGGTGAACCTTGCCTACATCCCACCACTGGTTCAATGTGGCAAATTCATCCTGAAAGGCCCTCCAGCCTCTCCATGTATCCCGGACTGACTTTGCAAAACCCTCATCTTCTAATAAACTGTTGTTAAAGTGCCAGTAAGCAGCTTTTGGCAGAGATGGTGCGATTGACATTCTCAGGGATACACAATTGTGGTCTGAGAATGGTGCCAATCTAATGGTGCTCGACTGGGCTCGTGACATGAGATGGCTCGATATATATATCCTATCAATCCGGGATTGAGAAACATGACCATCTCTCACCCTGACATAGGTAAAAGCAACCGTCTCTGGGTTCTGTTCTCTCCAGACATCAACCAAGGAGAAATGAGCAATTAGTTCTCGCAAAACGGACTCAGACGAGTCTCTTTTCTTGGGTACATTGCGATCTCGAGCATCAAGGGTGTAATTAAAATCACCCCCTATAATCAAGGCTTCATCAGAGTCAATTGTCTCCATGTAGGCTGACAAACTTTCAAAGAACCGTGCCCTCTCTGGTCCGGTAGTAGGAGCATACACATTCATTAGATTATATGTTCTACCTGACTCCCGGACCCGAAGATGCAATAGACGGCCAGGGATGACAGAGGTAGCATTCAGGACCTCTGGCTGGAAGGAATCTGAGAAAAGGGTCACCACCCCGCATGATGTCCAAGTGAGGTGATTAAAAAAGACCCTTCCCTTCCACTCCAGATTCCAGCTTGCTTCAAGCTCTGGAGTGGTGTGGGTCTCTTGGAGGAAACTCACAGAGTACCCTCCTTGACGAAGAAAGGAGAGTACCTGAAACATTCGGAAAGGATTCCGACAGCCATTAGTATTAAGTGTGCTTATACTCAAGGCCATTACTGAGTCTTAGGAAGTGCTTTAACCTTCATCAAGGTCTGATGAGACAAACATTTTTTGTGAAACTTCATTATACGGAGATATTCCGCTGTTCCATAGTTCTTGGCCTCTTTTATGACCTTAATGTATTGTCTCACAGAATTGATAACTAAAGGCAAATCATGCCACTTCTCCAGAGCCATGTGCATCTTCTTCTCTAATTTAACACCAAGGGTGCTCTCAAGAAACTTTTTGAGTTCCTCAGCAGGGATGATTGGGGTAGAAGGATTTGCCACTCCTATGTCAACCTCCTCTTCGATGTTCCCCTCATCCATGAGCTCTTCCTGGCTAAGGGATTGATAATCTCCCCTCTCCACTAGAGCTTTGAGAATCTCTCCACAAGTTGTTACAGGAAAAGTATCAGAATCACTTTTCTGGAGACCCTGCAATGGCTCAGGTGTTCCCTCAACTTCACCTGAAACACATTTGGAAGTGTTTGACACAGGAGCAACAGAACTAATTAGCTCCCCAGCAACCGGTAGAGCTTTGGAGGCTCGATGGTTAGCCTCTGCCCTCTCTACTACCTCCTGTGCTTTCTGGATGGCAATAACATTTGGGTCAGTTGAAGACAAGGGAGGAGAGATTTTAGCATGAACAGTAGAGGTTGTCTGGCTACCCTCCACCGTATTTACAACTCCACCCTCACCATCCTTCCCAGCAGTTTTATCTGCAGGGTCCTGTATGGGGGTTAGCCCAATATTCTCCCCCTCCTGGAGTGAAATACCCTGAGGCACTAAAAACTGAGGCTGGTTGCATTTGCCAAATATCAGCACCTCAGGAACACTGACTGCCCACTCTGCAGGAGTCTCATTAGGTATCTCTTTACACTCCAAGGGAAGATCTTCCAAATGATTTTGAGGCAGATACTGCACCCCTGACTCTGTGGGGAAACCAACACTGCCATGTTCAAGGCCATGCAGACCATTAACCTCATTATTCCCCACCTGGTCTGGAGGCAAGAGTGCATGGTCTGACACAGGTTGATCGTGACCAACAGTTGGGCCAGACAATGTCACCACATGAGGAGCAGAAGTTTTGCTGCCCTTTTTACCCTTGGATGGGGGTGCTCCATCATTAACCACTGATGCCCATTCCTCAGGTACCAGCCAGTTTGATTTAAATTTCCTCTTTTTCTTGGCATCTGAAGAGGAAAGGCCACTATCTGCCCCAACCCCACCAGGTGTTGCAATCATGGGTACCCCCACACCTTCAGGGGTGCCCATAACAGGGGTACACTTTTTTGTGGTAGGAACAACTGTGACCCTGGGGGAAGCTTTGACATGTTTTCCCCCCTTCTCTTTTGCCGCAATTGTAAGACATGCTGCAGCCTTAGATGTCTTCAGTGAAGAAGGAGGAGGTTTGGATGTTGTAGAGGTGTGTTGTGTAACAGCCACCTCCTTTAGTGAAGGAGATATCCCCTTTGAGGACCCTGCTGAAATAGTCCCAGCAGGATAAGATGTTTTATTTGAGGCACTGGGAGCAGGAACAGGGGCTGTGGTCTTAATTTGCCCTTTGGGGCAACTCTGGCGAGTGTGCCCCAGGTTCTTGCAAAGGAAGCACCTCACTTCCTCTGTGCTGTAAAAAATTTTATACAGCACCCCTTCAAATGGAACCCCGAAAGACCCCTCAATAGTGTCTTGCCCCCGAGGTAAAAGTAGTTGCACCTGCCTTTTAAAGGAAAGGACGTGCCTCAGTCTGCTCTCCTTACATCCCAGGGGAATTCTAGACATATTTGATTTTAACTCCCCAAGGGCTTGCAGGTGGGGGTACAATAAGTGGTCTTGCAGGAAGGGGGGCACATTAGATAAAACCACCCTTGTGCCCAATCCTTCTAGGGGTTCTACAGGGACATAACTCCCTCCCACTGTGATACCCCTCTGTACCAGAGTATGCACTGCAGTTAGAGTACGGGCAAAGATTATGGCTTTCCCATACATTTTACTTGCTGCCACTACTGCAGAGTGGCCCACCACTTCAGCTGCAGCCTTTATATAAGCCTCTATGCCATGAGTGCTTGACATTAGGCATCTGACCCCATGCTTCCTTGTAAGCTTCTCTACCCCAGCAGTGACTTGGCTAGGGTTGCTGCCAGTAGCTACCGCGTGTGCAAATGTTTTAGCAGGGGTCACATTGGCAGCAGCAGCAGAAGTAGAGGCAATGGGGCTTTTTGACATGGGCTCTGCCTGGTGTTTCCTTGCAGAGCTACAGCTGGGTTTTTCAGGTCCTTTTGCTTTAGAACCAAGAGATGTTTTTTTATAACTTTCCTTTTTATTCCCTCCCATTATTTTACACAACACCACACAAAAAGAAAGCTTTATACTATTGATTAACAAAAAAGTAAGTTTTAAGTTGAGAAGCTGTGGCAGGGAGAGGGTTAATGTGAGCAGGTGCCTGGGAGCTGCACTGCTGCTGCTGGAAAAGATTTTATATTTATACTTATATTAAATCCTTCTCCCTTTAGCTTTCTCTCCTCACAGAACTGAGTGCAAAATCAAAATATCCACTCAATCTGTACAAAAATTAAACAATTTGTGCTGAAACAAGAGAAAAATGCAAATGAAACTGACACCCAGGTGCGGGGGAGGGGTAGGGGATCTAACAGTGAGTTTGTAGCCCAGAGCAAGTGAAGGGAACTGGGCTAAGAATCACTCACCTTCAGGGTCAAAAGAAAAATCGATTTTTAGTAAAGAAAATCAACTCAAAACTTCCCAAATTTCACCCACCAAGTGGACAACACATTCACACACCAAGTGATAACAAAAAATCCTGTCTCAAACAGGAATTTCAATGCTTAATTCAGCACTAAACAGAGAGCTTTCTCCTGTGTGTTGATCTTTCATTAGCTGAAGTTACCCACAGGACTATTTGTATGCGCTAACTTCATTTTGGGGCCTCTAAATGCCAGATACTTTGGTAAACCTATAAACAATGGCCACCAAACTGTTTGGAGGAACCCTGGCAATCATATTTAGGGTGCTTTTTCTTGGTGCGTAACGATACATGGGTGATATGGTGCTGAGAAGTTGAAGCTTTGAGGCAATTTTCAGATATTTCCCCAAAACCGACAATTGTGGGAAAGCCTTGGGACTCAGTAGTTTGGAGCAGAAAGGCATGGGTACCCATTTTAGATTTGGTAGAATGTGTACTTTCCAAAAATATATGGGTTTTGGGGGGTAAACATATATTTCTGTGTTTTTACCCCACAAAAATGCAGTCAATGTGTTGATTTTTCATTAGCTGAAGTTACCCACGGGACTGTTTGTATGCGCTAACTTCATTTTGAGGCCTCTAAATGCCAGATACTTTGGTAAACCTATGAACAATGGCCACCAAAATGTTCAGAGGAACCCTGGAAATCATATTTAGGGTGCTTTTTCTTAGTACGTAATGATACATGGGTGATATGGTGCTGGGAATTTGAAGGTTTGAGGCAATTTTCAGATACAGTATTTCACCAAAACCGACAATTTTGGGAAAGCCTTGCGACTCAGTAGTTTGGAGCAGAAAGGCATGGGTACCCATTTTAGATTCTGTAGAATGTGTACTTTCCAAAAATATATGGGTTTGGGGGGTAAACATATATTTCTGTGTTTTTACCCCACAAAAAATGCAGTCAATGTGTTGATTTCTCAGTAGCTGAAGTAAAGTCCTGAACAATTTGGATGTGCTAACTTCATATTGGTGTCTCTAAATGCCAGATACTTTGGTAAACCTATGCATAATGGGTATCAAACTGTTCAGTGGACCCCTGGCAATCAGCTTTTTCTTGGTACCTAATATAGTTTGGGATATGCGGAGCAGCAAAATAAAACCTGTGAAATGATTTTTCAGAATTTTGAATTTTTTTTTGAAAAACCGCTATGTTCAGACAAGCTTTTATGTTTGGTAGTTGGGAGTAGAGAGACATAGTTACCCATTTTGTAATCGGCAGAATGTGTACTTTTCAAAAATGTATGGTTTTCTGGGGTAAACCTACGGTTTCAGGATTTTTTGCCTTGGAATCTAAAGCATGCCGTTTTCTGCCTTAGTGCTTTCAAAATTCGGTAATATACTGCTGGGAGTTTTTGCTGTACAGAAGTCCTAAATCTCCCTAAAACTATACATATCTGGTATTGGCACGTTCGAGAGACATAAGACTTTCCAAATCAGTTGGATTTTCATCCGTAAAATGAAATATTTTTCTGGTATAAATTGATATATGATGAAAAATGGTAATTTTTAATTTTTTTTTGGTATTTAGCACTATAAATTTTTTTGCACAGGTGGAAATACATGAAAACTCAGATTTAGAAAGCTCAGTTTCTACCGAAAAAAACAATGTATAGTTTTCCTAGGTCAACTATAGGTTTCCCCTCAGAAAATGCCCCTAAAGTGAGAGAGCACAAAATGCTTAAAAACGGCTGGCATTTCGCGTAACCAAAATGTGAAATTCTGCTGCCACTTAAAGGGTTAAACAAATAATCCAAATGTTCTATATGCTGTTATTATTTGCACATTATGCACTTTGTTTAGGTCTGTATGACAAAGCAATCAAGAATGAATGCACAGGAAAGAGACTGGAAACTTTAAATAGGATTGTAAAATAGGGAATATAGGAAATAAATCAGGAAAGATATTCCATAAGAATTATATATATATATAATTCCCCTGCAGCTGCCGGCTATGTTGTATTCTTGACTCACCTTGGAGTATTGTTACATTCTCATACAAAGATACCATTGGGGGTTCCTTCTCCTAAAACAATCCTGATTGCTATGGAACTAAAGGTGGCCATACAGATAGACTTGTGAATGATCCTGTCAACTACAAATTATTCACCCATCCATGGCAAATGATAGGTGATACTTTTGCCGTATCTCTGTCATGTAGGCTACAAGATCTCACGTATATTGACCGATGACTGTCTGTCCCTTTGTTTTCTTTTTGCAAAAGGCATGAGCTGTAAACAAGTGTTTAACTATGATTATCTAAGTGTCCCACCCACTGACGAATTTCATTATTTCACAACAAATATTTTTAAACCTGTCTGATAAAGTGTTGTGCTGGAATGATGCAATCTTTAACACCCCATCATTGTAACAATAACTTGATGATTTTATTGGATCTGCTAAATTGTTTCAAACAC
Organism: Xenopus laevis; assembly: GCF_017654675.1. Lineage (NCBI taxonomy): Eukaryota > Metazoa > Chordata > Amphibia > Anura > Pipidae > Xenopus > Xenopus laevis. Next base: position 31,842,870 of record NC_054378.1, on the reverse strand, counting down.
AGAAATCTGCCCATGTATGATACCTTAAAAAGGGGAAGTTAATGTAGAATTTTGGTAAGGAAGCTTTTTTGAGAATATTAAAAGTAATGTGAGAAAGCATACTCTCTCTCCTCATCCAAGGTAGCTTTTTCATTAATGCCAAAAAATTGGTCATGTGACATATGCATGGCACTTGAAAAGCAAATGCAGCAGGCATCCTGGAAAATGTTGTAGCACCTGAGTCCTTTTTTGCCAAAAGACAAACTTTTCTTTTTATCAAATAGCAGCAATAATCATAACTTTGCTGGGGCTCAAATTCCCCAAGATTTTGGATAAAGTGGATGTTAAAATTCTTTATAAATAGAGTGAAGTGACAAAAATAGTTACTGCAGAAGTTGCATCAAAATTGTATCTGAACTCAACATTTTGGGGGTATTTACTAAAAGCAAAAATGTCTCAATAGTTTCTTAAAACAACTTTGACCAAACTCCTGTGAATATTTTTATCAATAAATCAATAATAAAATTATTTATCAATAAATTTACTCTAAAAAATTCTCAAAAAGTCTCAAAAAAATCGAATACGATTTTTTGGATTTGTCGTCTGAAAACTCAGATATTTTTGGATTATCACCCAAAACCACAAATTCTTCAGAATGTTTATATGGAATCCATCACAGATCATGATATCTTCAAATTGTGAAAGGGACATCTGCCACTGACTTCTTCATGACCAGGGTTTAATAAATCCTCTAAAAAAAATGTTGTTTTCCCCTTTAATTTTCCAACCAGAAAAAAAAATCTTTAATTTTAATAAATAACCATCTTACTGTACTAGTCATTTCTAACTTCCATGTTTAAACCTCCAAGTTACACTTCAATTACAATCTACAGGTAGATTTAGAACATATCAATGTAGAAAATACAGATTATTTCTTGAGTTTTTTTACAATGACAAGTGAGCTCAGATGAATAAATCACTGCCCATATCCTGGTGTTCTTTCTCTACTCGTAACGATTTATGAACAGATGCATATGCTGGCATTCTAGCAGACCTCTGCTAGCACCACACCTTGTGTGTTTTGGCTCTTTTCATATGATCCATTGATTAAGGGCAAATCACCTGAAATGCATAAGGCATAGTTAGGGTTGGCTAAACCCAAACAAAGGGGACTGGCTAGATAGCATTTCGGGTGGGGCAGTGATGTTAGGGTGGGCATAATGACATTAGAGGGGGGGAAATATTGCCAATGGGGTTATGCCACCAGGGGATATTGCATCACTTAGATGCAACTGTCCCAAAACAGTTTTCTGTCCAGTTTCTATCCAGTTCATGTTTCATACCAGAGAGAACATTTTGAACAGACAGGCCTTTTAAAAACTAAGATGTCCACTTCAAAACCAGATGACAACCCTATCTCTATCTTTATTCTGCCTGATGAGTAATTCCAATGCTTTAATTACAGGTGTGGGATATATTATACAAAAATTAGTTATCCAGAAAGCTCTGAAATACAGCAATGCTAATTTACAAAAACAATTTTCCCATTTAAGCCATGTTGAAGTGAGTATCTTAGTTTTTAAATGTTTTTCATTTATTGGCCAGATTATTGTTCAGGTTTCCACAAGGCTAAAAACCAAACAGAAAGTTGAGACACAAATAGCCCTTAGAAAAACCGAACTGCTCAGGTCAAGACTGAACAGGTGGCAACCCTAGGTGGTGTCCGCAGTGGCTTATTAGATAAAAGTGTAGTTCTTTTACCAGAATCCCTTCCTATGCATCTTGTTATAAACAATTATTTACACAAATACTTTCCATCTGCTATTTTAAAACATGCTCTTATGTTTTATTGTGCCTTTAAACAAATCAAAGGTGTACTAATGAATGTTTGGAGAGAAAACAGTTATTATGTGAATATATGACAATATGTTATAATATTTATCTATCTATCTATCTATCATCTATCTATCTATCTATCATCTATCTATCTATCTATCTATCTATCTATCTATCTATCTATCTATCTATCTATCTATCTATCTATCTATCTATCTATCTATCTATCTATCTATCTATCCATCCATCCATCCATCCATCTATCTATCTATCTATCTATCTATCTATCTATCTATCTATCTATCTATCTAATCTACTCTGACTATGAAATATCTTCATTTCAGCTTAATAGTAAAAGACTGAAGAGTAGCGCTGTCAATCTAGTGAAAGAAAAAAAAAACGAAATAATGTGTATTCTTGTACACCAAGCCTTGGCTTGAAATAATAAATTTTCTTGCCTTTTTGATGTAAAAGAGATGAGAAAAAAGCACTCAAAAAATTCATTTGTATAAGCAGGCCCCCCTGCTGAGGAATTTTCAATTATATATATCTAATTATGGCTGTCAGTAGATGAATTGGGGGGGGGGGGTGTCCCTTCAACTCTCCCCTTACTTGTTTTTGTCTCTCAGAATGATTATAGCACACTTACACAACTAATTGCCTTGCTGCTTATTAGTAATACAATTATGCAGGCTGATCGCCTTGTGTGAACAGCCATCTGTACAGAGAGAAAAAGTGGCACTATACAAAACTATCCATAATTTAACCAATGTTATTCCATTGCACTGTGCTTGCACAATCATATTCCATAGTCACCCAGGCAAAAGAGAGATTTGTATTGTTTGTCTGGATTGTAGAGAAAAAAGGAGATTGAAATATAAGTAGAATGAAAAGTGAAGCATGAAAATCTGTATTTTCTCTGGGGCCATTTTTCTTTAAATTTTATGCCAACGGCTGTTTGAGTTTTCCTTACAGCAAGCTGAGAAAGTTGAGATTTCTTTGGGCTCTAAAACATGATTAGTATAAGTGTTGATGCTTTCTGCTGAAATGAGATGAATGTTCATCTTTTGTAAGCCCTTTTTTTCTTTCTAGAAAGCCTTCTTTTGGGGAAAAAGTGAGCAGAATATGTTAGATTGCAGAAATGCAGTTGTGCTGAAATGAAAAAGGTTAAAGAAAGGACTAGTTGTTTATTTAGCTCAAAAAAACATGCGAATTAGGATGCCACTTTGTGATTATAGGACTGCCACCAATATTTTTATTTCTAGTAGTGATTTACTTTATGTTTGGAGAAAAAAACCCTCAGCTTAGTGCTTTAAATATAATAAATCATCTACATTTTAAAGCAATCTAAGTGAACCAGCACCCATTGTTTTACAGTGAAATTCTAAATATATCAGAATGAAATCCTTTGAAAATGGCAGCCCTGGGTGCACATCACTACCATTGGACGATATTTGCAAGTCTTGTGTTGAAGAATTATGCTGATGGTAACGTTCTCCCTTTTGAAATGAAACATTTTAAATACCGTTTGTGCTATTTCTTCATCTAAAAGTAGCATGTGTTAATATTTTGATTCAAATGGTAACAACTGTTAAGCTGTCTCCAGTAAAAAAAAACAAAATCACAGTTAATGCAGCTTATTTATTTAAAGAATGGAAATCATTATTAAAAACAGAGCAATGCAAACATGGGTAGCGTGAGCTTCTGTCTTTATAGTGTGTATTGCATCACTTCCCAGAGCACACAGTGAAATTGCCATTTGCATTGAATTCACTGGAAACAAGTCTGGTCCTATATATATTCAACCTGCTTTGGATACCTTGGAACTACCACTATATTCACAGTGGTGGTAGTTCTAGGTTTCCCCAGAGCTAAACACAACTCATTAGCAGAGGCTAAACAGACTCAATGGTGCTCAGCGGCACTATGCTGAATTGCAATGTGTGTCTTTGGATGGCAGTACTTTTAATAAACAATGTCAACATGCGCAACATTTGCATCCATTTTAATGAAAAACATAAATGTACTTGTGGTTGTAAATTACTATTTTAGTGTCACTCTATTCATTACATTTAAAAATAAAGTTTTTAGTGGATAACTAAAGAGAAATTGGATTTTGTTAAAAAGAAAAGTAGCTGCAAACACTCACACTAGGTACCATTAAATGATGATTTGTAAAACTGATCATTGTTGTCTTTTGCTCTAGTTATAATTTGGCACCAAAAATATCTGCACAGTATATAGCAAACACTCTAGCTGACTAATGATAACATTTTTCGCTAGCCATAGATTTGCAGCAAAATTCTGTATTTTCAGCAGAACAAGTATTTTCACAAAACCATTACAAACACTTTGGCCAAGAAAAAAATGTGGCTGCAAAATGTCAATTAATCCTAATTAGTAATCTGAAGTGAAGTCTATCGGTGACAATTTTTTTTTGACGTGCTTCAAATGCACAAAAAAATTGACACATGCTATTATTTATGCAGCTAGACTTTTCGCTTATCGCTGTTTTCCAATGACCAAAGTCATCTAAGAAAGTAAATTCACCACAAAAACCACCCATTAAACTCAATTTCTACACTTATAAAAGCTTTGCACTTTAGTAAATGGTGCTAAAAAATATTAATGTGCAATGAGCTATAGATATATTTAATGAACTTAAATGAACTTAATGATCTTAAGCATACTCCATAATATTAAGTGGTTAATTGTTGCATACCGCTTTTCTGTCTTTTGTTGGCAGATTTATACCAATTTTTGAACAGACTTTTTATGAGAAGAATAAATGCTAGTGTCAGTTCTTTGTGTCACTTCGCCATGTAGCATTCTTTTTTGCAATTTGTAAAAACTTGATTTGTTCGTTTATAAATATGCAAATAGATTTTCTATGAAAAATATGCCATGCATATTGATACAATGACCAATATAGTGATTTCTCCTCATCCTAATATCATATGTTTTCTCTCCTATTCTATTTTGGAGAATTTGAATACAGTCACTCACAAATGCACTAATGCACAGCCTTCTGTAAGTAGCAAGCTGTTCAGAAGAGGTTGTACTGGACCGCGTAAAAACACACATGGTATTTTCATGAGATAAGTCATGAAACAGGTTTGGTGGTAACCTTGGACAAATTAAATGGATATATGAGTAATATGAGTCTGTTAATTTAGGTAACCTGTTGGTCTACAGTCTCATGCTAGGTGCACAGGGAACAGTTTTCTGATTTGACATCTTATATTAGGAATGTCACCCTCTAACTGTATTTGAACTTTCACTCAAATTGACCCCGTCACCCTATGCTTGTGAGAATTTCTTTTAGTTGCAGCTGAGCTACAGCCAGTGAACTACAAGATAGAAATCCAAATTTGTATCCTTTTAGCTGTTGTCTCAGTGGTATATTTTTCATTTAATCCATGGAGAATATCAAAAATTATAGGGGAAGCTAGGATATTTAGTCTAAAATCAAGTGGAGGACAAAAGTCTGGACATACCAGTATTATCAAATGTGTCACTATAAATATAATTGTTGTTCCGGGAATGCTAGGAATTTTAATTTTGGCACACATGAAGGCTGCCAGCTTGACACACATTTTATAAAATCACATACATCCGAATTGTTGGTCTGTTATTCCTTACACTGCATAAATGACATCACAGCTTTAATAGGATATAACACCGCACAGCAAAATGAACGAATATCAACTGTATAATGTTGTACATCCTCCTGCCATTCACTTTTTTCCTTTTCTTCTTTTCGCACACTACCTACATGAATAATTACCATATTTGTTTCAGTCCTTACCAGTAAACAAGTGCCAGTTGTGACCCATACTCCTTATGTTACAAATATGCTTTAAGAATATTATTGTATTCTTATATATTATATTATGTGTATATTATACAATTATAAGATATATTGAAGATTTCTACTTTCTTTGCAGTACCTGGAATGTCAGATTGAAGGTGCAATTGGGTGGGGGGGGGTCATTTTTTGCATTGATAAATATTCATGAAACTATTGCAGGATAACCAAAATGAAAAGGTTTTCATGTATCTCAAACATTATTATGAGGTGCTATTGAAAGTGGCCGGACGGCTATAAAATGCATCAAGTGAATGTTTCTCTTGTGATTAGGCAATCAAGTGCTGATTTTAATGGACGAATAAAATATGAATTTTTAATCTTTTTTTATTTTCTCAGTTCGTGGTGCTCCGTGCTAATTGCATGGTATTATTATGAGGCAGCCCTGAACAAATGTTGGGATTAAAATATTTTCGCATATCTTGAATATATTAAGGTTTAAGGCTTAATTATAAAGACAGCTGAACTCAGTGTTCCAGCACAGAAATTCAATCTATCATTGTACAATTAGTTTCAAATTACACAATATTTCCAGCCCTTATAAAGAGAACAGATAAGCCTCTTTGGCTTGAACTACATGTTTTGGACTCTAGTGACTGGAGTGCCTGCTCTATCAAGAAATGTTTCTACATTTTGTGCATCATCCTTAATGCTCTTTAGATAAGCAAAGTGATATACTAATTGAAATAATAAACTGGTCAGTACAACAATATGGTAGGTCAAAATTTGGTTGCTGATGGGTTATAGGAAGCTTAGAAAGGCAACTTGCATGGATAAAGGAATGGGTGAATTTTTTTCACCTGATACAGGTTTGCTGTAAAATTCGCATATACAGTAGCAAAAAGTTATGCAAATCTGTTTTAGAATTTCACCAATGAGTTTTGTTCCTCAGGGAGAAATATGAAAACTCCCACTGGCCACATTTGCCACGAAAAAGGCCATTGACTCCAATGCATTTGGTGCAAGAAAAAAACATGGTAAAAATATGCCCACTGAGCTAATATTTTTTACTAATTCAACAGGACAGTTTCTCTTGTCGCTATTATTGCATAGTTCTGTACAAATGGTTCATATTTTTATACTATAAGATGATGTTCAAACTTGCCTGATAATTTTTGAGAGCGGATTCCTAGCATGACATCCTGGAATCCTGGTAGTCACAAATATAATAATCTTTATATAGAAAATGCTGTATTATAAGCATAGCATGACCAATTATAAAAATCCACATGATTACTGGAGACATTATTGCAACAATATAAGTTTCTAAGAAGGACATATAATTCATAATTCATAGTTATTACATTTCCTTTCTTATGGTCTACAGGATACAATGACACAGCTAAAGGTATTCTAAATGAAGAAATGTGTTTTTTTCATAATGCATTTTTTCTCCTTTTGTCACTCCCACTTCCTTAAGTATTTGCTTTCCAAGAAGCACAAAGCTAATCAAATTCTTACAAATATATATTGCACCTTTTTAACTGGACTTACATTATCCAGCTGTAGACTGAACACAGTCCTCTAAAGAATCTTTTTTTGGCTGCTACTCCACTGTAAACAATGTCACATTTGGTTCTTTTGTATAACGGCAGCTCTGAAACCATGAAAAATGTAGCATTTGGCCAAAGAAATGGTAAATTCTGGGAATTTCTATTCAGAAGACCTTGAATGGAACTCAGAAGGCTGAGATGAATCTATTTCTTCTTTTGAGCTCCATAGAAAATCTGGGACCATTTTTCCAGTGCCTAAATGCACAGGCACATTGTTGCCTTTTGATCCATTGTGTTCAATAACACAATTAAAGTCTGTTTCTAACTGCAGTGGTTTTTGATTCTCAGAAATATGTTCACAAAGTGTGAACGAGTACAGAGTTCTGATTGGATGGCTTGCATTGATTTGGTAAATGCTGCAATTAACAATAAAGTAGTCTTTGACTTAACATTAACTTAACATAATTCAGATTGATAACTTTAATATTGATTTTATTTGGCATAACCTATAAAACCTATGATGTTTTTACAGTACTAAAGTGGAACAGTTTTCATAATGCAGGTGTCACTGAAGGGCAAAAGTGTAATAGATATATGCAAAAACCAAATATGACGTTCTTTATCAGAAGGTTGAGGCTTATTTATCAATATTCTCATTTTAATAGTTTTAGAAGTTTTTGAAACTACAACTTAAGTCACTTTCTCTAAAACCACAAATGTCATGGAATTTACTAAAATATTCTAATTTAGAAAGTAAGAATGGAAAAAAGAGCTGAACGATGCACTAAAAATACCAATACAGGTATGGGATGCGTTTTCCAGAAACCCATTATCCAGAATTACAAAAAGGCCATCTCCCATAAACTCCATTTTATATAAACAATCCAAATTTTTAAAACTGATTACCTTTAACCTATAACTCTGTAATAATAAAACAGTACCTTGTACCTTATCCAAACTAAGATATAATTAATCCTTATTGGGGGCAAAACCAGCCTATTGGGGGAATTTAATGTTTAAAAGAATTTCTAGTAGATTTAAGGTATGAAGGTTCAGATTTTGGAAAGATCCATTATCCAGAAAACTCCAGGTTAACATTCTGGTTAACAGGTCCCATACCAGTACCTCTAAGGTTTTTGGACAATTACTAGCGAAATTATGTTATAAAACTGGAATTTCGGCATTGAAGTTACCAGGAATTGTTTTATTCTGCCCCTGGTAACTTGCAGGTAACTTTCTCAGTTTGCCTAATGGCAGCATTGCCTTTGCTGCCAGCATTCAATATTTATTAGTGATTGTAGATAATATGTTAATTCTCAGATTTTATGGGAGCTGCCTGATTTGGACCCCAGCCCCCTGTCACTCCCATCACCCCCCTCCCTTGGACTTTCCAGTTTTTCTGGCAAATTCAATGCCAGTGATTTCACGCAATGATGGCAAGGGCCACAGCAAAAAATGTTGCTATGGTGAACAAGATACGACACAATTCCCCCTAACTTAAAGGACAAGTAAAGCTAAACTAAAGAAGTATGTAGAAATGCTGTACATGATGTTTTGTGCTTCTGTACCAACCCAAGGCAACCACAGTCCTTTAGCAGTAAAAATCTGTGTCTCCACAGATGCCCAAGTACCTCCCCATCTTTTTTTCTGCTGGTTCACTGCACATGCTCTGTGCTGCTGTCACTTACTGAGCTTAGGGACCCACTCTCAATATACAGTACACATAGAATAGAAATGTCACAGTATTATGATTATTAATAAATATGGATAATTACTAGATTGCAGCACAGAAACTAGTGCACCTAGAATCAGAATGTAATAATCAACCCTGTAGCATCAGTTTATATTACAGGCCAACCTCATTTTCTGCTTGATAATTTGCCACAAACCCTAAGCTTAGCTTCTCAGCTGCTCAGAGCCCACTGAGCATGTGAGTGTCACAGACACTTTCCAAGATGGTGATCCAGTGTGATAAGTCCTGGATCATTGCTGTTATTGACAAGCTGAAACTTTAGACTGGTGCAATAAGGCCATTATATAAAATAGGGCATTTTTGGCCCTATTGATTTTTAGAGTTTAGTTTAAACCTCCCCCTATACAATACGCAAAACATAACGGGTCCATAATTTGGATCACCATAGCTCAAGTGTGCTAGAAACATTAAAACATTAATGGAAAACTAAACCCCCCGAACAATGTAGATCTCTATAAAAATATTTTGCATAAAACAGCTCCTTTGTAAAACCCTGCTTAATGTAAATAAAACATTTTCATTATAATATATATATTTATTATAATATATTTTTTGTAGTATGTGCCATTGGATAATCATAAAAAGAAAAATATTTAAAAAATAATAATGATCCCCCTGGGATCCTAGGATTCACGGTGCACACAAACAAACCAAACATGTTAGGTCACATGAGCCAATTAACAGACAAATTCTGTCTTTTGCTTCCACACTTCTTCCTTTTACAGTTAGAGTAGTTGTAGTATTTCTGGTCAGGCAATCTCTGAGGCAGCACACAGACCACCATGAAATGGTGGTTCAAGGCAAGAGATGTAAAAGGGCAATATTTACTTAAATATATATACCAGTTTGATAATATTCTTAAATATGCCACCTAATTTAATATAAACTGTTGCTTAATTATTAGTTTTGGGTGTATAGTTTTCCCTTTAAATAAACCCAAATAAATAATTTTGCCACCAATATAGATTTGTTATCTTAGTTACCATCAAGTGCAAGCTATTATTTATTATAACAGGGAATAGGAGATCTGAAGTCTATGGTAGATGGAATTCTGAGCTTTATGGAAAATGGGTTTCCAGATAAGGGATTAAATACTTGTACCATTGAGGGCAGCAGCAAAGGTTGGGAACTTTAGTCTCTACCTACATAATCTCTACCTTCTACCTACAGCAACACTTCTAATTCATATTTGAAGGTACAAATGGTTTCAAGACATATAAAAGATTTGATGATTAGAAGTAAGGTGTTCTCCATTTCACATAGTTACATAATACTGGTTGGATTTGTCATATTTTACAGACCTTCTTTTTTTTTTAATTGATACCATTACAACCCATTTAAATAATCAAAAGTTTATCTGGAATACTTGAGACCTGGGGTTTTCCAGATAAAGGATCTTTCCATAATTTGGAAACAGTATTTTTAATTGATACCATTACAACCCATTTAAATAACCAAAAGTTTATCTGGAATACTTGAGACCTGGGGGTTTCCAGATAAAGGATCTTTCCATAATTTGGAAACAGCAAAAATGAGCAACATACAAGTGAATGGGTTGGCAGAGCAGCTCACATTGTCAAAGTCTTGGGTGTTAATAGATTGTATTATCAAAAATTGTCTCACCACTATAGTTATTTTACACTTTACATCTGCTAGTCTGCTTCTCCATTGGGTACAACATTCCCACATTCAGCTGATACAGCTAAAATAGCATTGGTATGTGGACCACTCATGTTTATTTTAGAACCTATATAGTTATCCATGGTTAGGTAGGATCCTACAAAGTAAAAGAAAAACTGTGTTGTTTTTAGATAAATAACAAAGTCCAAATACTCCAAATTTCAAAATCAAATGTTCGATGCTCCAAGGGTTAAATGCAAATTATCTGAAAACGCCAACAAATGTTGAACTTGGAGTTCTACCTCCTTGATCTGCTCGCCCCAAGCAGGTAAAATTTACAAATAAACACAAATAAGGGGCGCATTCCCATTGTTTAAAATGTTATCAGCACCTTTTATTCAAAGAAAGATATATTGCACTTACAATTTAAGCAGAAAATGATTGTTCATCAATAAATTCTGTTAAATCTTTAACAGAATGTATTGATGAACAATCATTTTCTGCTTAAAGGTGGCCATAGACGCACAGATGATATTGTATGAAACCATTTTTCTTACGATATTCGGTGCGTGTATGGTGGAAAAAGAGCCGACTAATATCGGTAGAAGAATTGGATATCAGTTGGCTTGTCAATCGGCTGGATGGAAAATTTGGATCGGGTGCCTTTGAAGGCACCCAAACATTGGCCATTGTTAGTGCTGAAAATATATACAGGTAGAATTCTATTGTTTCTACCTGTATATCTGACGATTCAGCTCTACATCTGTGTATTGAAACAATCTTTCTAAGAAATATCTATGGCCACCTTTTATTGTAAGGGGCATATTTATCAAGGGTCGAATTTCAAATTGAAAAAAACTTCAATTCAAAAAGACCAACCGAAATTAAATCAACTTTTTTTGGGGTGGAATAGGTCCTTTTTCCATCAAATAGGTCTGTATTAGGCTGAATTTTAATCGTGGGAATCGAAGGAATAGAGCATTCAATCAAATTTGATTGAAAGTTTTTCCCCAAAAAAAATTAGATTTTTCAAAGTCCACCAATTGTAACCAGATAGGTTCTAGGAGGTCCCCCATAGGCTAAAACAGCAGGTTTTAGATGGCGAATGGTTGAATTTTTAAAGAGAAAGTACACGATAAATTTCTATTTTCAAATTTTTTTTCAAATTCGAATCAAATTTGGACTATTCCCTAGTCAAAGTACGCAAAAAAATAGCTTGAGATTTGAATTTTTTTTTCATTCGAAAATTCACCTCGACCTTTGATAAATCTGCCCCTAAGTGTAATATATCTTTCTTAGATTAAAGGTGCTGATACAATTTTACATGATGGGAGTGTGCCCCTTCTTTTATGTTTAATCTGCAAAGTATGTTTTGAAAGTAAAGCAAGAAGCCTAATTTATGAATATTGGTATAAGGTACTGAATGCAATTTTTGGACACAAATACCCATTTTATCCAGAGTGCATTGTTTTCCCTCAGAATAATTGTGAACACGCACCCCAAGTAGCAACTATCATAGTTCATAGTTTATTTACATTGCAAATAATTAACTCTACCATATAAAATGTTATTCCTGACCCACCAAGTGTATTTTTTAAGTTGTAATATTGGAATATTGGTGTATATGCAGCCATCTCAGATCATTTTGCTTGATCCTGTGCTTTTAGAAAGAGCCAGAACTTCATATAAGCTATTGTTTCACAGGGACAACTAAGTGCAATTCTCATATCTACCAGGGAGGTGTTATCTTGTGTCAGGTTCCTGTTATCTTGTTACATTCCCATTGTTTTGTTGATAGGCTGCTGAGGGGAAAGGGAGAAAAGTGATATAACACTAAATTGAAGTGCAACAGTAATAAGTGCTTGATGTTTATCAGAACACACGTAAAATGATTGAGGGCACCTGGGAAACTAGCATGTCTAGCCCCATGAAAGAGTTTAAAATTAAATATAAAAAAATCTGTTTGCTCTTTTGAAAAATAGATTTCAGTGCAAAAGTCAGCTGGAGCAGTACTAATAACTGGTGTGTTTCGGAAAAAAAGTGTTTTTCCTTGACAGAATCCCTTTTATGTCCATTATTTTTAATAAGTCCTTCAGACTTCTCTATACCTGTGGTCAGTTTTCTGATTCACAATTTAATTCTGAAAACCCATGCTGCATTTACAGGCATTAATTATTGTTTAAACATTTATTTTTCTGGGCTGTATTAGAAGGGAACTCACTCACTTGAAACTGAATCCATCAGAGAGAAGTCACTTAGGGTTCAGTCACAGAGCAGAATTTCAGAGTGGCAGAAAGGGAAAAACAAGCTTGAGGAGATCTGTTTCAGTTCAGTTCACAAAATCACAGAAACAAAATTTCACATCTGTCATAGGAAAAATCACTCCAATAAAGAGAAAAAAATCTTTTTAACATTATTCAGTGGCATGACTTTTGCAAAAATGTGTGCAAAACATTTAGTGATGTATTTTGCATAATTACCCTTCTGGTAAATTGCAAAAACAAAAAAAATGTGGATTTTTTAATCATGTTATAGGAGAAAGAAAAGCAAACTCATTATGTAAAAATCACACTGACATTGCACAATAAAAACAGACAATGACTTAATTAGAATGTAGGTATGCTGCCTCAGGGATAATATGGGAATCACTTTATTATAGGAGTCAGGAAGAGGTCTTTGTAAATAAAATGGTATACATTATGATTTCCTCTTGGTTAGCCATATCTGGATATATCGTGAAAAAATCTTGGTTAAGCTGATATTTGTATATTGATATCTCTCTTTGATTGTATAAAACAAAATCTGTTGCAATTATATAATTAACAGTCTAGTAGCATTGCCGTTTAGAGTTTGTACCATGTTGCAATGGCAAAGCCATTTTTTTCTATGTATTTTTTGTTGCAATATGTGCAGCTGTTGTCAAATAGTAAAAGAATCAGCAAATATTTGTTTCTCCTTTGGAGGTCATGCCAATTCCTACTTCTTTCACTTGCTTGATTAAACAAGTCTTCTGAACCTGCACTACACTAATATCTCTTGGCATGAGTGGATTTGAGTGGGCTACTTATTATTTCAATGACTGCAGTCTTGGGAAGCAAAAAATAAAATCGAATTATGAATGTGGAAATAAGTCCACAAAGTTTGACACCCCAAATGCTTCTGCCTATGCCTATAAGAACAACACACAATTGTCGTATATGAAAATGAAATACTGAAATATGTTTAGATATAGGTTTGGGATATTTTCTATTATAATTAATCTTTCTTGGAAGCAGAACCAGCCTATTGGGTTTATTTAATGTTTACATGATTTTCTAGTAAACTTAAGGTATGAAGATATACAAATTACAAAAAAATCTTTTGTCTAGAAAGCCCCAGGACTTGAGCATTCTGGATAATAGGTCCCATACCTATACTGCCGGCGGTCATCTATAAATATATGTGCTAGGGACAGATTAACATCCCCCTTATATGAGCCATAAACAATTCAAATGGCTAAAGCTCTAGAAAGCATCTTGTACATAACAAATGTCTATTCAAAGCAAATACAAGGTAGGTAAAATTATGTGAAGTGTATATTTGAAAACAACATGTTTTGTTAAATAAAATTCCTCTTTACAAAATATAGATATAAAGAAGAGAGGGTGGGGTGAAGATTTATAACATAAATGCAGTGGCACAATAATCGCTGAGTTTTCTGCATTTCTAATGATGACACGATTCAAGTAGTTTGGACGTAATTGTTCAAGGAAGAAATATTTTTGAGTGTTATATCACGTTTCTTGGGTATGTTAAATTACATTGTTTTGAAGATACTTCTGAACAGCACAAGTGAATGGGAAAATTACTTATAAATATACTTCTATATATATTTCGATGCTAGAAAAAAGACAATAATTTTTCAAATGAAAACTGAAAATATTTGCAGTGCATTTATTACTGAACTATAATATGTAATAGAGGGATTATGTAATAATTAGGTAATTCTGGTGGATTATTTTAAGATACAGACTGACCCACCCGTGTTTCTATGTGGTAAATAATAAGACTGCTGCAAAATCAAAGATATAATGGAACAGGACACCACAGTGTTACACCCCACTCTTTCTTTCTACAAACACTGCTGATTCTTTAATTCTTCACACACTGAATATTGTATGCAGCAAATAGTCAGACAGAGTGTATTAGTTGCAGTTCACTAAACTTTACTTTTGATCTAATCAAACGAACGCTGAGTTTAAAAAGTATGTTCAGAAATGTAATGGCATCATCAGAAAATGAAATATTATTTAATAGAGCAATTATGAAGCACAATTATCTTCAAAAAAGTGTTGTTTTTTTTTGGTTTAAAAAAAGTCTATGCTAGAGACACTTTACTATAAAACATCGTTTGTAGGCTCAGTCCATATAATGAGATCTGCCTTCCAATATTACTGCTGCTTTCTGAATAATATACCTTTATATTTTGCTGCATAAGCTCAATATGCCTGTAATGGAATAATTTTGACACTCTCTACAGGCCATGAGAAAATGTAGATTTTTTTATTACCGTATGTAAAGTTCCATTTATAGCCTTTTTTTCATATGGCCATAAAGTTATATTCAAATCATGACTCCTGGTTGCTTGGCATGGACCCTAGGTTTTGACAAATTCAGCTAGCAATGGGCAGTAAAAACTAAGGAGAAAAATTTGCACAGAGGTGTGTGCAGCCACCATATTGGGCCATGTCACATACATTCCCTTCTTGGATCTCTATGATCACCAATCAGAGACATGTGCAATGGCTACTGATCATGGATTGGCTTACAATGCACTATATCTGCTGTCAGATCATAGACATGTAAGGCATAAAATATATTATACTATGTAAATACTGCTGTTGCTAGTTCAGTCTCCAGTTGGTAGTATTGGGTAGGGGTGAAACCCTGGTAGATTCTATATATGGGCAAGAGAAGAGTACAACTTCCTCTTTGGTTGAAATGAATGATTTTGGTATGAAATGTATGTTTATTTGGACATCAACACATAATTTAAATGGTGACACATGAATGGTCCTAATACTGTAAATAATATATCAATGCTCGAATTTGATTATTTATGGAGATTTGATTTGAAAAACTTAAATGTAAAATGTGGCATCTAAAACCTGGTGAATCCATGTAGAATTCAGTGGGAAAAATGCAACCAGTTTTTCTCAATTCAAAGTTTTCAAGTTTTGAAAATTTTCAATTTTTTTTGAGAGTTTGAGTTGGTAAATTTTTGAGTTTATTGAAATTAAGGGGATTATTTATCAAACTCCAAATATCCGAACCTCGAATAATTAGTACTTTTCAGAGAAAAAAAAACTTTTCGAGATTTATTAATGACTGGTTCCAATTAATGCCTTTTCGTGCCCCAAGCTCTGCCTTCATCCATGAAAGGCCTTTGTTAATAATTAAGCGAAAATTGAGCCAAGAGGATCAAGAGGCTATTTAGCAGAAGTTCTGAGCAGAATTTAGACAGTAACTTATCCCCCTGTAAAATGGGCCAAAACCTTTTCACCACGTTTTCAACCTGTTTGCTCTTACTATGGTACTGACTCACAAAAGGCGATTGTTGGCATTCTTTGTGGCAACTTTTAAACCACCGAGTAAGGAATTCCTCGGAATCTCCCCAACCTCTAGAGCTGTTTTATGGAGAGTATTCTTGTTATAACCTTTCACGCAAAACCTATCAATTAATTCTGCTGCTTCCCAATATTTATTATCATCTGAAGCTATCCTACGTGCCCATAAGAATTGCCCTTTGGGAATGCCAGAAATGCATTTACGATTATGGAAGCTTGAATGATTGAAAAGGTTATTTCTATCTGTGGCCTTTCTATACAGATTGGTAACTATCGACCCATTTTCAATGGTTAGATTTACATCTAGCAAATGCAATGATTTTTTGGCCGTTTCTGTGGTGAATTTGTCCGTGGGATGCCTTATATTCGCTTCATTCACCATCTCATTAAACAGTGATACATCACCCTTCCAAATCACTAAGAAATCATCTACAAAGTGGAGATAGTGTAAAATATGGTTATTGTTTCAATGTTTCAGGAAAAAATCCTGCTCCAATTTATGGACAAATAGATTTGCAAATGATGGGGCTACCGCTGCTACCATTGACGTGCCTTGGCATTGCCAATAGTATTCTTCTCAAATCTAAAATAGTTCCTTTTGAGTACTAGGGTCAGACAATCTATCAGAAAATATATCAAAGTGTTTGGAAGGTATGTGTTCAAAAGTGCTTCTTCTACACATGAGATTCCCTCATCTTGAGGAAAAGAAGTGTAGAGACTTACTATATCAATGCTACAGAGAGTGATGTCCTTCCCTAAATTCTCCAAGCTGACTAATTTGTTCAACATATCATTAGTGTCCAGTAAACAATATGTTATTCCTTTTACAAGTGGTTGTAAGTATTGATCTACATACTTTGCCAGAGGCTCTAAGATCGAGCCATTTCCGGACACAATCGGGCGCCCAGGTGGGTTCACTAACGATTTTTGTGTATCTTAGGCAGGATGTACAAAACAGGAGTGCGTGGATGTTCAACACATAAAAACTCTTTAGTCTCAATGGGTATCACATTGTTCATGTATGCATCATTTACCAGACTACTTATTTCTTTATGAATGTCAAAAACAGGGTCTTTTCCATTCAATGTATAGTGATCAGGTACCTGTAATTGTCTCCAGGCCTCTGTGATATGCATATCCTTATTCATTACAACAACTGCCCCAACCTTAACTGCTTTTTTGATGATGATTGTATCATTATTTTAAAGGGATACCAGGGCTTTTTGTTCACTCTTTGTGAGATTATTATTATACTTTACTGGTTTCTCCCAGACTTCTCTCACAGCTGTGGTTACAACTTTCTCAAATGCTGTTAGAAAGTCATTTTGTGCAGTGGGAATAAAGGTACTCTTTTTCTTTAAGCCCCTTTGTGACCCTGCATTCTGAACTGATTCCCCAAAACACATTTTTAATTTTAATGACCGTAAAAAATTCTGGAAATCAAATCTCCCAATCAAGGAAGTCACTATTATGGGTGGGAATAAAACCCAAACCTTTGTTTAGTATGGAAAACTCAGCAGGGGAGAGGGTATACGAAGATATATTAATAACCGAGTCTATTACCTCCGTTGCTTGCTGTGGCTTGGGTATTCCTCCCTGGGTAGCGGTGCCCTTGGATTCTTTTTTGTGGCAGGTTGGTTTGGTCTCTCCTGCTCTAAAAAATGGGAGGAAGAAGCTGTTTTCACTGCTGCTGTAGCCGTGACTTGAATCGGCAGATGGTTCCCTGGTTCCTCTGTTTTCTCGGTTGGTGCGCCTGTAATATCTCCGACCGGGAGTACAGGGTTGTCCTCTCTGTCTCTGTTTCTCCTCTCTCCAGCTGTACTCTCCTGTTGGTAATCGAGTGTGCCTCGCTCAAATTTGGCTGCTTTCCGAGCTGTAATGGCGTCCTTCTGCTTCCTGAGCGTCTCCCTCTGCTCTCTCAGTATCTCGTCTGCTCAGGCCGCCTGGGATTCTTCTTGCTTTGATATATTGTGCCAGGGACGTCAGATGGAGATTCAAATTAAGTTCCTTCTTTTGCTGCTAGAAAAGTTCCTTCACTACATCATCAGAAACATGTATTGAGAATAAAACACTTTTTTTGCAGTAAACCTGCGAGTGCCTGGCTCAATTTTCGAGATATCGAGAAGTCTGATGGTCTAAAAATTTAAAATCCGAAACCCCAGCATCTAAAAGCTCTCGAGGTTCTGTAAAAGTCAATGGGGAAGGTCCCAGTGTCTGTGCTGATGTCCGTACCGATATCCGATGATTTCTGGGTTTGGACCATAAATAAGGTCCATTCAGAAATTCGGAGTTGCTCGGAGTTGGATATTAGAAATTCCGAGACAAATTCGGACCTTGATAAAAAAAAACCCTAAATCTCTAAAATTCACAAATTTAATTTTTAATAGATAAGCCTCCCTGTGATGTAATTTGTAAAGCAAGAGATACATTAAAATATTGAAACATAATTTTCAACTGTTTATAATTATGTCAAATGAACTTAGCAAAGCACTTTAATGCTAAATAGTGCTCCTTAACACATAAAAAATCCTAGTGCCCAAATGATTCTAAATAGAAAACTGGAGAGTTCTTCATGGACCAAATAATCTTTTTCCAAACAGCAAACAAACCTACAGTAACCACAGCATTGGAAGACTAGTATATGCAGCTAATTTCATTATGAGGAAAACAACATCTCTATCGAATATTCAAATCCAGATAATAAAAGAATGCCATTGGGTCTTACTTACTATAGGAGCAAAAAAGGCAAATAATAAAATTTTTCCTATAATTAAGTGTTTTTCCCAAAATGTCAGCTTAACTCACTGAAACAATAATTCTATGAAGAGAGAAAAGAACCCCAATTGCCTCTCACTCGTTCAGCGGTTCCTCAATTATTAGATTACCTGTTAAGTGTTTATTGTGATTGTCAAATGGCAACCACTAACTAATTACAGAAAGTGCTTAATTTTACCCAAAGATAAATTATATTAAAGTGCAAGTGCAATATAATTCATTCTATTAAATATAACTAAAGATTAATAAATACTTAATTA
This sequence comes from Xenopus laevis, assembly GCF_017654675.1. Lineage (NCBI taxonomy): Eukaryota > Metazoa > Chordata > Amphibia > Anura > Pipidae > Xenopus > Xenopus laevis. The sequence goes on along the minus strand of NC_054378.1, from coordinate 31,823,680 downwards.
ATTACTTTCACACAAATTAATGACCTTATGATACAATGTGTTGTCTGGTACGTTGGTTTTGCATCCACAATCAATCTGATCAAAGATTCAATAAAGTGCTTCAAGTGCTGATATGATTGCTATTAAATGGCAATTACCAAAAATTCATCATTGCTTCAAAATTAATTTATTGTAAAGTGCTTAACAGTGCTAAGTAATAAATATTGATAAATAGGTAAAAATTCAATAGTTGATATAGTGAGGACCACAATTAATGGGATAAATTACTTTTAAAAAATACACATGATGCTCAGGTTAAAAAGTTTTAGCAAGAAAAGGAAATTAGAAGAGGTGGAGTTGTCCCAAAACTACTACCTAATTGTTTGCTATCCCTGGGACACCACAAAGACAAAGGAGGCAGAGTATCCGGGACTGTGGTCTCGTAATTAATCTAAATCCTATTCTGAGAAAGAGCTGAATAACCCTAAAAAACCACAAATCCACGGGCTCTTGTGACTTTAGTAGCAGAGAAAAGAGTGAGTATCTTCCCCACCCCTTCTATTCCATTAGCCCAATAGATTCAAATCCTTCTAAAATTAAGTTTAAACTTAATTTTAGAAGGATTTGAATCTATTGGGGGTGGGGAAGATACTCACTTCAACCAATGCTCGGTAATCTCTCTTTTCTCTGCTACTAAAGTCACAAGAGCCCGTGGATTTGTGGTTTTTTAGGGTTATTCAGCTCTTTCTCAGAATAGGATTTAGATTAATTACGAGACCACAGTCCCGGATACTCTGCCTCCTTTGTCTTTGTGGTGTCCCAGGGATAGCAAACAATTAGGTAGTAGTTTTGGGACAACTCCACCTCTTCTAATTTCCTTTTCTTGCTAAAACTTTTTAACCTGAGCATCATGTGTATTTTTTAAAAGTAATTTATCCCATTAATTGTGGTCCTCACTATATCAACTATTGAATTTTTACCTATTTATCAATATTTATTACTTAGCACTGTTAAGCACTTTACAATAAATTAATTTTGAAGCAATGATGAATTTTTGGTAATTGCCATTTAATAGCAATCATATCAGCACTTGAAGCACTTTATTGAATCTTTGATCAGATTGATTGTGGATGCAAAACCAACGTACCAGACAACACATTGTATCATAAGGTCATTAATTTGTGTGAAAGTAATTAATTAAGTATTTATTAATCTTTAGTTATATTTAATAGAATGAATTATATTGCACTTGCACTTTAATATAATTTATCTTTGGGTAAAATTAAGCACTTTCTGTAATTAGTTAGTGGTTGCCATTTGACAATCACAATAAACACTTAACAGGTAATCTAATAATTGAGAAACCGCTGAACGAGTGAGAGGCAATTGGGGTTCTTTTCTCTCTTCATAGAATTAATTGAAAGTTACTGACTTAGGTCAGACCTCTGCCTCTGCCGTGGGACGAATTTAAGTTTATTTGGGATCACTTCGTTTTTGCAAATTAATCACTGAAACAATAATACATATTTACACAGCACTCAATTGCATGTAATTTCCAAAAAAAATTGCACTTGTAGGTATAATGTACAAACAGAACAATTTACCTCTACCTCCCACCACAAAACCAATGAGTGATATGAGATTTTAAATTCCAAAGAAGTTTATGCACAATGTAATAAAACAATTTCAATGGATTTGATTAGTATTGCTAATGATCTTTTCAACTTCCTGAGAATGAGCTTTCCTAGGTTATCTTTAAAATTCAATAGATTCAGAAGGATTTTTAATGACTCTTATGAACTATTTGGCATCATAATATAATTATGGATTAATTACAATGGATCAATGTTGGCTGATAAATCTGCCCGTAATTAATTATATTATCAATTGCATAAATACTGTATTACCTATTGAAGCTTGTATTATTCAGCTTTTAAATCACACTTGGAATTTTAGTTTTGCTCCAGCTAAAAAAAGGCCACATTTCAAATATTATTATACTATATATTTCTATAGTATTAAAAGTTAGCAAAAAAATAATAATTTTAATCTGCTTTCCAGCTATTTTTTTATGAAACAAATATTCCAATGTCTAATTCTAAATCATGAAACTCAAAATAAGGTTATAAAACTTTTGAGACCAGCCACAATATTTCTATCAGAGTATTTGTAATTGTATCTGATATGGACATAGAAGTTAGAATGTGCCACACAAGATGCAGTTCCTTTCCCATGCTTAATGTAGTTCATCAGTCAATTGCAAGCATCTGGTTTTATTCAGAACCTTTTATTTAGCCCATTTTGAAAAATATCAACAGTTATCCAAGGATGACAAATGTGTTAATGTAAATAATACAAAAGATGGTGTCTTTGTTATCAGAATGAAAGATAAAACGGAACAAACTATTTCATTCATGCCCATTAAATATATGTAAATCCCCATATGTCATAATATAACCTTATTAACCACTTACATCACTTCCCTCATTAATTACAATAGACCTCTTCTTTACAAATCAGCCTTTTACTAGGTATCTCCAAAAGCTCCAAAAATTCCCCCACTATAAATCTGTCAAAAAAAATGTATAGTATAAATCTCTACATTAACTTATTGCAAGTGAATCAGTTTCATGCAACTACTCAATGTTGATACAGGAAATTACCTAAACCATTTTAGTAGGTCAAGATGCCAACAAAAAAAAACTAATTTCTCTAAAGACCTGCACTGATATGTAGTGATAATCAAAATTTTGGCAGGCATGGATGTACATTAAATTCTGCATTTGAATTCTGTGAATCCAGCTAATTTTTCAGAGACACCTTGGCAATATTTCACAGTGAAAACCTTCACTGCTGAAAAATGCACAGGAAAAACTGACGTGAAAAAATGCCATAGAGAAATTCCCATTGATTCAATGCATTTTGGGTGAGAAATAAACAGTAATAAACATCCATTGACTTCAATGCATTTCACAAATTTTTCAGTGAAGCAAAATGGAACCGATTTGCTCATTTCTACTGAGCAGTGCTTGCAAGGACTATGTTTTACTTCAAAATATAGAGCACCCTATGGAACATCAACCCTTGTGTTCGTCGACTCATGATGAGCAGTATCGGATTGGGATAACAGGCGCCCACCAGAAAACCTTAGGTTGAGGGCCCACTTTCCAAACTATTATACCTCCTCTCCTCACTCACCCTCTTTATTCTCCTAGTCTATTTTCTCTACGTACTATTCTCTATTCTTCGATTATTAAGCCTCTTTATTCCCATAAAGAAATAGAGAATGACAATGAAATAGGCCAAAGGGTTAGAAGCAGGAGGGCCCACTGACACCTTGGCCCACCGGGAGTTTTCCTGGTATCCCGGTGGGTCAGTCCGACACTGATGATGATGAGGCAGTAAGTCAAGAAGACAGTCTAAGGTTGGTGGAGTCTCCAGTGAGTGGCGTGAGCTATAGCAAATAGTCATGTTGAAGTCAATGGCAGCTATCCTAGGTAAAACGTATGCTACAGTATTTATTCAATTTGAGTTTTTTTTATTTTTTTGAGCTTGTCGATCCATTACAAATGGTGAATATAATTTTGAATTTTTCTATTGTCACTTTTTAATAGGAAAACCGTCATGTTTTTTTAAAATCGGAGGTTAATCGAAATCACACAAATACGTATTTTGATGAATAGGGTTGTAGGTGTAACAATTAGTTAAAGTTGCATAGAATCAGTTGTGCCCTACCATGTTAGGGCTGCTATTTATTAAAGGTTTTGAGGTTATGAGACAGGTGTTTTTAGTGTAGCTAGGATATATCAATAATCTGTCAATCTGGGCATTATGGCAATCCACTAGGCTACTAAAGGTAGCTACTAAAACTAAAAAGCTACCATTTGCCATCAGAGTAACCTGAAAAGAATCAGAGCTTCCTATTATCAGTCTAATGTTTAGTGATGCAGCAGGTTTTGATCAGGAGAACTTGAACCCTCTGTATATTTGTTCTGTAATTTTAATTCACATTTATCTTGCTGCATTGACTGAAAAGCAATCACTGTTTTATTTGTATTTTATTAGTCCTTATTAATGAAGGTAACTTGTTTGGCACCATCCACTTTTAGGAATCACTTTTTCTTAAACAGAATTTTTCAAAAGCTGAAAACAGGTGTTTCCAAACTCTCAGATAACTTCCTTTGACATCTTTGCATATCTGGGTCAGAATACAGAAAGTAGAAATATCGAGAAATAATCACATCACCCACAGTAGGTGGAATTTATCCACTCTGGCCTAGTAAAATGAAATAAATTACCTATTGTTTTTGGCCACTGTTTGAATGAACCTTTGAAATATCAGATGAAATTTGGTGAGCATTAGGAGAGTTTTCACTCTTAATTTAATGTTCCATGTATAATACAGCAATTGATTTGTTAAGATTTGTTAAGAAAGTATAATGTTTGCATAGACACAAGTGTAAGATGCTCACACTCACAAGATTTATATTGACTTCAAATATGTTAAACACTTATCAAGTTCTCTAGGTCCCCCAGAAATAGTAATAGAGAGGTTTGAGTTTCCTAATGCAGAGTGATGTGTTGCTTAACAAAGTAATGCACATTATTGGTCTCCATACACACCTCCAAGAGAAAATAAGCAGGAGAGGGCTAGTAAATGAACCTCTTGGTTACACTTGCTTAAATAAACGTTGCAATATTTCTTTTTACAGGTGTCAGCATTTTGCAGCATCACATTTTCATTATTACTATATTAAACTTTTGTCCCAGGAGCCATACGAAACAATTACAAACCAGACAAATACATGCAATGTAAAAGACAAACATGTTGGGTTCCAGTCCTTTCTAAACACACAAAGTAAACTGTTTAAGTAAAGGACACACTTGATTCCAATAAAAAGAGTATAAACGGGAAACAGTGATTGCATTAATGCTATTTAACAATCACTCTTTATTCATTGGACTGGGCATATAACACTCTCCTTTGTATAATATGCAATATCTATTTTTTCCCTCATAGAGCCGTTGTAATTGTATTTCTCACACTCAATAAGGAAATAACAGGTTTTTATATCTTCTAGGAAAAAAAATCCTCTGCATTCTGTTATTAAGTTTATACGCTTGGGAGAATGGAATAAATGGTATCCCTGCTGATCTGCTAGTAAGAAAGTGTGGAATGTTTTCCATGTATAGAACGACAGAGTGTGCCCCATGATGTGAAACAAGAACATGGCAACAATAAACAATGACTCCATTTTACGAAAAAGGCAAGTTGTGCACATTTACTTTGCTGAGCAATTTTAGTAATTTTAGTGTTTTAGTAATTGAAACCCTCACAATTGATTGTACACACTGAAATTCTTTGGTTATATAACTGACACCCAAAAGTTTAGTGGTTGGGTCTGTAAACATACAATTAAACCACCTAAAAAAAGGGGGCACAGGACACAGAATATGTTTATCATTCACCAAGTAGAAAAGGTGGTCCAGGTGCACCAGTCCCAGACCCACATCTTAGAATATATTCCATATGGCCAGCTAGTGTATGTAAGTCATCCCTGGTCTGGCTCGTCCACTAGTGATGGGCAAATTTATTTGCCAGGCGCGAATTTGCGGCGAATTTGCGCGATTTGCCGCCAGCGAATAAATTTGCGAAATGCCCACAAAAATTCACCCGAAAAAATTCTCCGGTGTCAAAAACGGGCGCCGGTGTCAAAAAAACGGGCGCCATCATCAAAAACGGGCGCTGGCATCAAAAACGAGACGCCAGCGCCATTTTGTGAATTTTTCGTCGTTTTGCGGGAAATTCGTGAATTTTCTAATAATAATCTATGGTTTTGGGATGGAACAGAATATCTAATTACCAGAAAGCTTATACTGAAACATAAAAACAGGTCATCTTTAAATTGTGTTTTCTCTCACTTGCCCACTTTGCAGTCAGCATTGATAAACATGTCCTATGTTCAAGGCTTGACCTTTGATGCCTTGGGTCAGGCATGTTCTCAGTCATCTGATTAACACTTTTCATAAGTTTCAGGAAGTCTGTTAAGTGGGATCTCATTAATCACTGTATAATAGGATCAGTGCCATTGAGTCAGAGTGTGTGAGGTGATAGTTGATTTTTTTTTGTTTAACCCTTATTCTGTTAACGAGTTTATTCTGTTGTGTATAGCCAAACCAGTGTATATTATCGGTAACATATAATAGGGAACATGTACTAACTGATAATTAGCCTATATTTGATTTTTCCCCTGACACAGAATAAAGTTTGGTATAGTTTTGTATACAGATAATAGTATACACACATGAGAATATAAGGAAACAATTGATTCACTGTTGGGTGCAAATAATAGATGCCCCTAGTGAATCAAAGCAAACATGTGCAAGCCTGAAGATACATATCTGTCAAAAGTATTAAGAGCAGCAATCAGCATGGCTTTATGAAGGATAGGTCATGTCAGACAAATTTGATTGCTTTTTATGATGAGGGAAGTAAGATGCTGGACAGTGGGGGGGCAGTAGATGTGATCTATTTGGATTTTGCCAAATCATTTGATACTGTGCCCCACAAACAACTGCTTTCTAAACTAAGGTCTGTTGGGTATTAATGAAGTCGTTTGCACATTAATAGGAAACTGGCTAACAGGATCGGGTACAGAGGGTGGTTGTTAATGGTACATTCTCTACTTGGAGTTCTTAGTTCTTAGTGGGGTCCCCCAGGGCTCGGTATTAGGTCCACTTTTTTTTAACTTGTTCATTAATGACTTAGGGGAGGGTGTTGTAAGTAATGTATCAGTGTTTGCAGATGACACAAAACTATCCAGCCCAATTAATTCCATCCAGGATGTGGCATCCTTGCAACATGATCTTGACAAACTGGCAATCTGGGCAGCTAAGTGGCAAATGAGATTCAATGTTGATAAATGTAAAGTCATACACCTGGGATGTAAAAATATCCAAGCCACTTATACCCTTAATGGTACTGCACTAGGCAAATCCATTATGGAAAAGGACCTTGGAGTCCTTGTAGATGATAAACTTGGCTGAAGCAAGCAATGCCAGTCAGCAGCATCAAGGGCAAATAAGGTCTTGACCTGTATTAAAAGGGGTATAGAGTCACGGGAGGAGGTGGTCATTCTTCCACTGTATAGAGCACTTGTAAGGCCCCATCTAGAATATGCCGTACAGTTTTGGTCTCCATCACTCAAACAGGACATTAATGTATTAGAGAGGGTACAGAGAAGGGCAACTAAGCTGGTGAAAGGTATGGAAAATCTTAGCTATGAGGAAAGACTGGCCAAATTGGGGAAGAAGAGGCGCTTAAGGGGTGATGTGATAACTATGTATAAATATATAAGGGGATCATATAATAATCTCTCTAATGCTTTATTTACTAGTAGGTCTTTCCAGCTGACACGAGGTCACCCATTACGATTAGAAGAAAAGAGGTTCCGCCTAAATATTAGGAAGGGGTTTTTTACAGTGAGAGCTGTGAAGATGTGGAATTCTCTCCCTGAATCAGTTGTACAGGCTGATACATTAGATAGCTTTAAAAAGGGATTGGATGGCTTTTTAGCAAGTGAGGGAATACAGGGTTATGGAAGATAGCTCATAGTACAAGTTGATCCAGGGACTAATCCGATTGCCATTTTGGAGTCAGAAAGGAATTTTTTCCCTCTCTGAGGCTTCAGATGGGTTTTTTGCCTTTCCCCTGGATCAACTTGCATTTAGGCAGAAATAATAATAAAAAAAAAAAGAGGTTGAACTTGATGGATGTGTGTCTTTTTTCAACCTTACTCACTACTTACTATGTTAAAGGTAAGATGGCAGCACAGTGCTTTATTTTCTAAAAGGAGCAGTGGCTTTGGAAAAAAAAGTAGTGATTCGATTCACTGGGTTGTTGCCTTGTTGTATTCCCACCAACAGTTGTTTCCTGGTCGTTTAAGATATTCTTTTATAAATAAATGCAGATATTCACAAAAGGTTCTGTGCACATACCATGTTAAAGGAATTGTTTAGTGTAGAAATAAAACTGGTTAAATAGAAAAATAAAAATAAAAAATGTTAGTTAGACAAAAATGTAATCTATAAAGGCTGGAGTGAGCAGATGTGTAGTCAGAACCCAACTTCCTGCTTTACAGCTCTCTTAGGGGTAGATTTATCAAGGGTCGAATTTTGAATTTAAAAAACTTCAAAATTTTAATTAAAAAAAAAACAACGGAAATTTACAAAAAACAAATCAAAGTGTTTTTTGCGAGTGAATAGTTCACATTTGTTCGATTGAAATGATTGAATCATATGAATCAAAGTAATAGCGCGTTCGATTGAATTCGAATCAAAGTTTTTCCCCAAAAATATTTTGATTTCCACCAATTGACTCCAAAAAGGTTCCAGGAGGTCGCCCATAGGCTAAAATGGCAAATTGGCAGGTTTTGGATGGCAAATGTTGAAGTCGAATTTTTAAAGAGACAGTACATGATAAATTTTGATATTCTATTTTTTTAAATCGAATTTGGACTATTCCCTAGTTGAAGTACTCAAAATTCGAATTTTTTTAATTAAAATTTTTACTTCGACCTTTGATAAATCTGCCCCTTATTGTTTACTCAGTGACCAATCAGCAACTTGAGGGAGCTCCATATGGGTCATAAACATTTGCTTTTGAATCTGACCTGCATGCTTAGGATCAAAAGCAAACAAATTGTTATGCCCGACATGCCCCCTCTTCAAGTTGCTGACTAACTGAGAGTTAGAAACATGCAAAGCAGGAAGTAGTATTCTGGCTATTATGTTACACATCCAGTCACTACAGCCTTTATAGATTACATTTTTGGCTTACTAACTATATGAGAAACATTTTTTTATTTTGCATAACTTAAAGATGCCGCACTTACTGCAATATTTTATATTAGATGTTTACAATACTTTTCCTCCTATGCTGTGTCTTGTGTAGATACCCATTTCTCTTTAATCAGGCTTTATTTCTTCCAAACCTGCAAATATAATGGATCATGAGGGCATTCAAACATGACACTTCACCTTCAGTGCTTGTACAGGGAAATAGAATTTGACTGAAAGAAAAATGTTTGTCTATTTAATATGCTTATTAAAAGTAAGCTTTTTGAATGCTGATGGTTTAAATTTCTTAGAATTGCTTTATATGTAGTGCATACATGTTCAGTCCCTTAGCTCACACAAGTGCAGCAATATTCCATATATGACCCCCTCTATAAAGAAGGGTTTGCTTCTGTTAGCATCTGGTTTTCCTTTCCCCAAATTGAATGATCCACTGGTTCTATGGATGATCCAGTCCACAGCCCTCTATACAGGGGCTTAACTATAGAGGAAGCAGACCCTGCGCCTGCAGGGGGGCCCAGGAGGTATAGGGGCCCCACGAGGCCCTAATTCATAATACAGTTTCAATAAATATTGGTAAAACAAGTCAACTGCTAAAAATTTTGGGGGCCTGAAAAATAATTTGCTGTGGGGCCCAGTAATATCTAGTTATGCCACTGCCTCTATATAACACATTATTTCTTATTACAAATTCTACAACTTAGAGAATGCTGCAGTTTGTTTATTCAGAGCACATGACCTCCATATAAAAACAAATCTCTACTTTAGGGAGGGAATAGGGGGAATGAAAACTTTTTCATTAAAAATTTAATTAAAACACTAATTTAAAACATATACAACATAACATTTTCAAAATTATCATTATCATTTCCATTACTTCTAGGGGCAAATTTACCTAGGGTCGAATATCGAGGGTTAATTAACACTCGATATTTGTCTGCCGAATTTAAATCCTTCGACTTTGAATATCGAAGTTGAAGGATTTAGCGCAATTGGTTTGATCGAACGATCGAAGGAATAATCGTTCAACGATTCAAAGGATTTCAATCCATCTATCGAAGGATTATCCTTTGATCAGAAAATTGTTAAGAAGCCTATGGGGACCTTCCCCATAGGCTAACATTGGCCTCGGTAGGTTTTAGGTGGTGAACTAGGGGGTCGAAGTATTTTTTAAAGTGACAGTACTTTGACTATCGAATAGTCGAACGATTTTTAGTTTCGTTCTAATCGAAGTCGAAGGTTGAACTCGAAGGTCAAAGTAGCCCATTCGATGGTCGAAGTAGCCAAAAAAAAACATTTGAAATTAGAACTATTTTTCCACTATTTCTTCACTCGAACTAAGTAAATGGGCCCCCTAGTGTTACTGGGAGAAATCTTAGTGGGCCTTGCTGGCCTATTACAGAAGTTGGCATAGGTGTGAATGTTAAGAAATTTTCAGCATAGGGTGGATGGCATCTGGGCACAGTGGAGCTAGTATGGCTGAAGATATTGTCAGAGGCCCTCAAGGGTCCAAAGTGTGAAGGCTTTGCAAAAATTCTGAGATTCAACTGACTCACATATCTTGGATAACTGAATAACATGACTATGTAATGGAATGATTGTTTTGAGATGCATACTTACACTTTATGTAAATATATTAAAAATCAGCTTAGAGAAAGAAATATATTAGAGCATGCAGAATGGCTTGAAACATTTACTCTGAGTAACCAGGTGAGGTATATCTGTCAGATGTAAAGGATCCCTCTACTCACATTAGTAATCTGAGATGGTGAAATATGTATGAGAAAAACAAACAAATACATCATATCTGTTCCCACCTTCCTGTACAGTGTTATTTCAGGAAGTCTTAAGTTATAATCTGGAAATGTTCCAGATATCTCAAAATAGCATTAGAGCCTAATAAAATATAATGTTCCAGTTTTTGTAAATAAAGACAATATGAAATAAAATATGCATTGCATGTACTTAGGGAATCATATATCACTTTAATATGTGGGACAGATAAAGACAGTCTGGTTGTCCTTATTGATGCTATTTATTTGCTTACAAGTCCATTTATAAGCCTTAAAAAAAACTTAAGAAAACAGATGGTGAGAGAGCTAAATATTAATATAAAATATGTGGAGATTTTACATTTTGATGAAAGACAATATATCAGTTCCTAAGAACTAGTGCAATTAGATTCACCATTCTAAACATACAATTAAAGCCTTCAACACATATAGTACTGCATTAACGGGACAGTTCTGTGTAAAAGTAAGAACTGGGTAAATAGATAAAAAAAAATTGTAATATGGTCAGTTATCCAGAAATGTAATCTATAAAGGCTGGAGTGACTGGAAGTCTAACAGAACAGAACCCTTTTTCCTGCTTTGCAGACCGACCAAGTCATCTGTCTACCCACAGTCCACATGAAGCGAACCTTAACCAAGGTCAATCCACAAAAGGCTGCCGGACCAGACAACATTGCTGCTTCAAGTCCACCACCATCATTCCAGTGCCAAAGAAATCTTCAGTGACCTGCCTGAATGACTACCGTCCTGTTGCACTAACCCTGGTCATCATGAAATGCTTTGAGAGACTTGTGATGGCACACATCAAGAGCACCCTCCCCCATTGTTGTACACATTGCTGGCACATGACTGCACAGCTAGACACAGCTCAAACCACATCATCGCCGATGACACGACTGTGGTGGGCCTTATCAGCCACAACGATGGTGCAGTGAGAACAACCTGTCACTGAATGTGGATAAAACTAAAGAGTTGATCGTCGACTTCAGAAGAACTCACCCTGCTCACATACCACTCAACATCAATGGTTCCATGGTAGAGATAGTAAAGAACCATAAATTCTTGGAAGTCCACATCTCAGATGACCTCACCTGGACCACCAACACCGCCTCTATCACCAAAAGGCTCAGCAGCATCTTCACCTCCTGAGATGACTGAAACGGGCCAACCTTCCGCCTTCCACCCTCACAGTGTTCTACAAGGGCACCATAGAGATCGTCCTGACGAGCTGTATCTCCTTCTGTTAATGTAGTGCCATTGCTGCTGACCGGAAAAGTCTACAGCGGACTGTCAGAGCATCTGGCAACATCATTGGAGCGGCTCTTCCATCACTGTAGGACATCTTCCACAAGTGCTGTGCAAGAATGGCCTCCTGCATTGCACTGGACTCCACACATCCCTCACACTGACTGTTCACGCTGCTCCCATACGGCAGACAATTTCGCAGTATTAAAGCCCGATCAACCAGGATGCGCGGAAGCTTTTTTCCACAAGCGATCAGACTCCTCAACTCACTAAACTGTTAACTGAACTTTTCTTTACACACCTGTACTACCTCAGAGACACTCTGATATCTGTACTAGCTGGAGCCACGTCGTCTCATATGTCCATGTGACTAACTATGCTTCCAGAATCATTAACCAATTTAATAGCAAAGATACAGCCATTTACAGATAGAACCATGTATCCAGACTTAAAGACAACCTGCTTCAATCTCTTCGTCTCATGAATACAATATATTTGACTTCTGAAGGTTAGGGCATGAAAGGCAGATTAGTGATGGGCGAATAAATTCGGCTAGCACTAATTTGCGGCAAATTCCTGCGTTTTGATGAATCTCCCGCGAAATTCTCTGGTGAAAATTCGCTAGCATCATTTTCCGATTTTCCTGATTTTTCTGTGAAAACGCTCGAATTGCTTGATTTTTTCGTGAAAAGGTTCAAATTGCTCTATTTTTTTGTGAAAACGGTAGAATTTCACAATTATTTTGTGAAAACGGTAGAATTTCACGTTTTTTTAGGGAACTTTCAGATTTCACGATTTTTCGCAAATTTTTCAGAGAGATTCGCCCATCACTACAGGAGATAATACAAACCATCCAGGGCAATATGTATAGGGTGTTCATCTTAGTCTGATGCCAGTTTCACAGCCAAGAAGTTGATGACTTGCCTTTTATCAAATAATAATTACTAATAAAGTTGTATAATAATACATGTATATGGCAAGTATGCTTGCTTGTGATGATTAACTATTATTGTGTCCTATTGGGCTTAGTTTTTCCAAGAATTGTGAAGCACCCATGAAATATGTATATAGTTCAATGTTAGCAATATAGTAAAAAGGAAAAATATAAGTGACAATTAAACCTAACTAAAGTCGTATTGCTAATGTTTTACATTTATAAAGCAAACAAGTGAACATTTTACTTTGAGGTTGTGGAAGGAAGACAAACATAGAAAACTGTTTGAAGAAAAGTTTGTTTTTCTTGCTGCAGAAAGATAGCCTTTAAAACAAAAGTTTAAGTCAAATATTGTTTAAGCTTTATAATGAGACCTTTACAAATCAACTGCTGAATTTATTGTTTCGTGAAGTCTCTGTTTCCTGCTTAAATCAGGGAAAAATAACAAATAATCAGATTTATATCTTCCCACTTCATCCGTATTTTGCTTTAATTCTCAAGATATATGAATATAGACTTCAAAGTACAAAACCGGAGATTAAAATATGTTCAGTTCAATTCCTCTAAATACAGGGCCCAATTAATCTGAGGTTCAGAGCCATGCTACGCACAACTATTAATTATTTTCATTCCTGAAGTGTTCGTCATATTTCAAGCAACAAAATCAATTATAACAAAACATTTATAGTTTTTCACATGCTTCAAAAAATGACAGCATTATAACTGCAATAAATAACTAGATGTAGTTTATAAAGTCCAGCCATAATTAGTTAACCTCTTCATTGCTGGTGGTCAGCTAAAAGCTAGGTAAAGTACTTACACCTCTCCCTGCGCTCCCCACAAACTCCTTTGAATATTATTATTATTATTCATAATAATAATAGTTATCTTTGAAGCATTAGCAAAGTGTAAAGTGCTATAGAAATGCATTATTAACAAGCAGAGGACAACATCACTATACTATATTTTGTCTTTAAAATTATTAAATAAATTATAATTATATATTAAATATATTAAATTACCAAGGCTAGCTTGAGAACAGAATTCATTCAGGACAGGGGGAATCTGCTTACACAGAATGTTATTCACTCTCTGACCAAATTACTGCAGCACATAGTCCTCATATGTGTTATTGAAGAGTATGAAATGCTTATTTGGTATTATAAATAAAAAGCAGGAAGATTATAGGTTTATAGAACTAAAGCCTAAATAAAGAAGTAGCTAGAAATGCTGTGCATTATGTTTGGGCTTCTGTACCAGCCCAAGGCAACCACTGCCTGTTAGTAGTAAAGATTCCAGTAGCTCCCCATTTTCTTTTCTGCTGATTCACTGCAGATGCTCTTTGCTGCTGTCACTTACTGAGCTTAGGGACCCACTCACAATATACAGTACACATACAATTGAAATGTCACAATATAAGACTGATTAGTAATTAATACAGATAATTACTACATGGCAGCACAGAAACCAGTGCAACTAGCATGATAATTTAATAATCAGCCCTGAAGCATCATCTTAAATTACAGACCAACCTCATTTTCTGCTTGATGATTTGCAATGACCCCTAAGCTTAACTTCTCAACAGACACTTTCCAAGATGGTGATCCCCTGTGACAAGTGTGAAGTCCTGGATCATTGCTGCTATTGAGAAGCTGAAAATTTAGGCTGGTGCCATAAATTCAGTATATAAAATATGTCATTTTGAGCCATATTAATTTTTAGGGTTTAGTTCTCCTTTTAAAAACTCTGGTAAGGCCCCATTTGAAACATTCTGTGCAGTTTTGGTCTCCATTGCATAGATGTGATATTATAGAATTAAGGGTCCAAAGAAAGGCAATTAACAGTGATGGAACAACCAGGGGTGCAAAGGGGCAGCTGCACCAGGGGACTTGCCCCTGCACCCCCGATAGGGCCCACAACCCAGTAGAGACATTGCCATTGATCCAGATCGCCAGTTTCTATACGGCGCGCGCTGAAAGCAACATCACTGACGGCGCATTGTGTGTGACGTCACCAGTGGGGTACACGCTAGGCGCACAAACAGTTGATTTTTCGGTGCCAATTCCTCCTTGTTTTGTCCCTGCCCCCTGCCTGCAGCATGGCTCTTCTGTCCAATGGTGGTCCTAGATACAGCCAGGAGATGGGGCAACATTGCACAGAAGGGGTGCATTTGGCCAATTGCTGTATGTGCAGCGCAGACTATCAAGAAGAATGAACACTCCTGCCTGTCTCAGCCTATATTATGTCACCCTGAGTTACCTCACTACTAGCAGCAGCAGCAACCTGACCATCCTCAGCACAACACACCTGCATCTCACCCATTGATGCAAAGTGTTTTTACAGGTACATTTTGTTAATGAAGTTTATTACTTTTTCTGTGTTATCCTTGCCCGGCCTTAGTTAGTTGCAGTGCCCGGAGATTATATTAGTAAACTTTATTAGTTGATGTTGTGGACTTGTCTTAAGGGGTGGACAATGTAATTGTAATTTGCAGCAAATTTCCACATTTCGCCACCTGCCTGTGAAAATTGCCTGGTAAAAAAATGTCATGTAAAAATTGTCGCTTGACAAAATGGTTTTGACATCGATTAACTTTAATACATTTTGCTAAAAAAGCTGCGCATGGAAAAATTGTCGCTCATGTAAATAATTTTGATGCCTGATTGACTTTAATGCGTTTCACAAATTTTTCACCTTTTTGCTAATTTTTTCGGCGTTTCGCTAATTTTTTTAACAAAGCCAAATGGGACAGATTTGCCCATCACTATATATAATATTTTTCTGAATCCATATCCATGTCCTTTTCTGCATTTAACCCATCTCTGAATGATGATTTATCCGTTTCAGTAAGTAGAAATAATTTTTTAATCCATTCTAGTGTTCCAGACCAAAGGCTGGTGGCGGGGGTAAGGGAAGCCCAGTTGTAAATTTCTGTACCAGGGCCCCAAGGGGTCTAGTTACGCCACTGGCAATTAAGCTGGCAAATGGTATGGATTGTCTGAGTTATTAGGAAGGCTTGACAAAGGTTACTGCAGAAGAAGCACTTAAGGGGAGATATGATAAGTATGCATACTATATAAATGGATCATCAACTTGCTGACACTAGCAGTTACACAAGGACATCCATTTAGATTAAAATAAAGGAGGTTCCACCAAAATTTTCGAAAAGGGTTTTTTTTTACAGAGAGTAATATAAGTAAATAAGCCAAATTCATGCAAAAGAGTTGGTTGCATTTCTGTGTCTACTATGTGTTTATGTGGATTTCCTACCACAGTCCAAAACACATTGGTAACTAACGCTATTTGCAATTGTGCAACAGACCGGTCATTACAATACATGACTACGTGCCTCTGTTCAAATTCAATCTATATTCACGCATTATCCATAAGTTCTACTAAGAAACCTGGGCACCAGTCCGCTTCAGTCTAAATACCACAACCAATCGACAGCACTCCAAGGAATGTTCAACGAAGTGTAATTTAAGCAAACTTTAAACGCTTATCCTGTCCAGTGTTTCTGTTCTCTACAGGAACCTTCGTCATGGAAGGTGTACAGTATATAATACACAAAGCCATGAATATTCTGTAAATTATATTCTTATAAATGATGTCAACAGTTATAAATGGACCTTAGTGATGTCATATTTGTCACATAACTCACTAAAACTTGTGCTTTTATATGGTCATGGAACTCCAAGGTGACCAAGGTGACTGATAAAATCATTTTATTTAATATATATATATATATATATATATATATATATATATATATATATATATATATATATATATATATATATATATGTATGTATATATATATACTAGGTAGTCCCAGCACTATATACTACAATATATAACCCCCTGAGATAATATTCTTGCACAACTGAACTGTAACTAAACGACACTTTTAGTTACAAAGTTTGTATAAAGCATGCATAAGCTGACGCGCCCTGTCAAGGCAGTGTCCATGCGTCTGTCCTATCCTAACTGAAAAAAATTAAGTGTTACCTTTGGGAGGAGACAGACCATACCTGCTTTTCTCTTTAATTAGCATGACCTCTTCCAAAGACACCATTAGGCGGTGGTTGGGAGAGCGATCATTTAAGGAGAGAGCCATCTCCCCAAAAAATAAAACAAGCTGAAATGCCGCTCCTCACCTTTCTTATTGGGTGCACGTGGGCAAGGCTTAATTTACATACTAAACAATGTTGCCCCAGCACTCTCAATATATAACCCCCTGAAAAAATATTCTTGCACAACTGAACTGTAAATTAGAAATATAATGAATGGTACAGCACTCTCTAATATATTAACCAGACTTACTCAACCCTATTATTTGGGTGTTGCAGGAGATAAAGAAATTAGAACTTCATAAATATTAAAAAATATCTCCAAATTTGCACCGGTATTTTGTCTATAATTTATTATATTACATTACAATTATTCTCAGAGCCACCTGATTCAATTAGTTAGAACCACGTACATCAATACAAATTAATTATCTTTAATTTACACATATGCAAAAAACCACATATAATAATAAAGTACATAAATTTGAAGCTTAAAATGGTGTCACAGTTAATCAGTGTTAGTAAGGTGCATTAGTTCAGATTGGATTTGATTACTGCAACTATTGATCAGTATTGTTAAAGTTCATGATTAGTTCGTATTTAATTCATCGGTTATAGACCAGTTGTTATGGACATATTGATTCCTTAAAGGGGTTGTTCACCTTCAAACAACTAGTTGTTATCAGATAGATCACCAGAAATAACGACTTTTTCCAATGACTTTCTATTTTCTATGTGTCACGGTTTTTCTAATATTGAAGTATAAAGTGTCATTTCTCTCCTTCTGAAGCAGCTCTGGGAGGGGGGGTCGCCGATCCTGTAAACTGTTCTAAATTGATACATTTAGTTGATACATTTCTTATCTTTGTCCCTGCTGAGCAGAATCTCTGGGTTTCATTACAGACAGCTGTTAGAATTGATACAAATGTTGCTAATACTCCAGAGATGCTGCTGAGAAATGTATCAACTAAATGTTGCAAAATTGTAACAGTTCAGAATCTGCACCTGAATTACTGAGCTGCCAGACTCAAACACCAGAGACATGAACATTCAACTTTAAACTTAGATTTTGGAAAAAACGTAAAAAATAAATAATGGAAAGTAATTGGAAAAAGTCATTATTTCTAGGGAACAATCTAAAAACAACTAAATTGAAAAAAGTGTTTGGAAGGTGAACAACCCCTTTAATTGATTAGTTTGTTAGTGTCCCAAATGAATTCATAAATTTTCCAAGTGATCAGTTAAGAAAAACACTAAGGGAAAGCTAACTCGGTTAATTCCTTTCTTCTGTCTTAATTGTTCGAATTGCCAATTTCTATTACTGCCACTTTTAGCAGTCATCTTTCCAACTGGAAGTAAAGTGGAAACAATTGTATCAAAGTATGGCAAGAATGTAACTTATCCAACCCCTTACTGCCAGCTAATTAGAGAAACAGCCAGATCGCAACAAAGTACGGTAATGGATACTGTTGCTTAATGGATTTCCTGTATTAAAGATGTTCCGAGGCCCAAGGTAAATCTAGGAGTACTGTGCTTTCTACTTCAAAGATTCATAGTCGGGATACAGGCGAAGGTCAAGATCAGAAGTTCAATAACAATAATCACACCCAGGAACACAACAGAGTTGAACCTATTATCGGGCAATGGCTGAAATCCTCTGACGTCCTTTTATTGGTGATTTTTTTTGCCAAAACATGTGTGAAGACGTCATGCGTCACAAACATTGCCGCTGCCCATTTTGATGCAGGGGTTGTGACGTTTGATGCCGACGTCATGACGCTGCGTCCAGATTAACCATCAAGGTGGACACTCGGTTGAAAGAGCATCAAGTTGATAGGGAAAGAAGTAGAAGATTCCAACCTACGTTGGCTCCTCGGTTCCAGAAACCTTTACTTTCCAGCCCACCTTCTTCTACATCTGCTTCTTCTTCTCCAGCTACCGAAGAACCTATGCAGATTGGGCGAGCTTGGCTCTCCGATCAGGAAAAACTGTGGTAGGTTTGGGGAAACTTACCTGGGTCGGAATTGATCCTCTTCCCGATGCCAATGCTCCCAGATTCCTTCTCCCCGTACAGATCCAGCTTCCTTCCAAAACCATCCATGTTCAAGCCTTCCTTGATTCTGCTGCTGCCGGGAGCTTCTTGAATCAAGCCTTCACTGAACATCACTCCATACCACTACGATCCTTGGCTGTACCACTTTGAGTTCTGGCCATCAATGACAGACCACTTTCCTCTGCTCTCATCTCCAAGTCCTCTCTGGAATTACCATTCAAAGTGGGTACGCTCTCATCAACTGCCAAAAAGTGCACCTTCGAGACCCCTAATATAACCTTCTTGTGGTATATCATCTCCCAGGTCGGCTTCGAAATGAACCCAGCAAAGGTTTCCACAATACAGGATTGGCCTCTTCCTACCAGCACAAGATCTATTCAGGGGGTTTGTTGTCCAACTACTACAGACAGGGTTTCTCATCTAAGATTGCCCCAATCCTGTCGCTCATCCGAAAAGGGTGTAAACCTCCTTGCTTGTCTCCGCAAGCTTTGGAAGCCTTCAAAACTCTGAAAGAATCCTTCTCTTCTGCTCCAATTCTCTTCCCTTCTTCATTGAAGTAGATGCTTCGAATGTTGGGGCAGGAGCCGTATTATCTCAAAGGCTACCTTGTGATGGAAAGTTACACCCCTGTGCTTTCTTTTCCAAAAAATTCTTCCCTCCGGAACAGAATTATGGTGTGGGAAATCGTGAACTTCTGGCAGTTAAACTGGCCCTGTGTCAGGACTGCCAGACGTACCCGACCCAGAAGTATCCGACGGCGCTGTTTACATTCCCGGCGGTCACAGTGAAGATCCAAGATGGCGGCGCCCATGCTGAACACATGGCTGCAGCATCGCTGTATGATGATGTCATCTCTGGTGCCGGGATCTCATCATAAAAGGGCGCCCAAAAGACTGTGACGGCGCCCAAGAATAGGATTTGCTGCCATTAATCCTGGGTTCCTGTTTGTGTTTCCTGTATCCTGATTCCTGCTCCTGCCTTGGTTTTGACCCCCTGCCTGGACTCTTGTTATTTGATCCTGATCTGCCTGCCATTGAACTCTTGCCTGGACTTTGACCTTGATTCTGCTTAACCCTTTGGATACCGCGACCTTGCTCCCTCAAGAGGGCTTCCTCCTTGATCCAGACTACCTCCCTGGAGGGAGCTCCCGGCTCCCTGACATTATTCTTGGGCCATGGATCCCACTGAGGAAGCTCAGCCAGATTTCGGCAGGGCCTTTCGAGGTCTGCATACTCGCATGGAGGCGTACAAAGCTCGGCAAAATTATGTCGGACACACACTGGAGGCGATTTTGGAAAAGTTATCTATGCTGACGCCGACTACTCCAACGCCGACAACGCCCACGCTAGTTGCTGCCGACATGGCTACACAGTCCTCCACTTCTGGTCCACGTATTCCTGCACCGCCTCTCTACAGTGGCAACCCTCAAGCCTGTCATGGTTTTGTGAATCAGTGCCAGATTTGGTTCGCCCTGCAACCTGCAGAATTTAACTCTGAGCGAGCAAAGGTTGGTTTCGTGATCACTCGTCTGGCAGGGAAAGCGCTCGAATGGGCATCTCCGCACTGGGAGAAGGAGTCTCCTTTAATTGATGTTCCAAAGCCTTCCTTCAAGAATTCCGGACTGTATTCGATGCTCCCGGTTGGGTGGCGACCGCTGCTTCTCGTCTGTTCCAGATCCGCCAAGGAAATCGCAGTGTTGCAGAATATGCCATTGAATTCCGTACTCTCGCTGCAGAGACTTGTTGGAACAATGATGCCTATCATGCTGCCTTCTACAATGGTCTCTCTATCCGCCTCAAAGATGACCTGGTCTCTCGTGAATTACCCACGCAGGTTGAAGACCTCATTGCTTTGTCTGTCAAGGTGGACACCCGTCAGAGAGAACATCAAGCTGATAGGGACCGAGTCAAGAAATTTCAACCCATGTTGGCTCCTCACTTTCAAAGACCTCTATTACCTCCTACCCCCCAGCAGCCTTCTGTTATTCCTCCGGAGGAACCTATGCAAGTCGGTAGAGCTCGTCTCTCTGAACAGGAGAAACTCCGGAGACGTACGGCTGGACTTTGTCTCTACTGTGGGGGTCAATCTCACTTTGCCAACTCCTGTCCTGTGAAGCCTCAAAGTTCCTCTCTTCAAGGTAACCTTGGAAAGACTCATGTAGGGGGCGTTACTCCCAAGTCACAAGAGAACTCTCACAGGTTTCTTCTGCCTTTACAGATCCGTCTGTCCACTAAGATCATTGTTGGCTCAGCTTTTATTGACTCTGGAGCTGCCGGAAATTTCATGGACGCTCTCTTTGCCAAGCATATGAATGTTCCCCTGTTTCCATTGACTCCTCCACTTCGAGTAACCGCCATTGATGACCGACCCCTTGAATCCGAGTTTATCTCTATGACGACTGGGGAATTGCCTGTGCAGGTTGGGACTTTACACAAAGAAAAGTTATCGTTCCTGATTATTTCCTGTCCTTCTGTTCCAGTCGTCTTGGGGCTTCCCTGGTTACGCCTGCATAACCCTATCATTGATTGGTCCTCGGGGCAGGTTTCCCGTTGGAGTCCATACTGCCAACAGCATTGCCTTCCTGCTGAACCCATCCAGAGGGTGAATATTTCTACGTCAGATTTGAAGACGCTTCCCTCCTTCTACAAGGAATTCTCTGATGTCTTCTGTAAAAAGTCTGCAGAATTTCTCCCTCCTCATCGTCACTACGATTGTCCAGTTGATCTCCTGCCTGGAACCATGCCTCCTAGAGGTCGCACTTATCCTCTCTCCCCAGCAGAGACCGCTGCCATGAAGGAATATATCCAAGAAAATCTCCAGTGGGGGTTTATTCGCCCTTCTACTTCTCCTGCAGGGGCTGGATTCTTCTTCGTGGAGAAGAAGGATGGAGGCCTACGTCCTTGTATTGACTACCGGGGTCTTAATAAAATCACCGTTAAGAACCGGTATCCCTTGACTCTGATCGCAGAACTTTTTGACCAACTGAAGGGGGCTAAAATCTTCACTAAGTTGGATCTCCGTGGGGCGTATAACCTCATCCGCATCCGTGAAGGTGATGAATGGAAGACAGCATTCAACACTCGTGATGGGCACTATGAGTACCTCGTAATGCCCTTTGGTCTCTGCAATGCCCCCGCTGTCTTTCAAGAATTCGTGAACGACATTTTCCGGGATCTCTTGGGAAAGTTTGTGGTCGTGTACCTAGATGACATCCTGATTTTCTCCAAGGACCTTGCAAGCCATCGCTCCCAGGTGAAGGAAGTACTCTCTCGTTTGAGGAAGAACTCTCTCTTTGCCAAACTGGAGAAATGTGTGTTTGAAGTGTCCAAGATTCCTTTTCTGGGCTATATCATCTCCCCAGAGGGTTTCGAGATGGATCCTGTGAAAGTGTCTGCAATCCAAGAGTGGCCCCTACCGCTGAGCACTAAGGCAATCCAAAGATTCATTGGTTTTGCCAATTACTACCGGCAATTCATTAAGGGGTTCTCTTCTCTCATTGCTCCTATCCTGGCCCTCATCCGAAAAGGGGGTAAACCCAGCTTGTGGCCCCCATCTGCTATTGAAGCCTTTCAATCCCTGAAGGATGCCTTCACTTCCGCTTTGGTTCTCCGCCATCCTGATCCGGAGTTACCTTTCTTCATCGAGGTGGATGCTTCTGAAGTTGGAGCTGGAGCTATCTTGTCCCAAAGACATCCCTCTGATGGAAAGTTGCATCCATGTGCATATTTCTCTAAGAAGTTCTCTCCTGCCAAACATAATTATGATGTAGGAAATCGAGAACTCCTGGCTGTCAAGCTTGCCTTAGAAGAGTGGCGTCACCTCCTTGAAGGTTCCTTGATCCCAGTCACGATCTACACAGATCATAAGAATCTTGAGTTCATTCAATCTCTCAAGAGGCTGAATCCCAGACAAGCAAGGTGGGCTCTCTTCTTCTCTCGATTTAACTTTGTCTTGACTTATCGCCCTGGCTCCAAGAATCGGAAAGCCGATGCTCTGTCTAGAAGTTTCACTCCGGTGGATCGTACTCCTGAAAGACAAGAGCCAATTATTCCTCCTGTCAAGATCATCGCTTCTTTATACCCTCAATTTGCTTATCAAATTCTGGCTGGTCAATCTTCTGCTCCTCCTGATACTCCCATCGGAATGGCATTCGTACCTCCTGAACTTCGTCTGCCTATCCTGCAACAGACTCATAGCTCCAAGCAAGCGGGACACCCTGGTCCTGCTAAGACTCTAGAACTTTTACGGCGTCTAGTCTGGTGGCCGACTATTCGTAAAGATGTCAAAGACTTTGTTGTTGCTTGTACCGTTTGTGCCACTTCCAAGCCTAGCCATTCTCGCCCTAGCGGGTTACTACAGCCTTTGCCTGTCCCCTCTCGTCCTTGGACGCATTTGGCAATGGACTTCATAGTCGAACTTCCTCCCTCCAGTGGGAACACCGTGATCTGGGTCGTCATAGATCGTTTTAGCCAGATGGCCCACTTCATCCCTTTACGGAAGCTTCCATCTGCAGTGGAGTTGTCACAGTTGTTTATTCAATTCATTTTCCGCCTGCATGGCTTCCCGGCGGAGATTGTCTCTGACAGAGGTTCCCAGTTCACGGCGAAGTTTTGGCGTTCCTTATGCAAGGTCTTGGGTATTGCTCTCCAATTCTCCTCTGCCTATCATCCCCAAACGAATGGGGCAGCAGAGCGAGTGAATCAAGCCTTAGAACAATTCCTGAGAAATCATGTCTCCCTCTGCCAAGATGATTGGTCTGACCTTCTCCCGTGGGCGGAATTTGCTCATAACAACGCCTGTCATTCATCCACTGGAAGATCTCCATTCATGTCTGTGTATGGCCAACATCCTCAAGCCTTTCCGCAAGACTTTGTTTTGACTGATGTCCCAGCCGCTGATGACCATGCGGCCCATATGTCCGCTATTTGGGCTGCAACCAAGTCTAATTTGGAGAAGAGTGCTCTTGTGCACAAGACCTTCGCGGATCGGAGACATAGGTCCTCTCCTCTCTTCAAGGTTGGTGATAAAGTTTGGCTTTCTTCCCGAAACATTCATCTGAAGGTGCCATCTCCCAAGTTGGGTCCGAAGTTTGTGGGTCCATTTCCCATCTTGGAGATTATCAATCCTGTGGCTGTCAGACTTCAGCTTCCCCCTGAGATGCGAATCCCCAACGTGTTTCATGTCTCCTTGGTGAAACCCGCTACCTCCAACCGCTTTTCTATTGACCAGTCTCCCCCTCCTACTATCTCTGTGGATGGTCAACAAGAATATGAGGTGGAAAAGATCCTTGACTCCAGAATCTCCAGGGGTTCTCTTCAGTACCTCATCAAGTGGAAGGGCTTTGGCCCTGAAGAATGCTCCTGGGAAGGACACTCTGATGTTCATGCTCCTCGTCTTGTGAGGGATTTCCACGCCAGATTTCCCCAAAAGCCTTGTCCTGGTGGTCCAGAGGCCCCCCGTGGGGGAGGGGGTACTGTCAGGACTGCCAGACGTACCCGACCCAGAAGTATCCGACGGCGCTGTTTACATTCCCGGCGGTCACAGTGAAGATCCAAGATGGCGGCGCCCATGCTGAACACATGGCTGCAGCGTCGCTGTATGATGATGTCATCTCTGGTGCCGGGATCTCATCATAAAAGGGCGCCCAAAACACTGTGACGGCGCCCAAGAATAGGATTTGCTGCCATTAATCCTGGGTTCCTGTTTGTGTTTCCTGTATCCTGATTCCTGCTCCTGCCTTGGTTTTGACCCCCTGCCTGGACTCTTGTTATTTGATCCTGATCTGCCTGCCATTGAACTCTTGCCTGGACTTTGACCTTGATTCTGCTTAACCCTTTGGATACCGCGACCTTGCTCCCTCAAGAGGGCTTCCTCCTTGATCCAGACTACCTCCCTGGAGGGAGCTCCCGGCTCCCTGACACCCTGGAGGAGTGGAGACATTTGTTGGAAGGTTCCAAAGTACCAGTGTCAATCTTCACTTATCTTCACTGATCACAAGAATCTGGAATACATCCAAATGCTCAAACGCCTGAATCCCAGACAGGCTCATGGGCATTTTATCGATTTTATCGTGGATCTTCCTGTATCCCTGGGGCACATGGTTATCTGGGTTGTGATCGACAGATTCAGCAAGATGGCCCATTTCATACCTCTACATAAATTACCTTTGGCTGTAGAACTTTATTTAAGTTATTTGATCAACATATTTTCCATTTCCACTGATTCCCAGCTGAAATTGTGTCTGATAGAGGTCCCCAGTTTGTCTCTAAGTTCTGGAGATCATTGTGCAAAGCACTCAATATTTCCCTTCAGTTTTCCTCTGCATATCATCCTCAGTCTAACGGTGCAGCTGAGAGGGTTAATCAAGCACTGGAACAATTTCTTCGGTGTCATGTGTCTTTGTGTCAAGACGATTGGGCAGATCTCCTTCCTTGGGCTCAATTCGCTCATAACAATGCCTTGCATGCTTCTTCAGAAAGATCCCCCTTCATCTGTGTTTACAGTCAGCATCCACTGGCTTTTCCTCAAAACCTACTCCTCACTAATGTTCCTGCGGCCAATGACCAAGTCGCCCACATGTCAGCTATCTGGCACGCTACTAAAGCCAACCTAGAGAAGAGTTCTCTTTCCCAGAAGAAGTTTGCCAACAAAAGAAGGGTTCTTACTCCTCAGTATTCTCTTGTGATAAGGTCTGGCTTTCTACCAGGAATATTCGTCTTTAAGTAACTACTCCAAAGCTTGGTCCCAAATTCATCGGCCCATTTTCAATTGTCGAGATTATAAATCCAGTGGCAGTTAGTCTGCAACTACCTCCAGAGATGTGGATTCCAAATGTCTTCCATGTGTCTCTCCTCAAACCAATGACAACTTCTGATTCCTCTTCTCCTGCTCCTGTTCTCGACGATGGCCACCAGGAGTTCGAAGCAAAGAGGATTTTTGATTTTCAGGGGTGCCTTACAGTACTTGGTCGAGTGGAAAGGGTTTGGTCCTGAGGAATGTTCCTGGGTGATGAAGTCAGACGTTCATGCTCCTTTTCTTATCCGAAGATTCAACAAACAGTTTCCTTCAAGACCTAGTCCTGATGGTCCTGAGGCCCCCTATGAGGAAGGGGGTACTTTAAGGAATACTCACCACTCTGGTTCCCTCTGGCAAAATGGTGGCCTCCAGGATTCCCTCGTGGCACGTTCTGATGCCAGTGCGTCAAACCTGCGCAACGTCTTGACGCCAGCACACAGCGTCAAGGTGCGCAACATCAGCACCCAGTGTCATGATGCCAGCGCATCCGCGTGGCGATGCCAGAACATTTCAGACCATGCCCAAATATAGGTTCATCTTTGTGAGTTCCTGGGTGTGATCTTTGCTAAATACTTTAATTCTTGTTACTGACCTCGGTCTGTTTATTGTGTTACGTACCTTGCTGCCTGGTTTGACCCTCTTGTCTGGACTGTGTTTACTCTTTTGCCTAACCCTTCTGATACCGCAAACTGTATTAAACTCTAAGCTTCCTCCTTGGTCCGCAAAACTCCAACAGAGCCTTTGGGCCCTGACACCCAATAGCATTCTTCTGGTCCAAATCCTCTCCATTCCACCAAGTATTGAAGGGAACCCTGGACATGCAAGAGTCTAAGGTTTTCTCAACTTCAAACGCTTGATGACGGTCTACAGTTATAGGAGCAGGAAAAGATGAAGCATGAACAACCGTAGCAGGCTTAATAAGGGAGACATGGAATACGTTGTGGATCTCAGAAGGTAACTGAAGATGAACTGCCACTGGGTTGATGAGTTTGATTATGGGAAAAGGCCCAATGAATTTGGGGCCTAATTTAGAGGATGGAATCTTGAGGTGGATGTTTTTGGTAGAAAGCTATACTCCCAGAGCATACTGAGGAGGAGGAGAATGCTTCTTATCTGCATAGGTCTTTTGAGCAATGTAACTCTTCTACAGGTTGACCTTAGTAGCTTGCCAAATGGAGGACATATGAGATACTTGATCGTTGGCTGCAGGTACATTGGAGAGAAGTAAATCTTGCGGAAATGCTAAAGGATGTTGACCAAATACAGAAAAAAAGGAGATCTCTCAGAAGAGGCATGAAGAGAATTATTGTGAGCAAATTCAGCCCAAGGAAGTAAATCAGCACAATTATCCTGGCACAAAGAAATATGGCATCTTAGAAACTGTTCCCGAAGGCGCAATTTGCAGTTGTGGACCAAGGAGGAAGTTTGCAGATATAAACAAAAGGGGTCAAGAAGAAGAGTCGTCAACCCAGGCAAAAGGTCAATACAGGCAGTAAAGATTTGTAGTCGGGATAAAGGCGAAGGTCAAGATCAGAAGTTAAATAACAATAATCACACCCAGGAACACAACAGAGTTGAAGCTCTGGCTGAACAATGGCTGAAATCCTCCTCTGGCATCCTTTTATAGGTGAATTTTCATGACAAAACGTGTGTGATGACGTCATGCGCCACAAGCTGACATTGCGTGTCAATGCTGCACGTTTTGACGCAGGCATTGTGACGTTTGATGCCGGCGTCATGCCGATGAGTCCAAATTGACACTCTGGCATTCAACGTCCTTGTGGTTCTCCCTGGGCGCCACCATCTTGGGAAGGACGCCACTCTGACAGGACGTGCTGCAGGACATGCCGCAAGCGCTCCTTACAACCTAGATTTCTTATCTATATAGATATATAGATGAGGGAATAGGTATAGGAAGAAAACCAGCTTATGGGCTTTCTCTGAGTTATTTTGAATGTATGGTCTGGATCCTGGAAACCAGAGGCTTTGTAGAGCATTGAGTAGGATGAATTTTCCATTCCTAGGTCCATTACGGATTTTGTGCCAGTAGCATTTTCAGCCGACTGAGTAGTAAAAGGAGGTTTACAATTCAGAACAGTGAGAATGGGGAAGCACTGAGAGGAGAGATCAGGCTCCCTAAAACCAAGCCAGCCAGACTCATTGGGAGAGGTACTGAGGCTTGGGAGGAGGCATTGAAAGTTTCTGAATAGATTGGATTTATGGCGTGCTGAAGTAAGCTGTTTTAATTTTTCACTGTTCATTTTTGAACTGTCTTATAAATAACACAGTTCAAAAATGAACAGTGAAAAATAAAAAAGCAGGACGCAGAATAAACAAGCAGGCCCAGTCCTGTTTACAAACTCCACTTGCTGTTCACTTCATGCTATGCAAAATCCCCACTACATATATATATTCACAAAAGTACCTGCACTCGTACACTAATCAATGGTGGGTGCATGGTCAAAGTATAATATCCACAGTTAAAAATGGAGCAGCACTCTAGTAGTTTAATCAAACACTCGAGTGATGTGTGAATAAATTTACTTTGATTAAACTACTGGAGTGCTGGCCCATTTTGAACTGTATATATATATATATATATATATATATATATATATATATATATATATATATATATATATATATATATATATATATATATATATATATATAAGCATTCACAAAGTACCTGCACTCCTTCATTGTTGCTCGGATATGGGTGCTTGGTCAATCAGCGTATATAATGTTCAAAGTGGACCAGCACACCGAAGTTTTTCAATCAAAAGAGTTTTATTTTAACATCACTCATGTGTCCAACGTTTCGGCCCACATTAGGGCCTTTATCAAGGATAAAGGCCCTAATGTGGGCCGAAACGTTGGACACATGAGTGATGTTAAAATAAAACTCTTTTGATTGAAAAACTTCGGTGTGCTGGTCCACTTTGAACATTATATATATATATATATATATATATATATATATATATATATATAAAATCCACAGTTGTAAGCAGCGCACACCGGAGTTTAAAAAATTTGTTTCTTTATTTATCAAAAGATTAAAACCATAGTCGCAAGGATCCTATGGTTTTAATCTTTTGATAAATAAAGAAACAAATTTTTTAAACTCCGGTGTGCGCTGCTTACAACTGTGGATTTGATGTATGAGAAGCGCTGCTGCAGCACCCGGTCCTGATTGCCCTGAAGGGAGTGCAGAGACCTGCCTGGGTTTCTATATATATATGTATATATACATATACAGTATATATATACATATATATATATATAATACACAAAGCCATGAATATCCTGTAAATTATATCCTTATAAACAGCTCTTAGTGATGTCATCAGTTATAAATGGAGCTTAGTGGTGTAATTTTTGTCTCATTAAAACTAGTGTATTGTAATAAAGGCCTTTAGCCGCATGCTTTTATATGGTCATCAAACTCTTTTGTGACTTATAATATCCTTATATTTTATATTAAGGTGTTCTTTATTCAGTATATAATTTTAGTTTCTACTCATTCATATACATTAAATTGAAAGCATTGCTAGATCATTTATATAAACTTCTTATTGGTATCACTGAGACCTGGTGGGATAAAACATGTGACTGGATTGTGAATTTAAATGGTTACACCCTTTTTAGGAGGGACAGAGGGATTAAAAAGGGTGGAGGAGTGTGTTTGTATATAAAGCCTGAATTAAAGCCATGCGCTAAAGAAATAACCATAGCTGGCACTGGTGAGGGTATAGAATCCCTCTGGGTAGAGATTTTGACTGGGCAAAAGGTTACAAAAAGAATTATCATTGGTGTATGCTATAAACCACCTTGTATAAGTGTCGAGTATAAAGCCCAGCTGCTCTTGCAGTTACAAGTGCTTCACAGCTGGGTCAAGCTGTTGCTATGGGTGACTTCAATTATCCAGACATTGACTGGGGTAATGGGGTTGCTAAGACAGAAAAAGCTAGTAGGTTTGTAAATATGCTGAATGACAACTTTTTATTCCAGCTCGTTCAAAAACCTACTAGGAATAACTATTTTTTGGACCTTGTAATAACTAATAATACTGAACTCATCTCTAACATTTGTGTGGGTGAGCATTTAGGGAATAATGATAAAAAGATGGTCTCCTTTGAGATTCTGTTGCAGAAGCAATACTATAAGGGAGTAACTAAAACACTAAATTTCAGACGTGCAAACTTTGACAGTATAAGGGCATCTCTGCAACATACAGGTATAGGATCCCTTATCCGGAAACCCGATATCCAGAAAGCTCAGAATTACGGAATGGCTGTATCCCATAGACTCCATTTTATTCAAATAATCCAAATTTTTAAAAATGATTTCCTTTTTCTCTGTAATAATAAAACAGCACCTTGTACTTGATCTCAACTAAGATATAATTAATCCTTATTGGAAGCAAAACCAGCCTATTGGGTTTATTTAATGTTTAAATTAATTTCTAGTAGACTTAAGGCATGAAGACACAAATTACGGAAAGATCCATTATCCGAGCATTCTGGATAACAGGTCCCATACCTGTATTAAGTGGGAAATGCTTTTCACAGGGTTAAACACAGAAAAAAATGGGAAGTCTTTAAAATGCTGCTGAATAAATATACTTGTCAGTATATTCCACTAGTAAGCAAGGAACGTCGTTGCAAAGCAAAACCTTTTTGGTTCAATAGAAGTGTTGGTGTTGAGGTGGGTAAGAAAAGGCGTGCTTTTAAGGCTTTCAAGTTAGCTGGGACAGCCGAATCATTTATAAGATACATGGAGGCCAATAAATCATGCAAAGAAGCTATAAGGCAAGCTACAATTGATATAGAACAGGATATTGCATCAAGCAGTAAAAAAAATCCAAAATTATTTTTTAAATATGTTAATAGTAAAAAAATTAAGCAGGAAGGGGTGGGACCCTTACTATCAGAGGGGGGGGGGGGGTCAGCTGGTTGATGAAAACACAATAAAAGTGCAGATTTATTTTTCATCTGTCTACACAAATGAGGAACCAGTAAGTGAAGGTGTCCTTCTTAATAATCCCAATTCTAGTAATACAACTAATGATGCATGGTTCACACATGGGGAAATTCAAAAGAGACTAGAACATGTTAAGATTAACAAAGGTCCGGGCCCGATGATATTCATCCCAGGGTACTTAGCGAGCTTAGCTCTGTGATTGCCAAACCTCTTTACTTAATTTTTCAGGATTCATTGAGATCTGGCATAGTGCCGAGAGACTGGCGAATTGCTAATGTGGTGCCTCTATTCAAAAAAGGATCCCGTTCTCAGCCTCAAAACTATAGGCCAGTTAGTCTGACATCAGTGGTAGGAAAGCTTTTCGAAGGGTTAATAAAGGATAAGACATTGGACTGTATAGCAAATCATAATAATATGAGTTTGTGCCAGTATGGTTTTATGCGTAGATCTTGCCAAGCTAACTTAATTTCCTTTTATGAGAAGGTAAGTGGAGACCTCGATTCTGGGATGGCAGTGGATGGGATTTACTTAGACTTTGCTAAAGCATTTAATACAGTGCCACACAAAAGGTTACTGGTTAAATTAAGGAATGTTGGCCTGGAACATAGTATTTGTACCTGGATAGAGAACTGGCTAAAAGATAGACTACAAAGAGTGGTGGTAAATGGAACATTTTCTAATTGGACCAGTGTTGTTAGTGGAGTACCACAGGGCTCTGTACTAGGTCCCTTGCTTTTCAACTTGTTTATTAATGACCTGGAGGTGGCCATTGAAAGTACTGTTTCTATTTTTGCATATGATACTAAATTGTGCAGAACTATAGGTTCCATGCAGGATTCTGCCACTTTGCAGAGTGATTTGTCTAAGTTGGAAAACTAGGCAGCAAACCTGGAAAATGAGGTTCAATGTTGATAAATGCAAGGTTATGCACTTTGGCAAAAATAATATAAATGCAAGTTATATACTAAATGGCAGTGTCTTGGGAGTTTCCTTAAATGAGAAGGATCTAGGGGTTTTTGTAGATAACACGTTGTCTAATTCTGGGCAGTGTCATTCTGTGGCTACTAAAGCAAATAAAGTTCGGTCTTGCATAAAAAAGGGCATTAACTCAAGGGATGAAAACATAGTTATGCCTCTTTATAGGTCCCTGGTGAGGCCTCATCTGGAGTATGCAGTGCAGTTTTGGACTCCAGTCCTTAAGAGGGATATAAATGAGCTGGAGTGCAGAGACGTTCAACTAAATTGGTTAGAGCGATGGAAGACTTAAATTATGAGGGTAGACTGTCATGGTTGGGGTTGTTTACTCTGGAAAAAATGTGCTTGCGAGGGGACATGATTACACTTTACAAGTACATTAGAGGACATTATAGACAAATAGCAGGGGACCTTTTTACCCATAAAGTGGATCACCATACCAGAGGCCACCCCTTTAGACTAGAAGAAAAGAACTTTCATTTGAAGCAACGTAGGGGGTTCTTCACAGCCAGGACAGTGAGGTTGTGGAATGCACTGCTGGGTGATGTTGTGATGGCTGATTCAGTTAATGCCTTTAAGAATGGCTTGGATGATTTTTTTGGACAGACAGAATATCAAAGGTTATTGTGATACTAAGCTCTATAGTTAGTATAGATATGGGTATATAGAATTTATGTAAAGTAGGGAGGGGTGTGTGTATGGATGCTGGGTTATCATTTGGAGGGGTTGAACTTGATGGACTTTGTCTTTTTTCAACCCAATTTAACTATGTAACTTTGTAACTATGTAACTAAGTCATTAATTAGATATTTACATATATTTTAAAAAATGCTTATAAAGCATTTTATTAAGTGATTAGCATAGGGCAATATACACTGTTTAAAATTAATATAGCATGAAATTATTTTTATTTCATATTATTTTGTTTGATTCTTTTAATTTTTTTATATTCTGTGAACTGTAAAAATGTAATGTAATGAAATATAAACGGAAAACATTAGCACAAATTAAAATAAAAATTCACATTTTGCAATATAATATTTTTATTTTAAACAGTTATTATACTGCAAATGTACATAGCACACTTTTGAAGCAGGTCTGAAGGTAATCTTTTGAGGCAAAAATAAATTTGTTTAGTAAGAAGTTTTATGACAAGGGGACTCCTTAATTGACCCTTCACTTTCAGCGATCCCACTGAACCCCATTGTTACATGTGTAATTGTTAGACAGGTTACAGCAAGGCAAACTTCCCACTATGAGCTTGCCATATCAGCCCAAACAGTTCACTGCCAGAGAACTGGATGAACACAAAATCCAAAACCACTAGAATATCATTTTGGCCAGGAGATTTGACCTAATAAATTATAGCATTATTTTGCTACAAATTACCATTTACTCTGCCCATGTGGTAGAATATGATGCTAACATTGCAGGCAATTTGATGCCATCCTAGATACCAAACTTACCATTTTTTTAACAATGGAGTGCATGTCAGCCTGCCCATCTGCTCTGCATCCTCAACAGCCCCTGCCCAGCTCCAAGGGTAAGATCAACCAATCACCTTGCTTCTTCTGTAATGGCCCACCCGCTCTGTAGAGACCCCCCCTCTAGCAGTACCCCCCTAGCAGTACCCCCACTCTAGCAGCCTGGCACAGAGGATAAGGTCAATTAGCCACTTACTATACTGGTCCTGTAGCTGCCTGTCCACACTATGGAGACCGAGCTCAAAAAGCTCAGCTCTGAGGGTAAGACCAACTATCCACTCTACTATGCTGTTTCCGTTAGCAGCCCATCCACACTGTGATGACTTTGAGGCTCAGGCCAACCGGCCTCTCAACTATGCTGCTTCCATAGCAGCCCTTCCACTTTGGAGACCCAGCTCAGAGGGTAAGGTCTAATTGCCACTCTACTGTGGTGTTTCCGTAACAGCCCATCCACACTGGGGAGACCTGCCTGCAGCCATACCAGCTCAGCCATACCTGCCCAGCTCAAAGAGTAAGGTCACCCAACCACTCTACCATTCTGTTTCCATAGCAGCCCATCCACCTTGTAGAGACCTCCCTCTCCAGCCTATTAAGGCTAGCTCACAAGGGCCCAGCTCAGAGAAAAGGGTCCACCAACCTCTTTTCCTTAAGCTTTGATATTATGGTCACAAGCCACAGAAATAAATAAATGATAACCATGTCATGACTGGGATGGGGACTATTCATTTCTAGCTTACTTGTACCCTTACTCCTCAATCGCCCCCCCTAGATCACCATCAAATGTTATATTGACAATGGGGAACAGCTTTCCTTCCTGAAAATCAAAACTAAGCTAAAGCTAAGCTAAAGCTAAAAATGAAGGCTAGCATTGTACTGGGAAACTAAGGGGAATTGAGTGCCATGAAACCAGAAGAGACATTTTGCTAGGTGGACAGTATTTTTGCGAGTGCTGTGGGTTTTATAAAAACTTAAAGCATGAAGCAAAAAAAAAACTTTTTCACAGAGAGCATACTTGCCAATAATAAACCCCAATATGCCTTCCTGGGCTACCAGACATGTTGGCCAAGCAACTGCTAGGGGTTGGGTGGGCAAGTGTAACCAGGTAGCCAATTGTCACTACTCCTGTGGGGCCCCTGCCCATCAAAAGCCTGTCTCACTACCACTCAGCCATATCAACCCTGGCCATAGTCCCCCCCCCCAAGCATCCTTACATTGTTCTAGTTGTAAGCCCCAGGCATTGCAAGATCTTTGATTTTGGCAGATTTATGGATATTAGCAGTGCGAAAAAATGTTTGCAATTCTGTTTGCACATTCTTATTCAGCTTTATATATATAGCCATGGACAGGGCAAACATATTCACTGTGCGAATCATTCTGCTCTGTGCAAAATTTATAATGAGCTCTACTGTACAGCTCAGTGTCAAAGCCTGGATTTCTATATAAGTGGGAATGGAGCTTGTTTAGGACTGAGATTAGGTTAGGCAGGGCCCCCTCCCTTCCCTTAGGTGTCATAGTACCTGGCTGCCCCCAGCCCCCCAGGCTAGAACAATAGCGTGGCTGCCCAGTGGTGGGAAAAAGAGGGACGGGCCTGGGGGCAGAGCCAGGGGGGTTGGTAGTTTTGCAGGTTATTTACTAAGCTCCGAAATTTCCCGAAATCCTAAAAATTCGTGATTTTTTGTGTTATAATAGGCTTTTATAAAAATCACAAATTTTTTGGAATTTATTAAACTCAGGGGACTAAAAAGCCTGAATGCTGTGTTTTTACACAGCATCTCAAACCTGTCAAGTTTGCATAGAAGTCAATGGGAACAGTCCCATTTTGGGGGTTTCGGGCAATTTCACGATGTTTTCTGAGCTTTCGGGGAAAATTCACGAAAAAATCTTGGAAATTGGAGCTTATCCTGCAAAGGTAATTTTCAGGAAAATGTAATAATAAATAAGCGTTAAAAACCCGAGCGGATTAGATCAGAGTTTGTAGCGGCCAATATTAAGATAAATTTGAACCTTGATAAATAACCCCCTTACTGTTGTTTTTCGTTTCCTACCCTACCTTCCTAGATGAAGAAGGATCCAAATGAAGGTGCTCCAGGGTACTTTGTGACTGATCACCATGAAGGGGTCAGGAAGGAATTTTCCTCATAGTGTTAATTGGCTTCAAAGCACTAGAGTTTTTGCCTTCCTCTGGTGTACCATTATCAGTGTTGGTCAACAGTACTTACCTGGTACAGCTGCAGCTCTTGGGTTGTCGTTGTGAGATGGCATCAGTGCGGCTCCATGAGCAGAAAGATGGTTACAGTGCAGGCCTACCTTTGTTGAGTCACTGGTGTGCATCAGACTTTGACTCCACGATCTTGACTGAATCATGCAAGAGGCCGGATTAGCGCCATTTACGCACAATGTTGGGATGGGCTACAGTTTGGTTAAGGAGGGCGATTTGCACCATGATCCCTGCTCCCCAGTTTTATGGTATGGGCAGTGAGCCCACGCTTGAGCCACAGCTGGGGTCAGGGTGTACCTAGTCCTTTTTTGCTAAATTGTTAAATAAAGCTGTGACCTCCACAGATTTTGCCACAATATATGTCTCTGTGTCTTTAAAGGAAAACTATACCCCCAAAATGAATACTTAAGCAACAGACAGTTTTTATCATATTAGCAGGGGCGTAACTACCGGGGGAGCAGGGGGTGCAAATGGGCCAGGGCCTGCACCCCCGCAGGGCCCCCCCGGAACATCGTGCGCGCTGCAGCCGGCTGGAGTCGGCTGCAGGCGCAGAGAAAAAACGCGCAGGAGAGGGTGGGGTCAGGCCCGTCTGCACGGCCCGCACCAGGGCCCACCCCCACCATGTTACGTTACTGCATATTAGATGGCATATTAAAAAATCTTACCAAACTGGAATATATATTTAAGTATATATTGCCCTTTTATATCTCTTGCCTTGAACCACCATTTCATGATGGTCTGTGTGCAGTGCTGCCTCAGAGTTCACCTGACCAGAAATACTGCAACTGTAACAAGAAGAAGTGTGAAAGCAAAAGAACTCTGTTCTGTCTGTTAATTGGCTCATGTGACCAAAGAAGTATAGTTTGTTTGGTATGTTGAATTACCAAAGGCACATACTACTAGAAAAGTATATTAATATGAAAATGGTTTATATACACAAAGCAGGGTTTTACATAAGAGTTGTTTTATGCAATATCTTGTTTGGAGGTTATAGTTTTCCTTTAATGTGTTTACACTGCAGCTAACAACATTATATTACAGAGAGAGTTCTGCCTCATGTTTCTACCTGCTCAGAAGTTAAGGAATGGGAATGGGCGAATTTTTTCACCTTGTTTCGTGAACTGCTTCTACCACTGACATCACTTCCCTCTAGAGATGGGCGAATTTGACCCGTTTAATTTCGCCAGAAATTCGCCACTGGCGAAATGTCGCCGACGCCCATTAAAGTCTATGGGCATCAAAAAGATTTGTCACATGGCGAAATTTTTTTGATGTACGTCTTTTTATTTTGACGCACACATACAAGTCTATGGGCATCATTTTTTCGGCGAAACAAGGCAAAGAAATTCACCCATCCCTACTTCCCTCTCTTTTTCCGCCCCCAGCATGGCTGTTCCCTGCCTTAACTCATTCCTTCTCACCCAATCACAGCTGCATCTCATTCTGCCAGTCTTTAAACATAAACCAGTCTAATCTGGCTGCTGGTCATTTGGATCCCTTGTCATGCAGGCCCTGCATTTATAGGTCCAGGGCTTTCCTTTACATACACTGTCCATTGGTGCAAACTATAAAATTACAATCTTTTATCCATTGGCTGAAAAAGAAATTGTCCCAGCAAGTATACATTTTTTTATTGTTAACATTTTATTACATTCCACCATATTTATTATTTTACAAATGGCATTACATATTGTCATGTTGTTAAGCATTATCTAATTATTCTGCATACATTTTTGAGTGATGCTGAAGTGGATATAATGACATCATTATATAATCATTATATAATAGAGCAATGCTAATTTTGAAAAAGCTATGTTTTATTTTTGATTTACTTTTTTGTTTCTGCAGTAATTTAATTAAGAAATTAAATGCACTTGATTATAATCAAGTTGAGGTGAGTATCTTAGTATTTAAGATTCATAAGGCCAAAGATTGGAAAAAAAAGCAATCAGTTCTACAAACCTAGTGATCGTGTCACGATCGGCACCCTAAATCCAGAACACGTGCTAGGCTCCCTGGTCTCAGCTCTGCTTTTGCCTGTAGCAGGCGGCTTTCACTTTGGGAGGAGCCCTCTGCTAATTGGATGCCGCCAGGCCAGGAGCCAAGCAGGAGTTCTGGACGAGCAAAGGGGAACAATTGTTTACCAAGGATTTTAGAAGGAAGGCCACACAACTCAGGAGGAACCAAATGGAATAGCGTGGTCAGACAGGCATGAGTTCAAGCAAGGTCAGAGGGGCCGAGTCGGTACAGGTTGAGTTCACAGAATAGTCAGACAGGCAAGGATCATGATTGGAGAGTTCAGAATAGTCAGGCAGGCAGGCAAGGATCAGGATTTGAGAGTTTGGAATAGTCAGGCAGGCTAGGATCAGGATTGCAGAGTTCAGAATAGTCAGGCAGGCAGGCAAGGGTCAATACCAGTATAACAAGCAGGAATCCCAAGGAATAAGCACCCAGGAACTAAACAAGTTAGACCTAACAATGGGCAATCAGTTTGATTCAAAAGCCCCTTTAAATACATTTGAATTTCGAGCCATTGCGCTATGTCATCACGCAGGGATGCATGGGAGAACCGGCACTCACAGAGGAAACAACCACACGTCGGGAATCCCCGCCGGCCACTAGACCACCAGGGTGAGCATTCTTTACACTAGCCCTGTAGATATAATAAATACATGGAGCACTTAAGTATTCAAGATCTCACTGACATATTAAGGGTTAAATTAGCTGCTGTGGGCAATTATTTCTTTGCCTTTGTATTTCAAATAATGTAGATGCCATTTATACCCTTGTGTTTCATGTTTCAGATAAACAATAATAGATGCTTTTATTGCTTTGTCTTCTTGTAATCTCTGAGCTGCAGCCAATTTCCATGTAAAGACATTGTAAACTATATTGACATTAATATCTTACTCCCATTGTTCCTAAATTCATGCTTTTTAGTACATACCCTGTGATAACTCTCCATGATTTTGCATTCCCCCCTCTCTTCTGAAGCAATTTCAATTCTCTTTGTGTCTCTGGCACTCTAATGTGATGTCATTGGGAAGCAGCAGACTTTGCTGTAAGTCTGTAATCTGATAGCAGAATTGTCACAAATGTCATCCTTCACTTCTTATCTGAGTTGTTCTTCTGGTTGTAAAACATCTTCTGTCAAATCAAAGACAGATTAACGTCAATATATTCCATCTTCAGAATAAGTTCCATTGTGTCCAGATTCTTGTGTTGATACCTGGTATCAATTTAATTCCATGACAGAATGAAGTGTCCTCAAATTGCCTCCTCTTTGCTATCCTATGAATGATTTTACTTATTTGTAAAGCTTTACTCTTTTATTGATATTTTGGAAAAGCTAAGTGATTTCTCAACAGAGTGGAAGTCTTTTTCTACTGGCAACTTCAACCAACTTATCGCCACAGATTAAACATAGTGAATACATCAAATATTACCATCACATATTGACCATAATGCACATAGACATATGAAAATACTATGTCCATAGCATCTTGCAAATATTTATCATTATTAAGTAAATACTTTTATTTCAGTCATATCAATGTAATTGTATAGGATGAGAATTATTACGATTAAATGTTTATACAGTCAAAGAAAAAAAAATAAGCTTGGTTAATTTTTAAAATCACTCAAAAATGTAAATAAAGATGCAACAAATAACAATATAAGGCCAAATAGGCAGATACTTAGTACAGGTAAACGTGTTGTGATGTCAGCTGTGTAACATTCATTAATACACCCACCATATGAAATACATTCTATATATATATGAAAAGCTTCATTCCATCCACAAAAAAGATCATGGTGATCTTTGGAGAAAATTTTCTATCTTGCCAAGGGTTCTCCCAAGACTAAGAACTATGTCACCAGTGTCTCATGGAACTGCATATTTGGAGATCTGTTGTGTTTACAAAAGAGCCTGTTATTTGTAACGTGTTGAGCGAATATGTCATACTTTGCTGAAAAATTTGCGGAATCACTGGAAAACTCTCAAAAGCAAAAAAATTGGCAAACCATATTGAAGTCTATGGGTGGGTTTTTTTGCTATAAATTTTGCAGTGATTTTGTGAAATATTTTCCAATCCCAAAATGCAGAATTTTGACATGAATCCATACCTGGCAAAAGACTTTGTTCTACTTATAAGAATGTTATTCTATATTTTACATGAAAAATCTTGTATTTATATAGAATTTCCATGAAACGTTGGATATGAAGTCAAGTTACATGTTAACACTAAATAAATAAGAAATCATTAAAAATCAATAAATACTAATCTAGAGTGGGCAAGCCGCAATGCAAGGAAAGATATAAAGATATAAAAACTGATATAGTAAATAGTTCCATGCATATATATTTCCTTATATCAGAATGTATGGCCTACCATTGAGTAAAAAGCATAAAGCATGCTCAGTGCCTGTTAAAATATAAGTTACATATTTACATAGTTAAGTTGGGTTGAAAAAAGACTAAAGTCCATCAAATCAAGCCCTCCAAATGAAAAAACCAGCATTCATACATACACACACTCACACTGACCCTCCATATACCTATTTAGACTGCACTTACCAATATCTATCCTAATTATAATTTTTAGTATCACAATAGCCTATGATATTATACTTGTCCAAAAAATCATCCAAGCCACTCTTAGAAGCATTAACAGAATCAGCCATCACAACAACATCTGGCAATACATTCCACAACCTCTCTGAGAGGAGCTGGGAGTATTGCCTTTGTCTGCACGAAGCAGAAAGTGACCGGGACCGTGAGCTGGTCCAGCTTGTAAGTCCGGCTACAGAGTGAGGGAAGCCAGAAAGCTGAACTATCAGGAGTCCTATGAGTACAGGGGTGAGCCAAACTTGTGTTTTGTTTTGCTGCTAGTCCACAAGGAGCCCAGTTCATATGTGTGAAGGTAGCACCCAGTGGGCAGGGTTTTAGTTTGATTTCTGTTTGTATGCTGCAGTGCTCACCCCTGTGTATTATTAAGTGACTGACTTTTGTTTGAAAAGAGTTGAAAAATAAACATGTGTTTTCCTTGAAGAAGCCTGTGTCACTGTATGTCTGCTCCTTTGTCCTATGCTGCCTGCCTGCCTACCATTGTCTAATTCCCCCAGAATTTTTCTCTCTCTCTCTCTCTCTCTCTCTCTCTCTCTCTCTCTCTCTCTCTCTCTCTCTATAAATAGCACTCATCCAATCACATGCTGTCTTAGATATCATATTACAACAAGTACATACCCAATCAAGAGGGAACCTGGATGTATAAACTTTCTATTGCCAATTCTACTGTAGAACTGGCAATAAAACTACAGGATATGTGGAAATAACCATTGTGATAAATGTTACATGTTTTGTAATCTCAAAAGTAATTTTGTAACAAATGTATCAGCCTAGCTAGATTGACTATTAAATGGTAACATTATCGCTGATTTAAAAAGCAAAGAAAGGAACAGTGTTCATTTAATCCTAGAGGTGTTAAGGGATTTAATTTTTTTTATCCAGAACACTTCTCTATCGAGTAGTGCTTTGGATCTGTCCCCACCTCTTCTCAATGGGGTTATATTATGATCAATGGCAATATATCTAAATGAAGGTAATCTATGTCCCTTTTCTAAAAAAAAAGATTAGCTACTGGTTTGTTGGTGTGACCATCTCGAAAGGTAGTACTGATAGCAGAGCGATGTGCATCCATTCGTAAACGTAATGTTAAATCAGTTTTACCAACATAGGATAATCCACAGGGGGAAGTTGCAAGATAAATGACATGTGTGGTTGTGTAAGTGATGTGTTGTCTAATAGAAACCCGCTTGCCAGTCTGTGGATGTAAAAAAACTATTCCCAGGTGTCATGAACTTGCATGAAGCATAATTCGGACATTTGAAACATCCTGGTTTGTCATTACATAGCCAGGTGTCATGTTTTTTTGGTAACATCCTACCGGGTCACTTTTGACCAGAAGATCCCTCAGGCTACTCCCTCTCCTATAGCTTTTTAGCATTTTTCAGGGAAAATCTTACTTAAACCCCCGTCCACCTGTATAATGTTCCAATGTTTATTAAAAGCCAAGTCAACCATATGTGAACCTGTAGTGAACAAATTGGCAAATGAGGGTGCCATGGCCGCCCCCATCGTCGTCCCTGCAACATGTAGAAAAAATTCATGTTGAAATCAGAAATAGTTCATGGAAAGACATATATTTAACAGTTCCAATACAAAAGCTACAGGAGGGCCATCATAGCAATCAAACTCTTCCAATGAGCGTTTTAGTGCTTCCAATCATGCTTTGTGCGGAATGCAAGTATAAAGGCTAACAACATCCAAGCTAGCAAGCCAACATGTGGACCCCACAGGGACTTTCAATGTCTAAAGAATTTCTAATAAATGAGGAGTGTCCCTTAGATATGTAGGTGTACTTTGTACCACAGGCTGTAACTCAGTATCCAAATAAATTCCAATTTGATGTAGTAAAGATCCCTTTCCCGAAACTATTGGGCTACCTGGGAGTTTATGTAAATTTTTGTGCACCTTAGGTAAGGCATACATAATGGGGCAAATAGGATGATCTTGTTTCATAAAGTCACATAAAGATGGAGTGATTATTCCTCTATTAGCTGCTACGTTCAAGCACCCAAAGAATATATGATATACTGTACCTAATTTTGGTATAAACAACCTAATTTGACCTAGTACTTTAAAGACTTGCTGAGACTTGGCACATTTCTGAGGCTGATGCAGATCGTG
Source organism: Xenopus laevis (assembly GCF_017654675.1). NCBI lineage: Eukaryota > Metazoa > Chordata > Amphibia > Anura > Pipidae > Xenopus > Xenopus laevis. The sequence continues at coordinate 31,781,541 of NC_054378.1, read as the reverse complement.
TACATTGGCACCAAACACATACAGAATTACCGTGTAAATCCAATGATGCTGATCTAATAGAGGAATGGGAGAGACTAAAATGTCAGGAAACAGACCTGGATCTCCATGGGATGTTTCTGTCTGATTATTACAGGCTGTAGAGAATTCCCCGGGGTTTCCGGATCCGCAATGTACCGACGATTGGTAGATCAATCCCAGAGTTCTGTAAGAAGTGGGTCGGAGTACTCAATAAATGCTCCTTTGACCTGATGATACTAGTGATCGAGGAGTTTGCAGGAGAATTAGCCAAAGTACAGAAGCTGTTGGTTACACAAGAAATGGAACATGCCACAATACTTGCCAGTGATTCCATGAGTACAGCACTGGCTAAGACTCGTGCGTCCATAGAAGCTTACAAACAGAATCTTTTACGCTTCAAAAAGAAGAAGCTGTGATGGGTAAATGAGGATTATACCTATTGCTGCGCCTATAGATGGCTAAGCGGTGAGCGAGATCCCATCCAACAAGGACCGGGCTACAGACGAGCTCCAAGACACAAATTAGTGAAACCATTGTATATAGTGATGGGCGAATCTGTCGCGTTTCGCTTTGCCGAATAATTTGCGAATTTCCAGCGAAATTCGCGAAACGGCGAAAAATTCGCGAAACGAGACGCGCGGCCCGATTTCGTCGCGTGACAAAATATTTTGTCGCGGACGCAAATAAGTGTTTTAACGCGCAACGTTATTTTTGACGCGCAGTGCAATTTGATGAAACCCATCTTCTATGGGTGTTTTGTTTGTATAACCTTTTTTCACCTTTGGGGCTACAGATAAAAATTTTCCCCTTAGTTTCAAGCTTTGTAGTCTGTGATGATAAATGAATATGGTATCTTTTGCTTTGTGTCGGAATGTGCTGAATTGGATTGGACTCAATGGGAAGACGAATACACATGCGTGTTTCACTTAGTATACTGCTACACACATGCCCTGCATTGTTAGAGGACTCCTATCTTGAAAAAAATGGCTCCCATTTTGCAAGTTTCTTAAACTTTTAACGTTTGTGGATTTTTTTACATTACCTCTGGTCAACTGGTAATGGTATCTACTACTACTCTATATCACTGTTTAACCAAAAAGTACCAGTACTTTTTATATCTAATAGTAGATTACTAACACAAGTACAACTAATAAATCTGAGCAGATAGTATCTGGATGCTTTGTATCTCAGATAAAAATGAATAAACCATATGTTTATGTGAATGAACCTTATATTTACATCATGTAATTGTAATGATTCTGAAATACTATGTAATGTAATTTTAATGACTCCGATTAAGAATAGTCATCGTTGTGTTATTAGAATCCAAACAATTTCAAGTACCATGTGAGTATTAGTTTAGTTAAATGAAAAATGAACTCAAAATATAGAGATATGAAAAAACTTTTTTAATTTACAAAATAGCACAACGGTGCTGCGTCAAAAATAAATTACAGTGGAGGAGGAGGAGGAGGAGCAATTACCCTCTGCAGGGACTCCACTATATCGTATATTGTCGTATCCCTCCTGGTGCAGGTACCTGACAAAGTACCTTAGCTGGTCCCTATTCATCATGCCAGGTCCTGCCATTTTCAAAATGCACTCCTACAACTGTAAGCACGGGCGGGGCTATTTATAGTGGCGACGCCCGTTTTTGACGCGCGCATGAAGCGCGTCACATGACGCGCGCGCGCATGCGCAAACACAGTTTTGCTATGACGCGCGCCGAATCTTGTCGCCGAAATTGTTAAATTGACTACTGTAACACTCAAATACATTGATTTTTTTTAAATAAATTATATTAAGTCACACTATATTTGGTAATTAGGCACTATTAGAAGTAACATTATTCCCCTAGCAATCATGCATTGATTTAAATAAGAGACTGGAATATGAATAGGAGAGGCCTAAATGGAAAAAAGTAGCAATGACTAACAATACATTTGTAGCCTGACATAGTATTTGCTTTTTAGTTGGGGTCAACTCATTGACCCACATTTAAAAGCTGCAAAGAGTCAGAACTTAGAAGAAAAAGGCAAATAATTAAAACCAAATTAAAAGTTGCTTAGAATTTGCCATACTATTGCATACTAAAAGTTACCTTAAAGGTGAACCACCCCTTTAAGGGCTTTGCACTGGATCTATGAATATGTTGTGTAAAGTGTTTGGAAACAAAGGATAGCGTTTGTTCTCTTTGAAGGTTATGGACAGCAAACTGGGACAAGACTGCTTGTGAAGTTGAAAGTTGCAAAATAGCAGATGCAGCTGAAAGTGGGATTTAAGATGGACCATCTAGGAATGAAATTCCTCTTTCCATTAAGCAAACTGTGTTGTCTCGTTTATTTAACTCAAGGACAAAAGCATTCATAGAGGACAAATTCCATCTAAATTATTGCTTACAGCATGAATTTAAGTAGAGTTTATGGCTATGTTTGCGTCACCCAGGGTTGCCAGGTTGGTTGGTTTCCAGTCAAATTTACTGGGCTGATGGTTGGGGCCTGTTTGGGCCTCTGTGTAATTTGAATGCCAGGGCCTATTTTGACTCCCAGACCAGACATGGCTTTGGGGCTACCATTAAAACATTTCCCTTACTTTTAAGCTTTGTACACAGTGATAAATGTATATATGCCATGTTTTGCTTTGAAATCAATGGGAAGAGCAATTCGGAATTTCGCACCTATGTTTCACTCAGTTACTGCTACACACACATGCCCTACCTGTATACATTTTTAGAGCACTCCTATCATTTCAAATGAAAGAATAATGACTGAGGCACAGGACTTTTGGCCGCAGTCGTTTCAGGGGTAATAATAGTGTGAATACATTTGACAACCAAGCAGCAAGCATTGTTGTAATCAATTGTACTAGAGCCAGAAGAATTAAACGAGGCAGGCCTCAACCCGAAGAAATTAGCCCACTAAGCAGCAAAAATAGAAGCAACATAATTAGAAGCCATGTTAGGCCTCAACCTCCAGAAGAAATTAGCCAACAATGTGGCAGTATTCGAAGGAACATTTTTAGAAGCCATGTTAGGCCTCAACCCAAAGAAATTAGCCAACAATGTGGCAGTGTTCGAAGAAACATATTTAGAAGCCATGTTAGGCCTCAACCACCAAAAGAAATTAGCCAACAATGTGGCAGTATTCGAAGAAACATTTTTAGAAGCCATGTTAGGCCTCAACCACCAGAAGAAATTAGCCAACAATGTGGCAGTATTCGAAGGAACATTTTTAGAAACCATGTTAGGCCTCAACCAACAGAAGAAATTAGCCAACAATGTGGCAGTGTTCGAAGAAACATATTTAGAAGCCATGTTAGGCCTCAACCACCAGAAGAAATTAGCCAACAATGTGGCAGTATTCGAAGGAACATTTTAGAAGCCATGTTAGGCCTCAACCCAAAGAAATTAGCCAACAATGTGGCAGTGTTCGAAGAAACATATTTAGAAGCCATGTTAGGCCTCAACCACCAGAAGAAATTAGCCAACAATGTGGCAGTGTTCGAAGAAACATTTTTAGAAACCATGTTAGGCCTCAACCTCCAGAAGAAATTAGCCAACTTAACGGCAAAATTATAAGCAACCTATTTAGAAGCCATGTTAGGCCTCAACCCAAAGAAATTAGCCAACAATGTGGCAGTATTCGAAGGAACATTTTTAGAAGCCATGTTAGGCCTCAACCACCAGAAGAAATTAGCCAACAATGTGGCAGTGTTCGAAGAAACATATTTAGAAGCCATGTTAGGCCTCAACCACCAGAAGACATTAGCCAACAATGTGGCAGTATTTGAAGAAACATTTTTAGAAGCCATGTTAGGCCTCAACCCAAAGAAATTAGCCAACAATGTGGCAGTGTTCGAAGAAACATATTTAGAAGCCATGTTAGGCCTCAACCACCAAAAGAAATTAGCCAACAATGTGGCAGTATTCGAAGAAACATTTTTAGAAACCATGTTAGGCCTCAACCAACAGAAGAAATTAGCCAACAATGTGGCAGTATTCGAAGAAACATTTTTAGAAACCATGTTAGGCCTCAACCACCAGAAGAAATTAGCCAACAATGTGGCAGTATTCGAAGGAACATTTTTAGAAGCCATGTTAGGCCTCAACCCAAAGAAATTAGCCAACAATGTGGCAGTGTTCGAAGAAACATTTTTAGAAACCATGTTAGGCCTCAACCACCAGAAGAAATTAGCCAACAATGTGGCAGTATTCGAAGGAACATTTTTAGAAGCCATGTTAGGCCTCAACCCAAAGAAATTAGCCAACAATGTGGCAGTGTTCGAAGAAACATATTTAGAAGCCATGTTAGGCTTCAACCACCAGAAGAAATTAGCCAACAATGTGGCAGTGTTCGAAGAAACATTTTTAGAAACCATGTTAGGCCTCAACCACCAGAAGAAATTAGCCAACAATGTGGCAGTATTCGAAGGAACATTTTTAGAAGCCATGTTAGGCCTCAACCCAAAGAAATTAGCCAACAATGTGGCAGTGTTCGAAGAAACATTTTTAGAAGCCATGTTAGGCCTCAACCACCAGAAGAAATTAGCCAACAATGTGGCAGTATTCAAAGAAACATTTTTAGAAGCCATGTTAGGCCTCAACCACCAGAAGAAATTAGCCAACTTAGCGACAAAATTGTAAGAAAAATATTTAGAAGCCATGTTAGGCCTCAACCACCAGAAGAAATTAGCCAACAATGTGGCAGTATTTGAAGAAACATTTTTAGAAGCCATGTTAGGCCTCAATCAGAAGAAATTAGCCAACTTAGCGGCAAAATTATAAGCAACCTATTTAGAAACCATGTTAGGCCTCAACTACAAAAAAAAAATTGCCGACAATGCAGCAGTAGTGTCAGCAACAGCAGTAGGAGCCTTGATAGACACCCACCAGACTTTTGCCAAATAATGAGGCATTAGTAGCATCAGCAGCGGCAGCAACAGTCATGTTGTAACTTTTAATCAACTCTATATTAGAGCCAGAAGAATTAAATGAGGCAGGCCTCAAACAGAAGACTTTTGCCAAATAACAAGGCATTAGTAGCAACAGCAGCAGCAGCAACAGTCATGTTGTAACTTTTAATCAACTCTATATTAGAGCCAGAAGAATTAAATGAGGCAGGCCTCAAACAGAAGACTTTTGCCAAATAATGAGGCATTAGTAGCAACAGCAGCGGCAGCAACAGTCATGTTGTAACTTTAAATCAACTCTATATTAGAGCCAGAAGAATTAAATGAGGCAGGCCCCAAACAGAAGACTTTTGCCAAATAACGAGGCATTAGTAGCAACAGCAGCGGCAGCAACAGTCATGTTGTAACTTTTAATCAACTCTATATTAGAGCCAGAAGAATTAAATGAGGCAGGCCCCAAACAGAAGACTTTTGCCAAATAATGAGGCATTAGTAGCAACAGCAGCGGCAGCAACAGTCATGTTGTAACTTTAAATCAACTCTATATTAGAGCCAGAAGAATTAAATGAGGCAGGCCCCAAACAGAAGACTTTTGCCAAATAATGAGGCATTAGTAGCAACAGCAGCGGCAGCAACAGTCATGTTGTAACTTTTAATCAACTCTATATTAGAGCCAGAAGAATTAAATGAGGCAGGCCCCAAACAGAAGACATTAGCCGCAAAATTGTAAGAAAAATATTTAGAAGCCATGTTAGGCCTCAACCACCAGAAGAAATTAGCCAACAATGTGGCAGTATTTGAAGAAACATTTTTAGAAGCCATGTTAGGCCTCAATCAGAAGAAATTAGCCAACTTAGTGGCAAAATTATAAGCAACATATTTAGAAGCCATATTAGGCCTCAACCAGAAGAAATTAGCCAACTTAGCGGCAAAATTATAAGCAACATATTAGAAGCCATGTTAGGCCTCAACCACCAGAATAAATTAGCCAACTTAGCGGCAAAATTATAAGCAACATATTTAGAAGCCATGTTAGGCCTCAACCAGAAGAAATTAGCCAACAATGTGGCAGTATTCGAAGAAACATATTTAGAGGCCATGTTAGGCCTCAACTATTAAAAAAATTTGCCGACAATGCAGCACCGTAGTATCTACGATAGCAGTAGGAGCTTTGATAGGCCCCCACCATAAAAAAATTTGCCGACAATGCAGCACAGCAGCAGTACTACTAGGGATAGTAGCAGGCTACAGCAGCAGCAGCAGCAGCAGCAGCAGCAAGGGCAGCAGGTGCAGACAGATGGGGAATGGGCAATACTACTGAGGAGGAGAGTATGGGCAGCAATGGAGAGAGGAGGCTAAATCTGAGGAGGAGAATGAGGAGAGGAGGCTAGTCTCTGCTGTCTGCAATGGGCACTTGGATATCCCCGCTTATCCATGCCTCATTCATTTTAATGAACGTCAGCTTATCCACGCTGCCAGTGGATAGCCGTGTCCGCTTCTCAGTGACCACCCCACCTGCGGCACTGAAGACACGCTCTGACAGGACACTGGCAGGGGGGCAAGCCAGCACCTCCAGAGCGTACTGTGCCAGTTCTGGGCCTCGAGACCCAATAATGCATGGGGTCATCATCAGGGCGAATGGCATCCTGCACGCTGACTGACCCCATGTAGTCAGCCACCATATGCTCCACCCGCTGCTGGTGGTGGCTTTGGGTGCTGACTAGGCCTGCTGCTGGCCGTTGAGGCTCGAAAAAGCTCTTCCACACACCCATGAGATCTCCGCCCTTGCTGCTGCTGCTGCTAGGCCCCCGTCTCTGCTGGGTGTGTGGAGTAGTGGAGGCCTGAGAAGTGTCAGACTGGGGGAAGGCCTCCACTAATTTTGAGCACAGAGCCTTCCTCAATTGACCCATCCTCCTCTCTCTCTGGCTGGGTACAAGGAACTCCCCCACCTTTCCCTTATACCGTGGGTCAAGCAAAGTAGCCACCCAATAATCCTCCCGGTCTTTGATAGAACAGACCCGGGGATCGCTTCGGAGGCAAGTCTGCATATGGGCAGCCATGTAAAAGAGGTGCCCCCGACCAACCTCTTCTTGACTGCCCTCCAGATGCAGCAGGTCACCTGGCTCGACCTGCCCCTGCTCTGTACCCTCCCAGCCGCGGACAATAGCTGGGGTGGTTGGGTGGCATGTGCCCTGCTCCCCATGCTGCGCAGGCACCCAGTCCTCCTCTCCCTCATCCTCCTCATCGGGCACCATTTCCTCCTCAGCCCCCTCTGCTTGCCTACGGGGCCTACTCTCCTCCTCCTCCTCCTCAGGCACGTCACCCTCCTCTAGCAGCCCATCCAACGTGCGCTTGAGGAGGAACACCAGGGGTATCACATCACTAAGACACGCATTGTCCCTGCTAACAAAGCGTGTCGTCTGCTCAAAGGGGGCAAGTACTTGGCAGAGCTGCCTCATTTGCTGCTACTGCTCTGCACTAAAGTACCCCAAATCCACCCCCTGAGTACCCCTGGCACTGTGCTCCAGCAGGTAATTGCTGACCGCCCAGTGCTGCTCTACGAGGCGCTCCACCATGTGCAGGGTGGAATTCCAGCGCGTCGGCAGGTCACAGATGAGCCGGTGGGGTGGCAGACTATGCTGCCGCTGCATCCGTGCCAAAGACGCGCTGGCGGTGGGGGACCTGCGAAAATGGGCACATACCCTACGTACCTTCTCCAGCATGTCACCCAACCCTTGGTAGCTCTTGAGGAAGCGCTGCACCACAAGGTTGAGGACATGTGCAAAGCAAGGCACGTGGGTCAGGTGCCCTAGGTGGATGGCGGCCAGCAGGTTGCGACCGTTGTCGCAAACAATGTTACCTGCTTGGAGCTGGCGCGGAGTGAACCACTGCTGCACCTGAGTCTGGAAGGCAGCCATGAGCTCAGGTGCAGTATGACTCCTCTCGCCCAGGGAGAGGAGTTGCAGCACAGCCTGACATCGCCTGTGCTGCACTGAAGCGTAGCTGCGGGGACGCTTCAGGGGTGGCTCATCCATAGTGGAGGAGGAGGAAGTGGACATGTGGGGCTTGCCCTGTACCCCACGGGGAGGCACCTGTAGCCTGAGGGGAGCGCCCCGGCTTGCACCCTCCCCAGCACTCATGAGGGTGACCCAGTGCGCAGTGTAGGTTATGTACCTCCCCTGCCCATGCCTGCTGGTCCACGTGTCAGTGGTGCAGTGCACCCTGCCGCCAACAGCATGATCCAGCGACAGGGACACATTCTCCACCACCTGCTGGTGGAGGGCAGGGACGGCCTTCCTGGCAAAATAATGGCGGCTGGGGATCCGCCAGTTAGGGGCAGCGCAAGCCATCAGCTGTCGGAAGGGGGCTGCTTCGACTAGCTGATAGGGCAGCAGCTGCACTGCCAGAAGCTTTGCCAGGCAGCCATTAAGCCTCTGCACTTGGGGGTGGCTGGGAGAGAGAGGCGTCTTGCGGGTGAGGAACTGGGGGAGGGAAACCTGACGGGACAGGGGCCGCATTGAGGAGGAGGAGGCTGCAGAAGAGGCTGAGCTACACAGTGGCTGCCTCCGACTGTGAGCCCCAGAATCCTCTTCCCTTGCTGCAGGGTCTGGGGAGCTAGCACCTCTTCCCTGAGGAATGGGAGGAGGTGGACAGGAAGCACCGCTGCCCCCCGGTGCCCTGCCACTTTGGTGCTGCTCCCACGTCATCCTGTGATGACATTTCATATGGGAACTTAAAGCTGATGTTCCCATATGTGACCCTGCCTGCCCCCTTCGAACCTTCTGCCGGCAGAGCTGGCACACTGCTACTGCCTGGTCCTCTGCCTGGCACGTGAAAAAAGCCCACACTGCTGAAGTGCGGGCCACTGCCTTGCCTGCTGTGGAGGGTTGGGGATGGTCCCCACCCGTACGCCCATAGGCTTTGGACCTAGGCGCAGTGCTGCCCTGTTGCCTGCCCCCCCCAGCAGTGGTCGGTGGAGCCGGCTCTTCATCCTCATCAACAACAAACAGTTCCCCCCCTGAACTGCTGCTGTTATCCTCTGGAGCCGGCTCCCAGGGTCTGTCCCTGTCATCATCCTCCCCCAGACCAGACCCTGCCTCATACATGGCATCAATACCCACATCCAGCATGCTGGTGTCTGACCCCACACCAGCAACTTGCTGCCCTGCCATAAGGGGACCCTGCCCAATATCCGCTACTGATGTGGGCTGTGACATGACCTCCTCCTCTTTGTCAGACATGAATGCCCCCCCCATTCCTGCCTGATCATCAAAAAGATCCTGGGTGTCTGGGCCCAAGTCCACCTCAGGATCAAATAAGAGGGATGGGGTGTCATCCCACACTGAGCTAGCAGGTGATGCCACCTCCTGCCGCTCACTGGTGCCCGCTGCAGACGAGGTAGCCTGGGTCAGCCAGTCTACCACTGCCTCTGCCTGCTGCGAGCGTATGGGTCGCAAAGCAGTGGCAAAAAAATCTGGCACAGTCCTACGTGTGCCAGTTGCCCCACTGTGACCCAAAGCCACCTGCTGCTGTGGCATTTGCTGCTGCTGCTGCTGTTTTTGCGGCTGCTGCTGCTGTTGTTGTTGCAGCTGCTGCTGTGATGGCAGCTGCTTTGATGGCAGCTTGTGCTGCGCTACAGTGCCCAGACTGGGCATGGCACATGGGCTGGGCTGTTGTGGGGTTGGATGCCCACGGCCAGCACCACGGTCAGCACCACGGCCTCTTCCTCGGCCACCCTTCCCTATCCCACCCTTCTTCCCACCACCACCACCCCTCCCCCCTCTCCCATGGCCCGTCATATTGGGCAACTAAACTAAAAAAACAAAAAATATAAGGGGGGGTTTTGGATATTTCGGGGAAGGAAAGGAGAAAAAAATAAAACCCTCAACTAAATCCCCTCAGCAGAAGTGTGCACCCACAAGGAGTACACACACCAGCACAGACAAAGACAGTTAGCCCTAAAAAGGGCTATTGGGTGGTGAGCAGGCAAGCAGAAGAGGGAAAACAGTAAACTGAAATCCACAACCTCCACTTGCACTGACTCAGAAAAAAAAAGAAGCTCTCTACACAAACTCCACTAGCTAAATCACACACAAATCTCTCACTATCCTGCTCTCTCTACCTCTACCAGAAACGCCACGAGTAATGGCCGCCTCTGCAGCTCCTTATATAGACAGTGGGATGGCTCACATCTTATTGGCTGCTGTGGGTGACGTTCAGTTTGTCGCGCGTCTTTTTATTTTGACGCGCATTCGCGGCGTCGCGGCTCGTCGCGCAACGAAATTTCAACGCGCGGCAAAACGAGTCGCGAGGCAAATTTTTGCCGCAATTTCGCGAAAAATTCGCCCGCGGCAAAACGCAGAAATTCGCCGCGAATTTAACTATGGCGAATTTATTCGCCCATCCCTAATTGTATACTGTGGATAACAGTTCCAGAGACTCTGATGATGATGATCAGCCCAAATGTACACAGCGCCCAAATAATTCTGTGATGGATGATCAGATTCTGGGAGAACCTACCTCTACTCCTTTTTTAGAGGAGCCCCCATTAGTAAATGACAAACCACCAACGGACCGAGGTCGAACAAAAGGCACCCAATGTGGAGGGGGCAGAAGAGGAAGGGGTCACAGACTTTAGAGGTACCGATCTTTAATCACTCTAAACACACATTGACACCAGCTGAGCTTACTACAAAAGAGTTTATTTTTTGTCCCCAATTGCCAGTTTGATTCTCTAGATTGGGAGGTTGATTTTTTCAAGTTATGTAGGGGTTTGAGTTTGAAAGATTACTTTAAGGATAAACTAGTATACAGGACTTATCTCCTGAAGTAAAGAAACTGAAATTAAAAAGTGTATTTGACTCTGACACATCCCACTATCAAACTTTTTAGGCAAGCAGTGGAACATGAATTTTTTCTACAGGTTGCAGGCCCATATTGAATATACACTTTTTCATAAAAATGCCCTTTTACATTATGTCAGCTGTCATCCATTGCCAATGATAAAATCTCCACCTATTTCCCAGTTTTGTCGGGTGCTCCGTAACAATTCTAGCCAGACAATTGCAGAGCAACAAATAAATGATATGTGGATTTCGATTAGACAACACATCACTTGCACAACCACACGTCATTTATCTTATAACTTGCCCCTGTGGATTATCCTATGTTTTGTAAAACTGATTTGACATTACGTTTACGAATGGATGCACATCGCTCTGCTATCAGTACTGCCTTTCAAGATGGTCACACCAACAAACCAGTAGCTAATGATTTTTTAGAAAAGGGACATAGATTACCTATATTTAGATATATTGCCATTGATCATATCCCCCTATTGAGACGAGGTGGGGACAGATCCAAAGCACTACTACAGAGAGAGGTGTTCTGGATAAAAAAAATAATTACCTTAACACCTCTAGAATTGAATGAACACTGTTCCTTTCTTTGCTTTTTAAATCAGAGATAATGTTACCATTTAATAGTCTAGCTAGACTGATACATTTGTTACAAAATTACTTTTGAGATTACAAAACATGTAACATTTATCACAATGGTTATTTCCACATTTCCTGTAGTTTTATTGCCAGTTCTACAGTAGAATTGGCAATAGAAAGTTTATAAATCCAGGTTCCCTCTTGGTTGGGTATGTTTCATATGATATCTAAGATGGCATGTAATTGGATAAGTGCTATGGGGTTTTAACTATTTATATGTACAACATTTTATTCAGCTGCTCTTGGTCTTGAGGAAGGAGCGAAACATCAAACTGCTTTTTAAGATGTATTACCTATGTGCATCCTTTGCCCTTATATGTTTTGTGGGAATTCACTTAAATGTTAGTCTCAACAATAACTTGGCAATGTAGAAAGGCAAGGACTTCCAGACAACTTTAACAGAAATCCGTATGTTTAATTCACAACGGAGTGTTCCAACAAGTGATAGCTTGTAACAGAATTTACAAGTTGTCCTTATGAATTAGAACAACCTGGTTAACTGGCCCACTGGCCGCAGGGGTCTTGCTCTTTTCAGTAACACTTTAGTCCCACTTAGGCAGTTAGTCCATTCCTTAGTCTCCCAGAGACTTGTCTCAGTAGTGTATGCCAAACTCTTCTATTCACTCTCACTTCTTGCCTTTGGCAGAGAGCTTCCCTCCTCCCAGGTGGTGACATCACTTCCACACCTGTAGTGCTAATTAAATGCAGATTGTTTAACAGCATCTGTAATTCTCTTTACATTCTGTGTCTCATAGAGCATTCTGGGAGATATGTACCTTCCCTCTAGAGTTCTCCCACACACCGTATTACAATATATACATATATAACGGTCTATATCTTCACATATGTTATTAAATCATGGTGACCAGTTTCAACATCTAGGGGCTGATTCACTAAGGGTCGAATATCGAGGGTTAATTAACCCTCGATATTCGACTGGGAATTGAAATCCTTCGACTGCGAATATCGAAGTCAAAGGATTTAGCGCAGATAGTACGATTGAACGATCGAAGGATTATTCCTTCGATCGAACGATTAAATCCTTCGAATCGAAGGATTCGAAGGATTTAAATCCAACCAATGAAGGAATATCCTTCGATCAAAAAAAGTTAGGCAAGCCCATGGGGACCTTCCCCATAGGCTAACATTGACTTCGGTAGCTTTTAGATAGATGGTGAACTATGGGGTCGACAGTACTTCGACTATCGAATGGTCGAATAGTCGAACGATTTTTACTTCGAATCCTTCAATTCGAAGTCGTAGTCGAAGGTCGAAGTAGCCCATTCGATGGTCGAAGTAGCCCAAAAAAACCTTCAAAATTCGAAGTTTTTTTACTTCGAATCCTTCACTCGAAGTTAGTGAATCGGCCCCCAAGTATTTCATGGTCAGAACAATAATTTCACTCATATTTAAGGACACTAGATCATAGAACACTGCCCATTATCTTCTATTTTAGCCCTAAATAGAATTACACTGTTTGTTTATTTTGTTCTTTTGTATTGATTAATTTATTAGTTCACTGTTGAAAAAAATAATAAAGTTATTTTTCATATTTTTTATTCAGCATGCTTCATTATGGATATAAAATGAATTAACCTTTTGCTCTTGGTCAGTGATTTAAATTCATGCATCATTAACATATATTGAATTGTGTTCCAGGAAATATATTGTCAAATGATGAAACAGGGAAATGGATTTATATTCTGAGCAACCACAGACAGATTACATTTGCATATTAAAAAAGTGATGCTGGTAGTATATCATAATGAAGTAGATATGGATTATGTCACTTATGCATTAAATTTAAAGACGTAAAGCTTGCAATAAAAGAAACAAAACAGCATATTTCATCATAATGTTGCCATCTTGGCATTCCTGGATTTAAAGGCTTTAAACAGAATTATGATAAGATGTTTCTTAATAGTTTTTAAAGCAAAGTATAGCAGTATATTGTAAATATATATATGTATATATATATATATATGTTGCTAAATTAAAAAAATAGAGATATAACATTTTATATAGGATCAATATATACCTTAATATTTGCAGTTAGCCTCCCTTAAAGCAGAAATCACCCATTGATTAATAAGAGATCATTTCCCTATGTGGTTAGAATACCTGTTTGACGGGCACATAAAACAACATATAAAACTACAGTTTCAAGCCATCTAAAATGCTGGCTGGTATCTACAGTAAGCTTTACTTTGAAGCACGCCAGCAATGTATTTATTGGTTTAACATTATTCCTTCAAGCCTAGACATACCTTAATCTTTTCATTTACCATGGTTTTTGTCAAATGTAAATATTAAGAAATTAATACATAGTTATTTTAACTTTACTTATATCCGGTATTCTCTATTCAAGCCTGATTCAGCAGCTTTCGTGGTGTTATATGTAGCAAAAAGCTTGACACTGGCACTCTTTAGAATATCATGGTAACTGCTTTGGCCCAGTCTGTGCACCTGTTAGGTAGTTAATGCCTCAATATTGGGTTATTATTTTTTTTACCTTCATGCCTCCTGTGTAACCCACTAAAAACCATTTACCAGTCCAGTAACCCATAGCAACTCTAAAGTGCGCATATATAAAAAATCACCCCAGCCACATCTGGAGGCTTGTAGGCAAATCCGGCTGTGGGGGGGGGGGGGGTGAGGGGGTAGCGCACTTCTTGTCAACGACAGTGATGTCAAACATTGTGTGAGTGACATCACTTCTGCAACAGGGGACATCGCTGAGGTCCGTTGCCTAGGGTGGCACTGCAACTTAATATGGTGATGCACTGCAACTGCATTCTTAAAAGAGCCTTTATGTTGCTGAAAGGTACATTTTTTTAAAAAATTCTGATCTGGCAGCTACAATAAACTGACATGGCTTCACTTATGGCTATACTCATTTTCCTTTATTCTGAAAGTGGAGCCAAAACCATTTTCATACTAACATTCCAGCAATTCAGAAAACTTAGAATAAGCCTAATTCCCTTGAATATGATTGCTTGCCAAACAGTTTTTTCTAAGCTACCAAATCTATCAAACTACATTGTCTGTACACCTCACACCATCTGTACAGATTATAAATTGTCTTACAGTAAGGTGGAATGTGTACATTTTGATAATAATTACTTAGTCAAGAGGCCTAGCTATGCATAAAATATTCAGTTTTTTAATCAGTTATGGAACTCAATCGTTAGCTTGCTCACTAAATTCAGAAGCTTGGGGCCAAGCCACTTCAATATGGTAATGATATTCCAAAACTAGGCCAAATTAGACCTAAAAAGACAGGCACCTGACTAAAAATGTTTTTCTTAGGACATTAAACCTGATCCTTTATCTCCTACATCGTCTACCTCTTAAAGGAGAACTAAAGCTTAAATAAAGAAGTAGGCTAGAAATGTTGTACATTATGTTTTGGACTTCTGTACCAGCCCAAGGCAACTACAGCTCTTTAGCAGGGAAGATCTGTGCCTCTGAAGATGCCCCAGATCCCCTTGTTCTTCTCTGTTGAATCACTGCATATGCTCTGTGATGCTGTCAATTACCTGAGCTTAGAGACCAACTCAAAATATACAGTATACATACATTATAAATGTCACAGTATAAGGCTGATTAGTAATAAATATAGATAATTACTGTCAGCACAGAAACTGCAGATGCTAGCATCAGATCATATGCATTAGCATCAGCTTCTATGACAGGCAAACCTAATTTTCTGCTTGATAATTTGTGATGACCCCTAAGTTTAGCTTCTCAACAGCTGCTCAGAGCCACTGAGAATGTGAGTGTCGCAGACACTTTCCAAATGGTGACCCCCGTGATCATTGCTGCTATTGAGAAGCTGAAACTTTAGGCTGATGCTCTAAGTTCAATATATAAAATATGGAATTTTTAGCCATATTAATTTATAGGGTTTATTTTCCTTTAAACCAGAAAGCAGTGGTTCACTGTGATTGGTATGCTTTATTGCTGCCGTTCAGTTCCGGAAATTATTAAAACATAGTTGATTCCTTCCCATTAAAACACTGCTTATTTTACATTTTACCATCTCAGTCGCCATTTGGATTTCAACTAAATATTTAAAGAAAATACTGATTGAGGAAGCAATAACATCAATAAAAAAAAAAGAAATACTAATATAATTATCATTACAGTTTTTACTAGTGATGGGCGAATTTCTCCCGTTTCGCTTCACCAAAAAGATATTCGGATGTCCCGTGACATTCGCAAAATTTACAAAACTCAAATTTTGGCGCCCGCCTCAATTTTGACGCCCATGTCAATTCGTATCAATTTTGATGCTCACGTCAATTTTGATGCCGGACATTTTTTGCAAATTTATTTGCCGTCAGCGAAAATTGAAAATTCTCAGCGGATTGGCTCATGCCAAATTTATTCGCCCATCACTAGTTTTTACTGATTGATTCAGCATCTTTAGAAGACCTATAAGAAGTCTCAGAAATATACCTCAGCTCCTGTTTGTGAATCAGCTTTGCCATGTAAAAAAGGGAAATATCTATTACACAATGACAAGATGAATCATTGCAAGGAATGTTTATTTCTGGTTAATATTTTCAAACCTGAGAGACACTTTTGTGAAAGGATTTTCGAAAAAAGCTCTGACATTTTTTTATGTTTAGCCACACAGGTCTGCATGGCGATGCTTCTAATTATAGTTGTGAAATATAATGTAAGAGAAAAAAAATAGAGCTATTCTCATCCATACATTCATGGATTTTGAAAAGCTGCTTTAACCATTAAGTGAGATGATTATATGAAAGTTATGTCAAAAATAGAACTTTTATTTTGACACCCGTGTGACACATAAATGCATTCTTGTGCTATATTTAGACTTTCACAGCAATATATTTGAACTTTATATTATTTACAATATTATTACAATATTTATATTATTATGTATATTTCAGAAACTGAACATCACTTACCAGTAACTACATAATGAATTCATAGTTTACCAAGCAATATACAGTTTAAAAAAAAATCTTTTTTATTATCCCCAGCCAATATACAGTTTTGTAATAGTTTTCACAGCCATCCCCAATACCAGGAAGAGGTGACCACATTTTATATTTATTTTGCACTAAAATTATTTGTATTGAGTAAGTGTAGAAGGTATGCAGAATTCTGTCTCACATAACATATGCTGAAACGCTGAATAGAGGAATTGTGCATAGTGAAGCCATGTGCCAAGGCCATATGGGGTGAGATAATACAAGTCACCAGGTGTTGTAACCCATAGCAACCAAGCAACAGATGTCTGATTGGTTGCTGTGAGTTTCTTAATATGGGGCATGCTTTGAGACTTTTAATTAACATCGCTAATTATATCTGGATGCAGCCGAGTACCAAATCAGATACAAATTACTTGACTGCATATTCAACAATGGCACAGCTACTGTTACTACTGTTTGTACACCCGGGCTCTCCACTGGGCCACACTCCCCCTGGACTCACATTGTTCGTACTCTACATGAGCTGGAGCAAAAGATCCCTGTCCTTTCTGCCTGCAATATACTGTATTGCAGCTCCAGAATGCCAGAAGGGTTGTGGACCCAGGTGCGTTTGCACCCTCTCACCCCCAGTAGTTACCTAAGGCCATTGAGATTCAAATCTGCATTATCTGTTATGTAACTTTAACCTAGGTTAAAATTTTGTTTGACTAAACAGTTTCTTTTGGATTCATAAATCTTGTTAGAATTCAGCTACATTCTGGGTTCAGAGCACGTCTAAAATAGTGCAGCTCTTTTTACCACATAACTTGTGCTAACCGATTTTGACTTCAGATCTAGGGGTAGGCAGAAAAAGCACATGCCTAGTGGGGGCTCTTGCTTCCTACATACTTTGTGATGGTCAGTATGTGCCTAGGGCGTCCGGCTGGCTTGGTCAGGCACTGACCCATGTAAATCAAAATTGATCCCCTACAATGATCTCTAGCAACAGAGTGAGTAGTTTAGCTAGTGAATGAATATTTGTAAGACTTATTTGCTATACACAATTAAATATTTTAATTTTACTAATGTTATTTTTTTGCAAATTAACATCTAAAATGTAGTTAAGGCACAATAATTTCAGAAAATTTCGGTACTTTCAAAATGATTCTTCTGTATTCTCTCTTCAAGTGGAAGGGGAATACCCTGAACCATCTTTTTTTCTTAGGGTTTTTGTTTTGTTTGTCTTGTCTTTGTTTGTTTTGTGGTTTTGTATTGGATTGGCCCAAATATTTATCCATTCCTGAAATTAAGTGATTTTAATTAAAATTTTAAGTGGTGATTAAGTTGTTTGCTTGTAGTTTTCGAATCAGAGAAGTTGCATTTATTTTAGACTTAGTTGTGTTTTGAGTCCCTTCTTTAGGGCAGTGAGGAAATGTTGTCAGTTACAGTTAGGCCCATAAATCTTTGGATAGAGACAACTTTTTTTCTAATTTTGGTTCTGCATATTACCACAATGAATTTTAAATGAAACAACTCAGATGCAGTTGAACTGCAGACTGTCAGCTTTAATTCAGATGGTTGAACAAAAAGATTGTGAGCAACTAAAGCCTTTTTTAATACAATCACATCATTGCAGGAGCTCAAAAGTAATTAGATATATTAAAAAACTGAAAATAAAATGTTCATTTCCAATCAATCTGACTGCAATAACTGGATTTGAGCAGACACTGTCTCTGAACACCTCAGAATTCATTTGGCTGCTTCTGTGTCACATCTTGGATAAATACTAGTGTCCCAGTGCAACTGGCAGCCATGCAGCCCAAGCCATCATACTGCCTCTGCCATGTTTTACAGATGATGTGGTATGCTTTGGATCATGAGCTGTTCCATGCCTTCTCCAAACTTTTTTCTTGCTATCATTCTGGTAGAGGTTGATCTTGGTTTAACCTGTCCAAAGAATGTTTTCCACAACTGTGCTGGCTTTTTTTTTTTTTTATCAAAGTCCAATCTAGCCTTTCTATTCTTGATGTTTATTAGTGGCTTGCACCTTGCAGTGCACCCTTTGTATTTATTTTCATGCAGTCTTCTCTTTATGGTAGACTTGGATTTTGATACCTCCTGGAGAGCGTGGTTCACTTGTTTGGCTGTTGTGAAGGGATTTCTCTTCACCATGGAAATGATTCTGCGATCATCTACCACTGTTGTCTTCCGTGACGTCCAGGTGTCTTCGCTTTGCTGAGTTCACCAGTGCTTTCTATCTCAGGATGAACCAAACTGTATATTTTGTCACTACTAATATTGTTGCAATTTCTTAGATGTTTTTTTTCTGTTTTTGCATCTTAAGAATGGCTTGTTTCACCTGCACGGAGAGCTCCTTTGATCGCATGTTGTCTGTTCACAGCAAAATCTTCCACATACAAGAACCCCCCCCCCTCAAATCAACTCCAGTGCTTTTATCTGCTTCATTGATAATGAAATAACGAAGGAATTGCCCACACCTGCTCATGAAATAGCCTTTGAGTCAATTGTCCAATTACTTTTGAGCCCCTGAAATGAAGTGATTGTGTTAAAAAAGGCTTTAGTTCCTCATATTTTTATGCAATCTTTTTGTTCAACCTGCTGAATTAAAGCTGAAAGTCTGCAGTACAACTGCATCTGAGTTGTTTAATTAAAAAAATTATTGTGGTAATGTACAGAACCAAAATTAGAAAAAAGTTGTCTTTGTCCAAAGATTTATGGGCCTAACTGCCTTGTTGTGGGCCTAACTGTCTAAGTTATCTTGTTGACATTAGTCTAGCTTTAGTAGTTTTTCTTTGGTTTTGCAGCACTTTTTGGTGTGTTGTTTTATTGGGTTGCAAACTGTTTTCAGTGGTAAGGGTGAAATATTTTGTAGTACAACTGAGAAGTATTTACTAAGCATTTGTTCCTCTTGAGAAAGTGGGAGATTGTGGTACAGATTTTGCGGTTCACATAGGGTTAATAGCTGTCACATGGTTTGCAGTGCCCAGAGTTGACACCTTGTTTTCCACTTTTTTTTCCACTTTTTTGAGTTTTGTCCTTCCTTTTTTTTTTGTTTCTTAGGGTGTATCTTTAGATGAGGCCCCAGTCACTGTTTTACTTCCTTGTCCCAATGGTAGTTTAAATAGGGACTTATCCAGTTTGTCAGTGTGGGGTTTAATAGATACTGTATATGTAGCTTAAGCGGGTTTATAATGTACTCCAGTGAATGTTATGGCAGGATAAAGTGCTCCTATGCAGTGAGGTAATACAGGAAGCACCGCATGATAATTTTTGGCCTTCACTTCTGGCCGCTTTGGCTGTGTCGGAGCTCCTACTACGATCTCCCTCCCATGACTGGACAGTTCCCCCACCTCTCTGAGGTTAGCGCTCTAGTCCGACCTCACTCACCACCTTGCTGTGTGCACTTCTCAGGTTGTTTGCTGTGGCCCGGGTCCACAAAGAGTTGTGCTGGCTTCCGGGGTCTGCAGGTGAGGAAAGCGCCAGATGCTGCAGAAGATCTTTTCCCCTCACTATCATTGTGTCAAGGGGGTTGTGTTTTGCAAGATTTTTGTGCTGGTTTTTAATGATGGCACTTGATTTCCCCCCTTGACTCTGGAGCTCTCTAAAATGTGGACGTCTCTGGGTCCACCCCCGGAAATCTGGGTGATACAGTTTTAAAGTACTGTAAGTACTTCATTAAGAAGGTCTAGACTTGTTCTAAGCTGTATAATAGGATATTGCAAAACTCTAACCTTGAGTGAAGGTGAGAAATTCTAAAGCATGACATGTCATTAGCTACCCGTTTGATATCCTTGACTATATAAAGTCTACCGGAACTGTTATATCAAATACTGTGTAAAGTCTGCCTGAACTGTTATGTCAAATACAAGTATTTTGGTAAAATTTTGATTCTTCAGGGTCAATTGTCATTTTTTTAATGTCACCATAGCTGAATCACATGCAAGTAAAGGGCGTGTAAGCAGGCACCAATGTTCACATTTCTTCTCTTACGTTCCAGGTACAAGTTGCACCACATTTGGTGCAATTCACTAACTTAAAGGAGAAGGAAACCCCCCTGGGGGCAAAAACCCTTCCCCCTCCCCTGTGTTGCTTCCCTTCCCTCCACCCCCCTGACCTACCTGTCCCACTGGGCAAATGCCCCAAACTTGTTACTTATCCCTCTGCGCAGGTCTAGTCCACGGAGTTCACAGACGCCATCTTCTCCTCTAGCGATCTTCTTCC
Organism: Xenopus laevis; assembly: GCF_017654675.1. Classification (NCBI taxonomy): domain Eukaryota; kingdom Metazoa; phylum Chordata; class Amphibia; order Anura; family Pipidae; genus Xenopus; species Xenopus laevis. Next base: position 31,760,930 of record NC_054378.1, on the reverse strand, counting down.
TGCTTTGACCGGCGTTTTTGGCGCATTCGCAGTAGGAGCATTTCGCCTGTACGGATCTACTGCACATGCGACAAAAGTCACGAAGTGAAATCTTTCTGCCTCCTGTATATGGTAAACATCAGTGGCGTAACTATAATACAGCAGACCCCGCGGTTGCAGGGGGGCCGGGGGACAGAGGGGCCCGGACCAAGGGGTCTGCTGAACTGAAATTCCTTGCACACTGTGTGCGGCGACCGCCACAAGTAATTTAACGGCAGAGCGGATCGGAGGACAGGACAGGATATGTGCGAGCGCTGAAGGAGGTCAGCGGATGCGTGTATGCGCATGCAGGTATGTGCGTGCATGCAGCTAAGCCGGGGCCCCTGAAGATTTTTTTGCAGGGGGGCCCGGTTAGCTGTAGTTACGCCGCTGGTAAACATTATGTGCTGGGTTGCTGTCAGCCAAAGTACCAGGTTTACATTTTGAGAAAAATAACCAATAATACATTTTTCCAATTGTATTTGTTCGTAGACTTACAATTTTAAAAAATTTAGAATTGAGACTGGAAATCATATTAATAAAATGTACAGTTAAATGAGTAGGTCTTATAAAGTTGAGTTAGAGTGCTAAGTTTACAGCTCACCTAAGTCCCCCTGTCCACAGGTGTTAATGTTGCACCTCAAATCCAGAAGACCGCGTTCCATCAGAGAAGGGAGGAACAAAGCATTTTAGAAACATGCGCAATAGAAACCAATTGAGTGTAACATGATTCAAGGCTGCCACTGGCAGCCAACAGGAAGCACAGTGCAAAATCCATGACGTCACCCAAGTCCTGTACTTACTTTCTTGCCAGCACACGCAACCTACTACTAGAGACCAGAGACATCAGATTAACCCTGTCCCTGTGCAGTGAGTGTTTATACAATAAGTCTTATTACTGAGATTGATTTATTTTTTCACTTTCGTTGTCCTTTAAGGCTGATTACTTTATTTTAACAAAATAAGACAGAAAGCTTTTAGAAATGCTTTGTTTGCATCAAATATGCTTTATTTGGTCATTGAGACCTCAGTAATACGGGAGGACAATAAATATTGCTGTATATTGAAAATGAATATAGCTTTAAATTATTTATGAAAACTCACAACGGAAGGGAAACTCCATTAATGCAGTTGTTCACCAATGGCTATTAGGACCTTTCTTGGCAACACCAGCAGAGATCCTACTCACGAATTTGATGCTGGCGAAAATGCGCCTGCATCCATTTTTTTTTGACACCGGCGAATTTTAGTGGCAGTTTTGCAAATTTTTTCGCCGGCGGCGGATTGCAGGAATTCGCCACGAATTCGCGGCTGGCGAATAAATTCGCCCATCACTACTCAATTCAGCATAACAGTGATAACATTGAAAGTTTCCAAAAGGGATATCCAAAACTATTGTCAGAGGTCAGCAACAGGTGGCAGACATTAGAATCAATAGACACTTAACTTAAGGACTTTAACTTGATCTTTTATCTGTCTATTGGGTCCTGTATGAGAGAAGTGACGCCAAGCACAGGTTTTAAAAAGGGCTTTTGTTGCAAAAATGTGACCACGTGTGCACTAGTAACTGTAGTGTGCGCAACTGACCACGGAAATACCAGAGTACAGAAGTTTTATACTCTGCCAAGTACAAATCAGCCGGCACCTTAAAATGTATAGTGTCTTAGCAGTAATCCTCCCTACAGGAGCATGCATCTTGGGTTTTCAAGGTTTCAGAGGAAACAGCATAAAACTCCTTCAAAATGTGGATAGAGTGGTTGGATGTTCTTTACCATCCACCGAAGAAGATCTTTCTTCTTGGAAAAATCTCTTTCAAGTTACCAGATGTTGCCACTCAATCTGTAGAGGTGTCAAACCATTCACCAACAGGAATAGGAAGAGGCTGTAGATCACAAGATTGTGCACCATGCAAGCTATTTTTGAACATGAAATGTAGTAAAAGTTTTGGGACTTTTGGAGAAAATGGCAAATGGCAATGCACTGCAGGCCTTTTGAAATTCAGAATGTTGGGAAGGTACATTTACAACTTGTATCATATAGTAAATGGGCTAGAGGAGTCATAGTGTACCAAAACAGGATATATAGTTTTACTCTCGTGGGACTCAAAGAAGAGTATAAAAGAAAAATTCTACAATAAAATGATTACTTTTTCTGTTTCTAAAAATGTATTTTACTGCTGACATTTGATCCCCAGCAAGGCAATTTGTAGGGGTTTGTTAATTGAAGATCTTGGAAAACTTAATGAAAAAGTTTGGCAACCTGTCAAACTTCAATAGATTGATAAATAAGCCTCTCCCAGTTTTCAATTTCTATTTTGATTAAGATGAGTTTTCTTTTTTATGTTCGGTTGAATTAAAGAAAAATCTGAGAAATGTATACATATTACTGTAAAGACCTGTAGTTCTTAATAAGTCTGACATTTCCATAATATTGTTCAATATTAAACACCAGATGTATAAACAAATCACGATCACACTTGCTGAGTTTGTCAATGACAGAAGAACCTTCTCCCTCTCAAGCCTGTAGAATCAATTAGGAAGTCTAAAACTATTTTTTTCTTTTCTATTCACTATTTTCTCCATAAGTCCTGTGTGTGCTAGCTTCTTTTGAGCCATTATATATATATATATATATATATATAATTACTTGATAAGGGCAGCACTCCGTCTTTGCAACATCCCTCAGGTGCACGGTAATGTATAGTATAAGCAAAAAGAAGACCAGCAATACCGAGATCTCTTGTGATAAACTCAAATCTGTATTGTGAAATCACATGCAAGCCGACGTGACGTTTCGGTCCACACAGGGACCTTTCTCAAGGCAACCATGTTTAACCCCAAATGCATTTAAATACCCATAAACCCAAAGGTCCAAGAACAGGAAGTGACATCAGCATCGTTAAAAGCCTCATAGGAGGTGTGTATAAAGTGTCAAAATCTCAATAAAAGTGACCAAAATCCCACAGTATAAGTCACGTGTGTAACATATATGTTGCAAAAGAGTAGCAATATTATATCTCAAACTTTCATATACTGTGCAATGTGTGGCATATACTAAAAATCTTAAAACCAGGCAATTGCCATTAAAGGTATAAATCATACAGCAAACAAACTGTAATCCTCAGGCTGTAGAGTAAGATCATATCAATAACTAAAGTACATGTAATGCACCATATGCAAGAAAAACAAGAAACAAATATTAATCAGCCATTCAGGATATACTGATAAGAACACCTAAACCACAGCTTGGCATCAATACTTTAGGCCACATACCATATACCACAGATTAATACAAAACGAAGAAAGAGTTACTATATGGATACCATTTTCTGTTCATAATCCTTTTAAATCTTATGCGACTCATATAGGACAGATATGCTCACAAAAAACAATTCAAAGCTCGAGAACTATTCCAGCCCTTTGGAGCAACACAATTAAGTTCATAAGTCCAAAATGCCTCCCTTTGGAGCAGCATCCGGTCTATATCACCACCACGTGGAGGGTCCATGATACAGTCTATAGGCATACACTTGAATGCGGAGGCTGGATTATTTGCTTGCAGCCAATGTTGTGCCACCGGCTGTTTTAAAATATCCTGTTTGGTTTCCTTTTTCGGTTTTGGGTCAGCTCTAATAGTTGAACGGTGCATGCTAATTCTTTCCCTGAGCTGTCTGCACGTTTTCCCACAGTAAGCAGTCCACATGGGCATTTTATTATATAAAACACATTTCGTGATAGGCAGGAGAGTCTCTGTTTGATAGGATATGTCTTTCCAGTGTAAGGGTGAGAGCATCTATCACCAACAATCAGAGAATTACAGTACACATAGCACAGTTGCCACATTTAAATACCCCCACTTTGCCCATTTGTGTATGTGCCTCATACTTGCTTACCGGATCAGTTGGGGAGAGAAGTTCTTTCAAGTTCTTGTTTCATCTATGACCGAAACAAATCTTCTTCCGGTTTATTGCTGTAAGTCATCAGATTTAACTATTGCCCAATTCTGTGAAACAGATCTCTCGATTAGTGGGGTACGTGCATCATATGTGGTCATGTAATAAATCACATCAGTTTCCTCCTGGTTATTATCAACCCTCATGGGGCCTCTCAAAATTGTATTCCTATCAAGTGACTCAGCCCAGGTTTTTGTATTTCCAATCAAATCATCAGGATAACCCCTCTACAGGAATCTCTTGGCCATCCTATCAAGTGCTAACTTTCTCTCCCTTTCCTCGCTAGTCACCCTTACCACCCGTAACACCTGTGATCTGGGTAAGTAGTTCAGTAAATGACGTGGGTGACCACTTGTGTAATACAATGTGTAATACAACAAAGAATTCCTATATATATATATATATATATATATATATATATATATATATATATATATATATATATATATATATATATATATATATATATATATATATATATATATATATATATATATATATATATATAGTCTACAACATCATTTCAGTGTTATATAACGTGTCATGTGTTGCCTGTGTAAAATCATCATAGCATGAACAACAGAACAACTGAGAATACTATCATCTATCTATCTATCTATCTATCTATCTACCTATATCTATTTATCCAAATGAACAAAATAAATGAATAAAAAGAAGTTTATTTATTTATTAAAGCACATGCAGAATACTCAAAAGTTTTATCTTCCTTCATAAGGAGAATGTAAACAAGTGACTTGTTTGTAACCAACACTAACATAAGCAGCATGCGATTCAAGTGGCAATTGCACGTTTCTAAACTCTGAAGAAGAAGGCAGAGGCCTGTGGATATTTGCACAATGTGAATTCACCTTCATTAGCAAAACTGTAAAAACACATAAAAATCACAGAAATGTGTTCAATCCCTCATAACCTGACAAATTTTGTCAAATGAACATGATAATTAGGGAGTGTGGCCACAAAATGTGCATGAACATTTTTTTTGCCGCGCTCCTTGCAGCAAATCTTTTTGTCCCTCTTTCTATTTCCAAAATGTTGGGAGGTATAAAATATATTATGGTAGGAAAGAGCAAAACCAATAAGTTACATTCGAAATTACAGTAACAATAGGGCATTCTTAGAAATATCACATTTTTCATAACATTTTTATCAATCTGCTATTAGTCTATCTATCTATCTATCTATCTATCTATCTATCTATCTATCTAATGTTATTGTACAACACAACTCAATTTGTTTATTTACCATTTATGCATGGTTTCATGCATTTTCTACCATTACCTTTAAGTTCAGTAAAAGTACAGTTCTCTAAACATTAAAGATTGTTCTTTCAGTATTTTGGAGTTTATATTTAAAGTTGCACCAAATCACATTGCTTTGCTGCCTTCTACTGCAGCAAACTGTAAAAAAGGAGGCCACATTTCCATATGGTAACATCCATTTTGCTGCACTTAGTGCAGATTACAAAAGGCTAGAGATTACTCAAGGGAATCTAAAGATTTCTTTGATTTTGTCAGCTCTGATCCTAAAGTATAGAGAGTTGATGACACATCTCTAGAGTTCTCACTTTCTCTCTCTGCAGCTGTAGTTGTACTGTGAAGAAAACACATCTCTGACGAATCTTTAACCTCCAACCTTATGCATGGATCGCTGGTCAGCTTAGAAGCACATGGACACAAAAGCACAGTTGACAAGTGAAGTTTGATGGCCTCAATGGCTGTTTAGTAGCTCAATCCATCATATTTAGTGGACACCTCTATTTTCACCTCTTTGAAAAGGTATACATAATAAAATTGTATTGCTTTGGTGCCTTGGTAAACTATTGGTAACTTGGTAACTATTTACAATTTCCAGACACTAACAATAGCAGCATCTGTGCGTTATCCACATAAAGAACTCTGCCTCGTGTTAAATTCACCCAGATGATTCTTGCAATTGACAATAATAAAGTTTCTAAACTAAGTAGGGTATGTGTGAGGGGGGAGGGGCAAGCGGTTGCATCATGTTGCTGTTGTCTCTTGTGAAGGCCTGAAATCTTCCTGGGTAACAGAATAAAAACATTAGAGTTTATTGAACATTTCACAATCTGCTCTAAGAGACAGTTTTATTGTTCTGTAAGAAACATATAAGAATTAAAGTGCATTAAGACATTTTTCTGTTTTACTTTTTACTTTTGACTCATTTACATTATACAGAATTGTAGGGAAAAATAAAAAAGGAAGAATTATCTGGGAAATTACACAGTTACGTGTTTTAATATAAACACTTTTTTTTATAAGAAGATACTTTAAAAGTTTTTGCGAGAGATGTGTATAAATATCACTGAAATTAAACTTTTAGGGTGTAAATCTCCTTGGGACCAGGCCAGGTCTAAGTCTCAAATAATGCCTTTGATCTTTTAAAGTCTGTGCTGTTGTTAATAAGAACATTATATGGTTTTGCATCATGAAGATTTTAATAAATAAACCATATGCATTATATTACCATATGTAATATAATGGTAATGCTCTGGATCTCATATTTACCAGACTCTGTTCAACCACCAATTTTACTAACTCACCATTTCCCCTCTCTGATCACAATATGCTCACATTTCAACTCTCACTAACTCCCTCCTCACCCCCTGCTATTCCCCAAACACGTACTTACCGTGACTTGCAAGCTGTAGACGTGTCACATCTCTCTTCTTCCTTTGACTCTCTTCACTCTAATATCTCAGCCATCTCTTGTCCTAATGTGGCTACCTCTATCTACTCTCACCACTGCCCTTAATGAGCTTGCTCCTATAAAAACTAAACATGCTAGACCCAAACCACTTCAACCTTGGCATACTGCTCATACAAAAGCACTCCAAAGACATTCACGTGCACTTGAGCGTCGCTGGTACAAATCCTGTTCAGAATCAGACTTTTGGAGCTACAAATCTGCCCTGCACTCCTATAACACCAGCCTCTTCCAAGCCAAACAAACATACTTTACTTCACTCATTAACTCCCTTTCTAAAAAAAACAGCACAACTTTTCGCTACCTTTAACACTCGTTTTTTTTTTTTAACTGATTTATTTATTACTTCAATACATAGTCATAGAGTTTGATGCATTCGAGTATTGTACAGCATAAAGTAGTTGACATCGTAATGAAGAGTTTTTCAAAATTTAACCCCCGGGAGAACTGAAAAAGGAAGGTGCGAGAGTACACAATGAAAGGGAAGGAGGAAAACAGAAACAGATCAGGTAAGAGTGGCAAGAAGAGGAAGAGAGGTGAAAAGAAAAGAGAGGAAGAGAAGAGAGGTGAGGAGGGGAGGGGAGACAGGGAGCAATACAATGGAGAAAGGCAGATCCAGCTTAGATTGCCGTAGTACACACAATCACCTAGAAAAGAGTCATAGTAGCATAAGGAGTCAGAGAGATACATAACCTGAGGGCCCAAGGTACAGCGCATAAAAGTCAAACTTCGTACAGCCAAAGTACAGAGGGCAAAGGTACACCATACTAATCATCCAGTGGGAGCCAATAAATAATCGGGGTAGGCGAGACACTGGGTCTATTTGAGTAGGAGTTATTATGAAGTATCCACAGCGACCAAGTATTGTTAAACTTAGCAGGACAACCCCTAGCTGCATAGATTTGTTCCAGGGTTGGCAGGGTTTGCTCAACTAGGCCAATCCAGAAGTTCAACGTAGGTGGCTGCTCCTCCTTCCACTTAATAGCGATGGCCTTTTTCGCCTGAAAAAGTAAGAAAATAAGTAAAGTCCTTTCTGATCTTGAGCTGATTCTTTCTGAGCAGGTCCTCAATTGAGGAAGTTTGTATCCGGAGGGGACTAGCATGGAATTGCTGTGTGAGGGCATGCCGCAATTGCAGATAGCGAAAAAACATCCTATTGGGGAGATTGTACTTGACCTTAAGCTGGTCAAACGTGAGCAAGACATTGTCCGCATAGACATCATTAATATACTTCACATTAAATTGTGCCCAGGTAGAAGGGTCAGGCAGTGTGAGCAATTGTTCAAGAGTCGGATTTAACCATAGTGGAGTATACGGAGAAATAACTGTAGTTAGTGTATCATGCCTATGATGTACCTGTTTCCAAGCCCTGACAACATTCCTCATCATAAATGTGCAGTGAGTTAAGGGGAGTTTATCTCTGTAGATCAGATTCCTGAGCCCTTCCAAAGAGCCAGCTATTTGGGCCTCTAAAAGAGTCACCGGGTCTTCAGGGGGAGACTCAAGCCATCGCTTCAAGGGCAACAATTGGGAGGCCAAAAAATATCCTAACATATCTGGGGCTGCCAGGCCGCCCTTAGTAAGGGGGGGAATCAATGCTGTGTATTTGACCCTCACCGGCCCCGGAGACCAATATAGTTTGATAAGTAGGGAACGTAGTTGTTTAAAGAAAGAAGGGGATAACCAGGTGGGTGCTTGTCTAAATAAGTAGAGGAACTTAGGGAGGAACTTCATCTTAAAAAGATTAATCCTACCAATAAGAGAAAGTGGGAGTCTGAGCCATCTATCAATTCCCTTTTGAAGGGATATCATAAGAGGGTCAATATTTAATTCCTTAAATTTCTCAATTTGTGGATGGACATAGATACCTAAATATTTCATGATAGTGACTCGTTGTAGCGGGAGGTCAGGGTCAAGCACGTCGACTGCTCCTGAGTCAAGAAGGAGAAGGGTGGATTTAGACCAATTTATCTTAAGGCCAGAGTATAGGGTGTGGGAGTTTATTAAATGAAGGGCTGCCCTGAGGGACGGGCCCGGATCGTGCAGATATAGGAGAGTGTCATCAGCAAAGAGGGAAATTTTTTCCCGGAGTCGGCCAAATTCAAAACCTCGGACCTCATTGCAGGCTCGAATCAAACACGCTAGGGGCTCCATGGCTAAGGCAAAGAGACCTGGAGATAGGGGACAACCCTGGCAGGTTTCTCCAGCTAGAGATATTGAGGGGGAGATATCAAGATTCGAAATAACTCTAGCCATGGGGTTACTGCATATGGATTGAAGCCAAGTTAAAAAAAAATTCTCGGAATCAAAATACTTTGAGGGTTTCCCAAAGATAAGCCCATTCGACAGAGTCAAATGCCTTCTCGTTATCGAGAGAGGCGATGACCCTAGTACCTGGGTTGTCATGGGAAATAATTAAGTTAGTATATAGTCGTCTAATGTTGAGTTCTGCTGCTTTATGAGGTATAAACCCGACCTGGTCTGGAGCTACTATTGAGGTAAGGACAAGATTAAGGCGTCTAGCCAGGACTTTGGTTAGAATTTTATAATCCGAATTAATGAGTGAGATAGGCCTATAGGAGGCGCTAGAAAGGGGGTTCTTGCCTGGTTTGAGAATGAGTACTATAACAGCTTCCTTAAAAGAGGCTGGCAGTTGGGTCGTAGTGAGGGTTTGGTTAAAGATGGCAGTAAGATAAGGGGCTAACAGGGAGGCATATGTAGTATACCAAGCATTAGGGATGCCATCTGGACCCGGAGTCTTCCCTGTGGGCAATGATGTTATAGCCTCTAGGACCTCTTGTTCTTGAATTGGGGCATCTAGTAAGGTTCTATATTCCAAGGGGAGATTGGGGAGATCTAGTTGTTCCAAGTATTTTGCAATTTGCACCGGGGATTTTTGTAGCTTGGAGGAGTATAACCCCTCGTAAAAGTCAGCCAAACATTTATTTATTGCAAATGGGCAAGTGAGAATCTTACCATCCAGGTGTTGTAGGGCATGTATGGCAGGTCTAGTATACTCATCCCTGGCAAGCAAAGCTAGCATTTTACCATTTTTATCACCCTTTTCATAAAGTGCAAATTTGTGATGAAGTTGCCCTTTATGAGCCAATTTTCATTGTGCCTGGGCAAATTTCCTCTGTGCTATTACATGGCAAAGTTTATTCTGTTCAGTAGGAGTATGGACGTACCTCGCCTCTGCCTCTTTCAACTCCTCCTCTGTCTCGGACATTGATTGTCTAGCCTGTTTCTTGACATATGCTATTTTGGCTATATAGGACCCTCTAATTACTGCCTTCATGGCATCCCAGACACAAGGAAGAGGGGCAGTGTCTATATTAACCTGAAAATAGGATTGCAGTGTCTGATGGATTTCTTTTTGAATATCAGGGTGTGTGATCCAATATGGGTTCAGTCGCCAAATTCTTTGTATTGGGTTTGGATGCAAACGCCAAGATATCAGTAAGGGGGCATGATCACATATACCTCTTGGGAGAAATTCAGTTTTGAGAATCTTGGGTGACATGTCAATCGAGGCAAAGGCGAGGTCAATCCTTGACATAGAAACTCTTGCATAACAAGAAAACATACGCTTGAGAGGGTTGCGGGCCCTCCATATATCCTCAAAACCCGAGGTTTGTGCCCATAGCTTTAGTGCAGAGGGACCAGGTCTTAGTGCAGTAGATGTGGACAGACGATCCAGTTCAGGATCAATAACAGCATTAAAATCCCCCACAATGAGGACTGGGTCAGGGTTTAAGGCCGCAATTAGTGGAAGTAGGTGATATAGCATATCATCGTGGAAGGGCGGTGGTATATACAAGTTCACTATAATGTAGGGAGTACCTGCAAATGAGGCATGGAGAACAATAAACCTCCCCTCTGGGTCAGTGTGGATACTCAGGAGTTGAAATGGGAGTGCCTTGATGATTAATATGGAAGTACCTCTAGCATAATTTGAATATACTGCATGAAAGGCATGAGCTATCCAAGGCTTTTTAAGAAGGTGTGGGTTAGAGGCTTTGCAGAGGTGGGTCTCCTGGAGACAAATTATATGAGGGGAGTACTTTCTCAAAAAATTAAAGACCAGAGACCTTTTCATGGGGGAGTTCAAGCCTCTAACATTCCACGTTATAGCGGTTATTTCCGACATGTTTGGTTATAGTACAATGTATGGTATTGCCCCCCCCTCCAAGGAAAAGAGAGTGAAAGAAAAGAGTAGAAGGAAAGAAAGGAAAGAGAGAAGAAGACATAGAAGTAATCCCACCTTTCCCACCCTACTTGCTCCCATAGTGGAGAAGCTTGGAGCCCAAAACATGTTAAGTTCTAGAGGGGTGCGCCTAAACAGTGAGCACACGTAACAGTAACATAGAAGTAAATAACAAAGTAATAAACAAAAAAAACAACACGTAACAGTAACATAGAAGTAAATAAGAAAGTAATAAACAAAAAAAAGGGAGTATTCACAAATATCAGATGATCAATACCATCCGGCGTTGCACCAAGTGATTAATAAAATGCCAAAATGCAGCTCCCTGAGACCGCTGCTGCGGAGTAATTCACCAGCATAAGTAGAAAAAAAGAAAAACAAAGAAAAAACTGAAAGTGGAGAGTGGCTCCGGAGTATTAAGAGAACCAAAAATCAAGACTGTGAGGCCTAAAGGCCCTGGTAGCATTCCAAGCTCCGATAGGCGAGTTGGGACAGAGTATCCATGCCTGCTGAGATATGGCTCCCATCTTTCCATCAAGGGCCATTGGGATGCTTCGTTGGGAGTGCCAAAAAAGAGGGTTTTGCCATCTGAGGAGACATGTAACTTCGCTGGATAGATCATAGCATATGGAATGCCAGCATCTCTGAAGCGCCGTTTCACTCCCATAAACTGTTGACGTTGTTTACGAAGGTCATTTGAAAAATCCGGATATAGGGAAACAACCGTGTTTTCATAGCGTAGTTCCCCTTTCTTTCTCGCCGCTGCTAGGGCCGCATCTCTGTCTCTGAAATTTAAGAGTCGGGCTATCAGAGGCCTGGGGGGTGCTCCAGGTGGTGGTGGCCTAGCTGGAATGCGGTGCGCCCGTTCAATAACAAAGGCCGAGGAGAATAGTGCATCTCCAAATTCCCCCTTAAGCCAGTTTTCCAAGAATTTAGCAGGGTCAGGCCCTTCCACTCTTTCAGGAAACCCGACAAACCTGACATTGTTTCGTCTGAGACGATTTTCCAAATCGTCGGATTTAGCCTCAGCCGACTCAAGTCTACGGTGCAATAAATCTAGGCGTTTGGGGAGAGGATTGCATGAGTCCTCGAGGTCACTCACCCGCCACTCAACTTCAGTAGTCCTTTCCCGGACTCGCTGGAGATCCTGTCTCAGTATCGCAAAATCGACTCGGAGTTCGTCCACTTTAGCCATCATCGCCGCTTGGCAGGTTTGGATAGTGGAGCGAAGGGTCGCGACTACCTCTGCCAGTGTGAGTTCCTCCTCACCATTGAGATCAGAGGAATGGTCGAGGTCTTGATGCTGGGGAGTGGAGGTATTCGTCACAGCAGTCTCACTGCTTGCCGTGAAGATCTCAGGAGCCGGGGCAATAGCCGGATGCTATTAGGTGAGTCAGGCTTAGGTTTGTCGGCCATTTTGGAAGGCCTCACGGAGTCTCGTAAATGCGGCCGAATATCAGGGGATTGTGCCACAGCTTGCTTTTTTTCCCCCATAAGCTTAACGGCAGCAATGTAAAGTGTCTGGTGAGCCACAAGTGGGCTGGTAAAGTCAGGATATAATCCGGAGATAGCGGTAAATCAGCGGAGCTAAGGCAACGTGCGTCTGTTCACATCAGTAGTTGGCCACGCCCCCACCTTTAACACTCTTCTTTCCCCTTCTCCACCCCCTCCATGCACATCTGTCTCTGCTCGAGATATTGCTGAACACTTCAAAAACAAAATTGACACTATCAGAAGGGACATTACACTAATCAACACCCCTAGACTTCCACCACCCTCCCTCCACACTAGCCAGTCTCTCCTGTGCACCTTCACCCGTCACTGATGAGGAAGTCTCAAAGCTTTTGGCCTCTTCTCACCTTACCACCTGCCGCTTGATCCAGTTCCCTCAAAACTTTTCCGCAATACCAATCCTTGTCTAATCAAAGCCTTAACTCACCTATTTAATCTTTCGCTCTCAACTGGACTGTTTCCTTCTCAACTAAAGCATATTCTTGTCACCTCCATTCTGAAAAAACCCTCTCTTCATCCCTCCAATCTTGACAATAGGGATGTAGCGAACAGTTCGCCTGCGAACTTGTTCGCGCGAACTTCGACCGTTCGCGTCCGCCTAATGTTCGCGAACGTTTGGGAACGTTCGCAATTTGAGTTCGCGACCATTCGACCGCTAAAATCGAACGATTTCCATTCGTTCGAACGATTTCCATTCGTTCGAACGATTAAAATCCCTCGACCGTTCGATTCGAATGAAAATCCTTCGATCGAACGATGAAAATCCTTCAAACGTTCGAATCGAACGAAAAATCCTTCGAACGTTCGAATCGAACGATTTTGCGGGTGTTCGAAGCTCGCGAACGGTTCGCAATTTGAGTTCGCGACCATTCGACCGCTAAAATCGAACGATTTCCATTCGTTCGAACGATTAAAATCCCTCGACCGTTCGATTCGAATGAAAATCCTTCGATCAAACGATGAAAATCCTTCAAACGTTCGAATCGAACGAAAAATCCTTCGAACGTTCGAATCGAACGATTTTGCGGGTGTTCGAAGCTCGCGAACGGTTCGCGAACCGTTCGCATTTTTTGCCGGTGTTCGCGAACGGCGTTCGCGAACACCAAAACGGCGGTTCGCTACATCCCTACTTGACAACCTCCGACCTATCTCTCTGCTACCTTTCATCTTTAAACTACTTCAGCGCCTAGTCTACAACCGACTAACCTCATTCCTCTCTGACAATAACCTGCTGGACCCCTTACAATCTGGTTTTAAGCCACAACACTCCACTGAAACTGCCCTGACTCGACTAACTAATGACCTTTTAACCGCTAAAGCCAACAATCATTTCTCACTACAAATACTGCTTGATCTCTCAGCCGCATTTGACTCCGTAGATCACCCTCTCCTCTTCCAGTCCCTCCATTCGCTTGGCCTTCGTGACACAGCCCTGTCCTGGTTCTCTTCTTACATCACCAATCGTTCCTTCAGTGTCTCCTACAATGGAGTAGCATCTTCTCCCCTGCCTCTTTCTGTTGGGGTTCCTCAATGCTCTGTCCTGGGACCATTACTATTCTCCCTCTATACTTCCTCCCTCTGCAAATTAATCAACTCACATGGTTTCCACTACCACCTCTATGCTGACGATACTCAGATCTATCTCTCATCTCCTGATCTCAACCCAGAACTCCTAACTCGCGTCTCCTCCTGCCTGTTCACTATCTACCTGGATATCGCAACACTACCTTAAATGAAACCTCTCTAAAACTGAAATGGTTTTCTTTCCTCCAACTAACACCAGTAACATTCTGGAAGTATCCATCATAGTTAACAATTCCACTATCACCCCCTCTCCCCAGGCCCGGTGCCTTGGGGCTTTCCTACATTCTGCCCTGTCATTCACTCCTCATATCCACTCACTTATTAAATCATGTCACTTCCACGTAAGGAACATATCCAAAATACGATCATTTATGACCCAAGATGCTGCCAAAATTCCTTCTCTCGTCATAGGTCTAGACTACTGTAACTCTCTTTTAATTAGCCTTCCCCTCCAGAGACTGTCACCTCTCCAGTCCATAATGAACACTGCTGTGAGGCTCATACACCTCAGCAACCGCTCCTCCTCTGCCACACCATTCTGTCAATCCCTGCACTGGCTTCTGTTACCTTTCAGAATCAAATTCAAATTAATGACCCTGACATTTTAAAGCACTTCATAACTCTGCCCCACCCTACATCTCTGAACTCATCTCTTTATACTCACCCAACCGCTTACTATGCTCCTCTACTGACCTGCTACTCATAATAAATACGATTTTTTTAAGGTCATGTCTTGTTTTCTTTCCATGGCGTTTAGTGAGACCCCTTCATCCACTGGTAAGGTAGTGCGTCTGGCCACTCTGGTTATAGTTGCACCAACTTTTGGGGAAGCTTGCCAGAATTTGAATTCTTCTTCTTCAAAAGGATACATTTTTTGAATCTTCTGGAAAAGCTTCTTTTTTTGTCAGGCATCTTCCATTCTTCCATTATGGTTTCTTTAATTACCCAATAAACTGGAAAATTTTCACCTTTTTTGACCACTGATTTAAACATTCTGTCATGTTTGGGGTATCTTCCATTTTGTCAAGTTCCAAGGAAAATCTCATAGTTTTAATGAGAGGTTCTAGGTAGTCTAGATTAAAGGAACAGGTGTCTTCTATATGTTCTTCTTCTGACAGAGAGTTAGCTTCAGAAAAGCTAGAATAATGGGGGTTTCTGTGTGGTCTGCTGGTGTGCAGTACAGGAGGGAGACTTGTATTTATCATCAATGTTGAGTAAAACTTTTTCAGTGACTTGATTAACCATTTCACTCATGGATTGCTTGATGGTAGTCTGCATCCAATCCTTTATGGTGTGCAATTGTTTGGAAGAGGGGGCAAGCCGCTTCTTGAAGGCACTTCTCACATAGCCTTTTATCCTGAAGCGCAGCTTCTCCGCAAGCAATACAGTCAGTTCTTGGTGTCTTTCTTCTTTGTGATTCCTCTCTTAGGGGAGGACTCCTGAAAAAAAGTAGTCTAATTACTCACCACTTTCTCTTTTTCAGACGAATATGCTGTGATGAAGCTCTCTTTGTGCACTTACCCCCTGGAGCCTGAGCGTCTCCAGCTTATTATAGTCTAGAGAAAAAAAGGTATTATCGTTAGAGTGGAAAAAATACAGGATCCCAAGGTTTTTTTTTTCAGGTATAACTTACACATGGGACCAGTTATATATTCAGGGGCACACAAGAGTCTCACTGATTCTTCCTTGCAGCAAAAGAAAAAAAAGCCAGCCTGCTTTGCTGAATTCACGGTGTGACTAACCTGGTCCAGCTGCGCACATCCATTGTAGTCTGGAGACGCCATTATGGAGATGGACGCTCGGCTTCTTATCGTGCATGTGTTACCTTCCTGGAAAGGCAGCACTCTACACTGGAGGCAACAAAAGGCCTAAAGCCACCCGGCTTCCCCTGGGACACTCACAAGGTAAAAACCTCAGCCACAGGTGCTTCAGAGAGAGCAGCGCCTCTGGTATGGGGGGGGGCATTCCTCGACAGGAGAATTGACATTAGCGCAGGGGAACCCGGCAGCTCTTTTATCGTCTATTTCCTGTGCCTCCTTTTGGTAGGGGTTTTGACCCCTTAATTGCGCACTGCCATGTGTAAGTTCAGGAAAATGGGTTTCCAGATAACAGATCCCATACCTGTGCTTACTTTATACAAAATGCATGCATATCAGCATTTGCAGTTATTACTAAAAGAGGGTATATAGGCTTTGTATTAAACACTGAATAAATATAATTATTATTGGTTAATAAAACTGTTCATTATAATTCAGTATGAAGACCATTCTGCACACAAATGCCTTATTCTTAGATTTCCTTCTGGAAACACTCCAGGGGAAAATACTTCTAACCCAAATGCTACTACTGTACTGGTTGCTTGCTGGGTATGTGGAGCATGGTGCTTGGCAACTAATAGGGAAATGTAATGTGGTTGTAAAGACTATTGAGAACATTAGCAACCATGATTTTTGTTGTTTGTGTCCTTTTTGACTGATTCAGACATCAACGACTTCTTTACAAAGAATGGAATGACATACTGGTCACAAATACAAGAGGGCAAGAAAAAATGTTTAGCATGGCAGCTTTCCCAGCTTGTAAGAATAGCAAGGATGTACACAGTTTGGCCATAAAATGCCAAACTGTGCATAAGAATCAGCTTTGACCCATTCAACACCTGCGTATAAAATTATGCTTTACCATTTACCCCTATAGCTTCAAAGTTGGGTGCTTGCCAATTCAAATAACATGCAATAATTAGTACCCACATACATCAGCAAACACAGACATTTTCAACAGGGACAAAAATGTCTGCTATATTTAAAAATAAAGCTCATCCAAATAAAAAATGCAAAATTCTGGCTGACAGCATCCTAATCACAGGGAAAGAGTGGAGAAAGAAATTAACAGGGACATGACAGGCATTAAGCAGGTTATATATACAATTAAAAGGTTGAACCTGATGGTCACTTTCTATCTTGTTAAACTTCATGAGAAAGAAACTAAAGATAATTGAAGGTATGGGTCTAAGCTCCCATCTCATGCACCTATCTGTACTCTGGGTCTATTGGTTTTAGGAATAAAAACACACACACACACACACGCAATATGTTGTGTTCCCCCAGCGTCTGTCATTGCCACTTGTAGCTTGCAGGTTGAATCACCCAGTTCACCTGCAAGCTATACCAGCAGAAAAAGGAGGTTACTGCAATCACTACACGATAATGTACTGCATGCAATAAAGCAAGAACCAACTGTAACCGAGACCAGTGAAGCTGAGGATGTAAGCATTACAGAGCATTCCTTGATTGATGCAATAAAAAGCTTAAGACCTTTTCATGCATAGAACCTGTCCCTAGCGGTGAGGAGGGATTTGAGACCTGGAAGGAATCTTCTCTACAAGCGATAGATGAGTGGGCTTGCTCAGAACAAACCAAGAGACAGCGAATTATAGAGCATGAACATCCACCAGCAGCTAGTATTGTGTTAAATTTTAAAGGCAGTCACAGAGACTACACTGCTATGGACATAATTGATATTCTCACTTCTGCATATGGGAAGCATGAGGACCCTGACCAGTTATTGGCTGACTTTAAACAGATGAAGCAGAAGCCTACAGAGGATGTGTCTGCATTCACACTCGGGCTAGAGAACATGCTGTGGCATCTCTTGTCTAAGAAAGTCATTGCAGCAGAGGAAGTAGACGCCTAAAATAATTGTTAAAGGGGATGTCACACTTTTTGCCCACAGGCTTTATTGACCTGATGAAAGTGATTAATCAAGAGGAGGCAAACCTGCGCTTTGCCGATTCCCCACCTGTACTAAAGTAGAGACCTGCTTTACCTAATGTGAAGAATAGCAATGTTACTAGAATGGGGGTACTACAGATAACCTCAATCCAGAAAATGTCCCCATCAGAGTGGCACAAAGGGATATCTGCTACTAACCCTACCAGTTGTTTCGAGTGTGGTAAGGACGGACATTTTATGAAAGACTGTCCCGAGAAAAAGTCCCCCAAATTGGTGCAGACAGTATCATGTGGGAAGCCTAATAGCTGCCTCAACCAGGTTATAAAATCCTGTGCAAAAAGGCATAGAAGCATGGTGGGCCCTAAGTCTATGGTGGACATTCTCTTAGATGGGCACCCAGTACAAAATTCAAATCATTTTTTTTTATTAAACATTCACGTTTTTGAGTTTTTAAGCTTGTAAACTCACAAATTCAAGGTTTTCAAGTTTTTCCCGCAACTGTATTCAATCAAGGTTTTTATATTTGGATGTTTAAATAAACAAACATTCAAGTTTTTTTTATATTGTGAGTTTTTTTGACGTAGAATACTCTAAAATCTCACAAATTATATTTTTAATAAATAAGTCCATTAGTATTTATGATTGCCACCATTTCACTATGGTATCTGATCTTGCTGTGTACTAGCTCCACTCTATATACATTAATACTCTGTTGAGAGCCAGTGAACAGAAATTCTTAATATAGTCTGGAGGGGGGGAAACTTGGTTATTTTTAATTAATTTAATTCTTAGTGATGGTGGCATCGGACCTAAATACAGCCCTGTGTAGGAAGGGGGTCCACTGAACAGT
The DNA here is from genome assembly GCF_017654675.1 of Xenopus laevis. Classification (NCBI taxonomy): domain Eukaryota; kingdom Metazoa; phylum Chordata; class Amphibia; order Anura; family Pipidae; genus Xenopus; species Xenopus laevis. Next base: position 31,742,337 of record NC_054378.1, on the reverse strand, counting down.
TTGATACCCTACATAAGTTTACCTACGCATGTGGCATGTGGCATGTGGTGCCTTTAATGGAAATACCCCCAAATGATTGATCATTACTGCAAAATCAACCTATTTACTACCTCTTATGAAGGAAGGATTTTTACTACATTTTATGAAGGATAAAGCTACAAAAAAGTATGCTAACCCCAGAAATCCATATATTTTTGGAAAGAACACATTACTCAGAATCTAAAATGGGTGCACATGTCTTTCTACTCCAAAGTGCTAAGCTGCAAAGCTTGGCAAAGTTGGCAATTTTGCGAAATTTCCAAAAATCACCTCAAAGCTTTCAAATTGCAGCATTTAGGGATGGGCGCCATGTTTTGCTGCGGAAATGACACCAATAGACTTGTATGGCGGTGTTCAAAAAAAAAAATTTTTTTTGTCACCCATAGACTTTAATTGGCGTCGGAAATTTTGCCGGCAGCGAATGTTTGGCAAACTGAAACCGGTCAAATTTGCCCATCCCTAGCAGCATCTAATCTCCCACATATCATTAGTTACCAATATAAAACACCCTACACATTGAGGCCAGAGGTCCACTCTAATTCAGAAACACACCACCAGATTTATGTGTGATAAAAGCTGCAAAAAAAAGTATGGTGACCTCTGAAAACCATATATTTTTGGAAAATATGAACGCTAAGGGTCTAATGAACAGTTTGATGCCTAATATTCAAAGATATACCAAAGCAGGTGGCATGTACAGACCCCAAATGAAAATAGTGCATTGTGATGATTCCAAAATGGGTACATGTTCCTTTCTACTCCAAACTACCAAACTGCAAAGATTTTCTAAATGTAATGGTTTTGATGGCATTTCTGAAAATCGCCTAAAAATATTGCAATTTGTCTCATTTATCTCACACATTTTCTTGCATGCAGAAGTAAATCACACTATATCTTAACCCCAGAGATCTACTGAACAGTTTGTTGTCCAGTATGCATAGTTATTCCAAAGCATGTAGCCTTTACACATGCTTTGGAATATTGGAAATTAGTGCATGCCAAATTTCTTCCACTGCCAAGTCACCTTCTACAAACAATGCCCCCTGACTGTGTATTATGTGTCGTAAAACCCCAGAACAGTACAAAGACCTCTAAAAACTATACATATTTGGAAAATATGAACGCCAAGGGTCTAATAAACAGTTTGATGCCTAATATTCAAAGATATACCAAAGCAGGTGGCATGTAGAGACCCCAAATGAAAATAGTGCATATACATTTTCTCGGCTGCCAATTCATGTTCTGAGAACAAATCCCCTAACTGCATATTATGTGTCATAAGACCACTAACAGAACAAAGACCCCTGAAAAGGTACACATTCTGACGAATCCAAACCTCAAAGCTACATAAAAGCAACGGTTTTTATGACATTTCAGAAAAAAAATGTGTGTTGTGTGTGTGCATGCATGTATGTGAGTGCAAATGTGTGTATAAGCGTAAAAACAAAGGCTATTTACCATTCTGAAGTGTCTTTGACAGCTATGGAGGGTCCAAGATCACAGAATCCATGCATCTGAAAGTTAATGGGTTGGTGCACAGGGGCTGGAAGGGACAGAGGAAGAGCAGACATGTCTTCATTTAGAAGTTGGGTCCTGCAACAAATGCATTGCAGGACCCACCTGGCAGCCCCCTCGGATCATTGCCTAGGGGGTTTGGTGCACTTCTGGCCCGTGCACCTGCGGCAAGTGCTGCTAGTACAGAGAGGAGCCCTTCCCTGCAAAGCATATAGGTACTATGTGCTTGGCAGTTGGAGGATTTTCATGCAAGCACGTAGTACCTATGTGCTTGGCAGGTAAACATTTAATAGAAAAACACTCAAGGCAAGGGAAAACCATACTTTTCACTGCCTGTATTGCTTAATTCCCAGGATCATTATTTGCAGGGGATGGCTCAGAATAGTCAATTGCCTAAGACCCTGTGGCCCCAGAAGCTGGAAAAAATTTAGTTATTTTAAGTTTTTAACAATTACACAGGAAACACTATGATATATTGCGGAGCAAAGTGGTAGTTGGGGGCAGAATTAATTATAGACAATTATATTGTACCACACATACTTTGTAACACAAATCTTTCCACTTATAACATATACATGAATCTTATTAAACCACGTTCTGTGTTTGTAGAAATACTTCACAAACTATTAATAACCAAATACCAGTTATCTGTTAGCAGAGTGCTGATGTGAACTGAATGTGCAGTTTCTTTATAGAAGACAGATACACCACCTTCATATGAGCAGTAACTTGGTTGCTTTAAAGAACTCAGCATAAACACTTCAGTATAACATGTTTGCAACAGGAAGTTTCATAGAGAGAACACACAAAGGAAGAGGAAGAAGAACATCACACAGGGTTACAGGTCAAACATGACATCACAATGCTAAGCAACAAAAGACCCTCCTTGCATTAAGTACCATGCGCTGGAACAATCTCTGTTGTATTCCAACATTATCTATGTGCTTATTGCCATTCCAGAATTCATCATTTATCTATAATGCTCACCCCACCCACCCCATTTTAAGGACCCAAAAACTTAAGACATAATTTTAGCAAAACTCCAAACTCTGCTACGAGCAGGAGCTGTATCTCCCACCATGAGAGAAGTTCAAGAGCCGTGCTGTTGGTCCTGAATCTGCAGTGTCTCGATGATAGGAAATCCAAGTAGGCTGTCACCTATGACAAGCAGTAGTAGCGCCTGTATCAATCACCCCACCATGCAGTCACAGGAGAGAACCTCCTTTCTCCCTCTTCTAAATTTACTTGTGCAGTACTCTGGCAAGGTCTTATCCCCCCTCACTCCTCCCCAATGATCCCTTATTAATCCCACAGCCCCATCTACCCTAGCTTCCCCCTAATTCTTTATCTAATCCCTTGCCTAGTTTAAACACTCCTTCAACCTCTTAGCTGTTGGACAGGTTATAGCAAGGCCTGCACCAACAGCCCAACCACGCTTTGGAGACCCACTCTGAAAGCCCAACCATGCTGTGAACACCCACTCCGACAACCCAACCATGCTGTGGAGACCCACTCTGACAGCCCAACCACGCTGTGGAGACCCGCTCAGAAAGCCCAGCTCCAAGGATATGGCCAACCAGCCACTTCTTTAGCAGCCCCTCTCTAGCTGTACATCTTGGCTCAGAGGGTAAAGCCAACCAACCAGCCAACCACTTTGCCATGCTGGTCCCTTAGCCACCAATCCACACTGTGGAGATCTGCCTTCAGCCGAACCTGCCTGGTTTGGAGTGCAAGGTCAATCAACCATATTCCTATGCTGGTCCTGTAGCTGCCCATCCACACTGTGGAGATCTGGCTCCAGCCGGGCTACTCGATCAACGCCCCCCCCCCGGTGATCATCAAATGTTATATTGACAATGGGAAACAGCTTTCTGACCAGAAAATCAAAACTAGGCTCTGTGAAAATGAAGGCTAAGGGAAGCAACAATAAGCAGTCCCGTATGATATATCAGGTGCTGTTAATTCTAAATAGTTACACAAATATCGTGAAATTGTATTTAGTCCCCAATTTATATGAAAGTTGAGTGGCGTGAAACTGCAAGCGAAATTGTACAAGCACTGTGAAGTTACAAACTTAAAGCATGAAGTAAAATTATCCCTTGTCCCAGAGAGAATGCTTTCAAATAATCAGTCAATTTAATTCATGTGTGCTTCAAGAGTAGCAAACGGGTCTTTGCAGCTCCAGGTGAACGCTGTACCCTCTGCAAGGGTGGAATAAACTCAGATCAACAAAAGCAGCAGCACTTCAGCTATTTAAAAAAAGTGGATCTTTACTTAATGACACTTTAAGTAAATATTCACTTTTTAAAATCACAGAAGTGCTGCTGCTTTTGTTGATCTGCTTTCAAATAGTCAAACACCATACACTTTTTTTAAATACCTGACATACACATCCCACTAGGGTTTTAGTCTCCAGGACTCCTGTCCATCAAGAGCTTTCCCCTGCCTTAACGTATTTCTTCTCACCCAATTATAGCTGCATCTCATTCTGCCAATCTTTAAATATATACCACGTTGTAATCTGACTGCTGGTCATTCAGATCCCTTGTCATGCAGCCCTTGTGTTTATAGTTCCAGGGCTTTCCTTTCTGCCAGGCTCATAATTCCGTTCAACTGCTCAACCCTTGCCAACCACACCAAACACTGCACACTCTACCATTCACAATTACAGACCTCCAATGTTGTCTATAAGAGAGCACATCAATAACAAAAAATACTAACAGAGCTCTATCATAATTCTTCCTTGCTAAATTTACTACATATCTTCACATAGGGCCAGATTCAATTAAGTGCAAAAAGTTCTCATGGTTTATCATGTGTAAACTCATGGACGAGGTTCAATTAGAAGAGAAAAAAAAACTTTTCTCCAAATTCAGTTTTTTCCTTTAGACTATAATGTGTTTTCACATGATAAACAGCGAGATAAGTTTTTTGTGATAATCATTTTCTTATTAAATTGAATATGGCCCAATATTAGATACTTTTGGACCAAACATATTTCCTTAGTGCAGCATACCTTTTTTCCCACAATGACTTCTGCTCTTTTGAATTTCGTATTCAAAAATGTGTTTATTAAAATAAAATATTCAAAACATGTATAGAAGCATTTGTTACATGAATCACATTGCACCAATAAACAGAGGTTCAATAAATGCAAAATTTGTCAATGATACACATTACAAAATAGAGAAATGAAATACAGAGAGAAAAAAAGACAAAGAAAAATGAACCAAATGAACAAATAAGTAAATAAACAAATAAATAAGGCAAGGCAATACGTCCATAGAAAATGATCTACAATACACAGCACCACTTTCAAGCTACAGTGTATCACTGAACACTTGTTTCCCCTTTATTTGCTATAAATTGCATCCATAAAAACCAGGTGGCCCCAAATTTCTCATGGGTATTATTGATATAAGCCGTCAGTTCCTCCATACGATAAATTTCACTCACCACATTATACCATTCCTCTCTAGTGGGAGGCAGTAACCTCCTCCAATGCATTGGAATTAAGGATTTAGCTGCCATCAGGAGCTGTATTAATAATTTCGACCTGGAGGGGTCAAAAGAATGGAGACCTAGGCAGTTGAATTCCAGTTATATTTTTACAGTCTGATATCACATTTCCCCAAAAAGAATTTAGCACTGAACAATGCAACCAGAGATGGGATAGAGTCCCAGGTTCCATTCTGCACCTCCAACACAAATCGTCTGGATACAAACCCATCTGCTTCAGTCTAACTGGAGTTCTATACCACCGGGATAATAATTTAAAGGAGTATTCCTGATATTTATTACTAATAGAGCAGCGGGAGTTAGTTCGGTAAATATAGGCCCATTCAGAATCAGTAAAAGTCGTATCCAATTCAACCTCCCATTGTCGTGCATAAGTTGGTTGGTCTTCGCATTTAAAGCTATTTATTAACTTATAAAATATAGAGACCTGGCGTAAAATATTCCCGTCTCTAGCACAAAGGGATTCAAAGGTAGTCAGGTCTCTGGCCACTTCCCCACACAATTTAAAGTCCTTTACCCAATGAGAAAGCTGCCTAAATCTCCAGAAATCCTGTATGGACCACAGCTCCTTTTGCTGTACTACTTGGGACAATCTTCCCGGCTGGGTTAACAAGAAATTTCTCAAACTAGGCTTCGAAATTCCAAAGGCTTGTTTAAAACCGTTATCATGTAAGCTAGGCGGGAACTCAGGATTGCTATACAACAGCAAAAGTGGCGAGGGGAACACCGTAAGCTGAAGTTTGCGATTAAGCTGTCGCCAGGTTAAGAGGGTAGGATTTATTAATACGTGAGGACGAATCCCCTTAATAGATTGGCTAATATCTTTGGCCCAAGGTAAGGAGTGCAAGGTATGATCCACCCAAGAATCCTCCATTTGTCTCCACTGGAGAACAGAATTTGGGTCTGCAAATGTTCGGATTCGCGACAAAATACTGGCCTGATAATACGATTCCAGATCTGGATAACCAAGCCCTCCAGACTGCCTTGTTTTATTAAGCGTTAAGGTCTTCACTCTACCCCTCTTCCCCCTATTAATGTAATCTCTAATCACAGTATTAAACTCCTTAAAAAAGTTAGTAGTAAGATGAATAGGGAGAGTCTGAAAAAGATACAGAAACTTAGGAAGAATGGTCATTTTAACAGTATTAATTCTACCCAGCCACGTAAATTGTTTAGTTCCCCAGATTTTTAGAGTCTTCCGAGTCTCTTCTAATAGGGGCTTGTAATTTAAATTGTAGAGTTGTTGACTGTCAGACGAAATCCGGATCCCCAAATACTTGATACATAAAGGTGGACATTTAAAGGCAAAGTTAGATTTTAATTGTTGCTGCAGAGGAAACTGCATATTCAAGAATAGTGCTTCTGACTTATCCATGTTAATTTTGTAATTAGACAATACCCCAAAATCTTTCAGCTCTCGCATAAGGTTGGGTAAGGTAAGCAGTGGTCGCGAAATAGCAAATAAAAGGTCGTCCGCAAATGCCGCAACTTTATAGGTATCATTCCCAATTGTTACCCCCAATATATCCGGATTGCGTCTGACAGCGGTCAGCAAAAACTCCATTGTCATCACATAAATAAGTGGGGAAAGAGGGCAACCCTGTCTCGTCCCATTCCGTATCTCAAATGGAGGAGAGAGAATCCCATTGATTCGAACTTGTGCAGACGGAGCAGTATAAGAAGCCATAATTTTACCCCTGAACTTAGGCCCAAACTCCAAACTTTCTAACGCCAAGTCCAGAAAGTCCCAGCTAACCCTATCGAAGGCCTTCTCCGCATCTGTTGAGAGAAGCAGAGAAGGCCTCCCTTGTACCCGTAACCATTCAATCCAATTGAGAACTTTATAAGTGTTTTCCTTGGCTTCCCGACCTAGAACAAAGCCTACCTGATCTCTATGTATAATCATAGGGAGAACCGGTCGTAAGCGCTGGGCCAGAATTTTGGTGAATAATTTTAAATCCTGATTAAGGAGAGAGATGGGTCGATAACTACTACAATTAGTGTCATCTTTACCCGGTTTGGGAATAACAGCAATGTGCGCCAATAAAAATTCTTGGTTAGGAGGAGCGTCAATATCTAAGGCGTTAAACAATGTTTCCAAGAGAGGCGTTACATGGGTAAGACATTGTTTGTAAAACCCAGCCGGGAATCCATCAGGGCCTGGGGCTTTATGAGAGGAGAGTTGTTTAATAGCATCCATAATTTCCAATCTAGTAATAGGGGATTCTAATGCTTCTAAGTGCGTAGAAGGTATTGAGGGGATTTTATTATCAGATAAATATTTACGAATACGCATCCGAAGATTGTCTCTAGCCTGAGAAGAAGTAGATGGATTAATATTGTACAATTTCTTATAATAAGCATGGAACGCTGCCGCTATCTGCTTAGGAATAAGATGAGCCAGACCCTTATCATCCTTAATTTTATGAATATGGGAAATGGTGTGTTTCTGCTTCAAAGCTTGAGCCAACATTTTCCCTACCTTATTCCCATATTCATAATATTTTTGTCTGACTTTAGTTAAAGTACCCTGAATCCTATGATTTAACAAAGAGTGGAGTTTAAGTTTACATTCGGTTGAAGTCTTTAGATGTTCCTTATCCTGAGATTTTTTATGCAACTCTTCAAGGGAGTGTATTTGATCAAACAATTGGGTAAGTTGTTGAGACCTCAATTTCTTTAGTCTTGAACCATGTTTAATAAAGATACCTCTGGCTAAACATTTAAAGGCTTGCCATTTCGACATGGGAGAAGAAGACGTGTCCGATTGAAGAGCTTCACTATAAGCCAATGAGGATTCAGTCAACTCGGACATACAATCCTGATCATTTAGCAAGGACTCATTAAGTTTCCATCTCCATTCAGAAACCTGTTTATGTGGAAATCTCAGAGTCATTAAGTTTGCCCCATGGTCTGACCATAAAATATCCTGTATCGAAGCCGATTACAACCATTCCAGGTGGTATTGGGAAAGGAAAATATAGTCGATTCTAGTATACACTGCTTTAGCATGAGAGTAGAAAGTGAAATTACGATCCAAGGGATGCAGATATCTCCAAGTATCAATCAATTGGGCTCGTCTAAGAGCCTTATGTGTCAAATTAATGGCAGAGAATGGTAGTGATGATGTACCCCTGGACGAATCCAATCTAGGTTGCAATGTGAGGTTGAGATCACCTCAGAGAATCAAACAACCTACACCAAAAGAGTCCAAAGCGGACAACATCTTCCTGACAAATGAGGGTTGTGACTTATTAGTAGAGTATATACTAGTGCATTGGGTATGGTGAATAAACCCTTTTACAAAAATATATCTGCCCTCAACATCTTTCAACACATCTATTAATTTGAAATCCAAATTTTTGTGCAGTCCAATAGCTACTCCCTTACTTTTTTGAGAGGCGTTATTACTATAAAACCACCTGGAATAGCCACCATGTTTAATAGGAGCGCATTCATCCCCCTTAAAATGGGTTTCCTGGAATAGAACAATATCAGTTTTGCTTTTGTACATTGCATGTAGGATTTTGCGCCTTTTCTCCGGAATATTGAAGCCATTGACATTTAAAGAAGTCACAGTAATATCACCCATTTAAGCAGAATGTAAAAGGGAAGATTGTATCATACTTACCGTGATCTTTTTTTCCTGGACACTCCATGTCATACTTACCAGGATAGCCCCGCCCCAGTGCTCCCATCAGAAGGACCCTCCCCAAAGCTTTAAAAGCCCAACCCCACCCCCCAGTCCGGTGTCTCGTAATAAGCTTCTAGAAACTACCGAAAAAGGGATGGGAAACCTGACATGGAGTGTCCAGGAAAGGAAGATCACGGTAAGTATGATACAATCTTCCCTTTTCCTGGACACTCCATGTCATACTTACCGGGACTTAGCAAGCCAATATCCCAATGGGAGGGAATTTGTTACACATAAGGAAGTGGCCGAGTATAATCTATACCAGATAAAACTCAGAAGAATGAAACCCCCAAAGGTGGACCAAAATCACCTTGTGGAAATCTGTGAACTCTATTTTCAGAGGAAATGGACTGGAAGAGAATAAAAGGAATTAGTACTCCTTAAAGGAACCCACACCAAAGTAATGATACCGAGTGTGAAACCAGCATGACAATTACATTTAAAAAGAGAGAACTATCTCTTATTAAATAGAAGCGGATAGGAACCCAGAGTAACACTTCTACATAGTCTTACTCCTACTACATACCAGCACGTTTATTCCAACCGCATAACATCCACAAGAGGACTCTTGGAAATGGCTCAAAAGCATGGTACCTGCAAAAGAGGATTTAGTAGGGGGAAGGAAAAATACCATCACTAGTATTCTACATGACCCCGCTCTGTATGACACTACCGGTACATGGCATCACCTAGTGTAGTTCCCAGTCTCTTTAATACTAAGGAACCTGTATTTATTCTAGACCATAACCAATACACCTCTCAATGAGAGGTCCGTAGAATGACTTATGGAGAAGGAGTGCTGCCAATGTGGGAATACCTTACCTGCCCTGTGAGGTATCTAGAAGCATTCTGCAGTCTGTACAGATTGAAATTGTTTTTATCTTTAGCTCATGATCCAACACCAAACAAGACTGGATAGTATTAAAGATCAGCGTGCCCTGGAGTAGACCAGGTAAAATAAATGCCTGCAGATATGCATAACCTTGCTATGATACAGTCCTCGAGCCTTCACAGATGTGACCTGTACATAGCTGGAGTTATTGTACCCCATAGATTGGGCCTATAAACAATCTGTATGGCCTGCTCCCATGAGTTTACCATATAGGAAGAAATTTGAATGACTCAAGGAAGTATTACAACCAACAATACTGCTAGAGATTGGTTATTCTCAAATCCCCGGACATGGACAGTACCATCCTTAAGTGTTCAAGATTAAAATTAATCTAGGTATGGAGATATAATTATTTACCTATTATTCTGCAATGGAACTGCCCTACTAACCATACATGCATGTCCAAGCCTGTTGGCAAGAGATGCAATAACCAGGACCTTGCCTAAGGCCGATACTGCAGCCTTGGTCTAAAAGGATAAAGTGTATAAGACCCTTTTTATAGCTTGATGTTAAGCCCTATGATACTTACCTCAACTAGCCAGGCCAGTCTATGGTGGTGTAAAAGGCTAAACCCAGAGTAACATAGCCCTTTAGAAAACCCAGCATGCCAAGATTGCATGCTTCCTGTCCACCATATGGATTAACATTACAGAATAGCCTGTTATAACGAACCTGTGGATCAAAACTTTTAGCTATAACTGAATTGATGGAGAATACCTAATTTTACAGCCAGCTTTATATGGTACCCATTAATATAATATGTCCCATGAATATATAGTCCAAGAGCTGACCCCTATTGTATTGGAGACAAACTAAATAGGTCTGTACTATAAAATACCTCATTGCAAAGCTCTAAAACCCTGTGGCAGTAGTGAATACAGTATACAGTATGTGATTTAACCAAACATTTGCACTGACTGATGCACCCACTGTCTTCCAGACTGAGACCAGATAAGTTGCACTCCTGTAACCAAGAAAGAGATCCTGATGAATATCATACCAGTTTTATAAATAGACCTTGATTTATCATTGGAATATACAGAACATCTATCTTGCCCAGGGATACTGGAGCCTTAACTTGTGTTACTATGCTTACATACAAACCTGAAGGTTATATAGGCACCCTCCGGAAATGCCTAGAACCTTACCACACCCATTACTCATCAGTTTAACATTTACCTTCAGTTTGGTTGTTCTATTGATTGGTGTCCAAACCAGAGAGATGTATAGCATGTACATTTACTTTAGTTATAACCTTAGTAAGCACCAAAGCCACTGAAATGTTTAAGCATATACATACAGTAAGGTTATAGTAGTGACCAGTGGCTGGCCCAATTAATGTATGACATGTGCATTAGTATGTGGTTATTATAGCCAGCTCCGAACCACTGATGTTACCCCATCTACATTCAGTTTGGTGTAATATTAAAAAGTGCCTATACCAAAAATGTCTAACATGTACATTCATATTTGGTTATTAAAACCAGCTCTGGAACCACTAAAAAGTTTCCACATATACAGTCAGTTTGGTTACCACATAATGCAGCAACAGGCCCAGAAATGTATAACATATGCATTTGTATTTGGTTATTCAAGCTAGCTCTAGAATCACTGAAATGTTTCACATATACAGTCAGTTTTCGTACTGCCTTATGCAGTGACAGACACAGAAATGTATAATATATGCATTTATATTTGGTTATTCAAGCCAGCTCTAGAATCACTGAAATGTTTCCACGTATACAGTCAGTTTGGTTACTGCCTTATGCAGTGACCGGCCCATAAATGTATAACATATGCATTTGTATTTGGTTATTAAAGTCAGTTCTAAAATCACTGAAATGTTTCCACATATACAGTCAGTTTGATTACTAGAAAATGCAGTGATAGACCCATAAATGTAGAACATATGCCTTTGTATTTGATTATTCAAGCCAGCTCTAGAATCACTGAAATGTTTCCACATATACAGTCAGTTTGGTTACTGCCTTATGCAGTGATAGGCCCATAAATGTATAACATACACATTTTGTTTCCACATATACAGACAGTTTGGTTACTGCCTTATGCAGTGACAGGCCCATAAATGTATAACATATGCATTTGTATTTGATTATTAAAGCCAGCTCTAGAATCACTGAAACAAACAGTCAGTTTGGTTGCAATATTCAGTAGTGCCAGGACTAGGAATTCCTACATCATGCAGACAGAGCACTCGGCCCAAGAGTAAAGAGGCCCCTTTCTCTGGCTGCCCATCCCAGCTAGCCAGTATCCACATGCTCACACATATACACACGCATATACACACATATATATACTGGCTAAACAGTTTACTTCCTTCCATACAGCAATGTCTAAGCTTCAAAGCTAGCTAAATCAGAAGCAGAGTAGAAGAAGTACATGTTAATTTAGTTCACAAACCTATACTATAAAGGAAAGAGTCGTAACACAGAACCTTACCTGATGTTTCAGATAATCAATCTGAGCTGCTAAGGGAGGGGCTGGGAGGGGATCTACCTGTTCATTAACTGAACCTGAACACTGACCTCCAGAGTAATTACCCAATTACCTGCAGCTGCTGTTAACCGAACCTGCAGATCAACATAGTATTCTCAGTGCTGAAATAAGAAGGCTAACATTGTATTTGCAACATTCACATAACATATAGACAAGTCTTGCCTTAATGCTGCTTTCAGACCCTGCAGATCAACATTGCATAGAACTGCTCTCAGCTGCTCTCAGCACGTAGAAACAGTTTTGCATTATCACTGCATTGCATTATCATTGCTCATAGAACGTATATATCAGCCTTGCAGCTGCACAGTTCTTCCAATGGCCAACATGGCTCATACTTTTTTAAGAGTTAGGAGACTCTGGAACAAGGTGGCATTCTCAGCTTAAATTTAGCTTTAACTGCCAGTAGATTTAAGACCTCAGGGTTTTCTTTTATTTAACCCTGGAAGCTGCCAATTACCTCAACCTTGGGAAAGTCTTTTGAGGGAGGCAGCTGGCTCTGACACCTAAATTCCTCCAGAAGAAAAAAATAATACCCCCATGTGGGGGAAAAAAGAGAAGGAGGCCATAAGGTTCAGGCCGCTAACTAAATATTTGTCATCAGAATAACGTACCTAACTGCCACCTCCCTCTCCCATCCGTAAAAATCATAAAGGGTGTATAAGCCATATACCCCAATGCCGCTGGACGCTTTTTAGACATGCCCAGGTAGGCATACGGATGGGGGGACATAGCACTTGCCACAGACCTGGATGTAATCAGGCTGGAGGGCACATGGATCAAGGAAAGCAATGATATTAGCCACAGTAAAAACTGTGCCTACCTGATCCAGATGTTTAAACACTGAAGATTCCACCTGAGGTAATGTGCTTAGGGGTAAAAGATCACCAGGACCAACCCGAGTCCCTAGGACGCTAACAGCAGCCCTACTGCTTCCCCAAGGTTAAAAAGAAAACTTGCTTCTAACAGGAGCAAAAAAAAAACTGAAGCAGAAGGAAAAAAAGACACCGGACTGGGGGGTGGGGTTGGGCTTTTAAAGCTTTGGGGAGGGTCCTTCTGATGGGAGCACTGGGGCGGGGCTATCCCGGTAAGTATGACATGGAGTGTCCAGGAAAAGCGTATTGCCATATATAGCCTTGCCTAAAACAAACAGTAATAAAAAAAAAAAAACGAGACATTGCAAAACATGCAACAAAAAGGTCAAAATGCACGTTAAACTGTGTGGTAAACTTTTCAAAATGGGGTCTAGAAAAAATCACCATTGTAGGTGAGATGTAGTAGGCACTAGAAGGGTCAACAGCCAGTGTCTTCCCTAGTAGTTACCAAATCCCCTGGGGGGGTGGAGAGTTCAGTATGCTGAGAGGACTGCCCCCCAGTCACCCGATCCAGAAACAGTGTAGAACCAAACATGAAGAACAGTACCATACCGTCCAGCAAAATCCAATCCAAATATAGGTCAAGGAGAAAACGAAGAATAAAAGTAAAAAAAAAAAAAAAAAAACCCAAACATATCAAACTGAAAACTTCCGTCATAGTTGACAAGATAGTGCCAAATACAAATAATCCAAAGAGCTGGTAGGCAGTATAGTACATGTTAAATATACTCCCTCCCTCTGGTGATTTATCTTTGGCCGGGGTGGCTTTGGTCTTCTTACGCTGTTCCTTGGGTGTAGTCGCCTCGGTCCACGGTTCCCGAGCCGGCAATAACGGCATCTTTGGCAGGTAGCAAAACTTTATCCATTCCGGTAGATTCACATCAGAGAGCCCCAATCCTACAAGAAAAGGAGCTAAATCATCCGGCCCAGTGAGAACAAAGGATTGGCCATTGTGGGTTACATGTAGACTGAACGGATAGCCCCATCGAAACAAGAGATTATTTTCTTTAAGTGCAGTTATAAGGGATCGCAGTAGCCGTAGAGTAGACCAGGATAAATCCTGGAGAATTATCAAATGCGTCTCTTGGAAGGGAATGGTTTGCATTTTCCTCGCCTTTTGCAAAATTTCCTCCTTCACCGGAAAACGAGTCAGGCAACATATTACATCTCTGGGCTTATCCGTTGGCAATCCCTTAGGCCTCAAAGCTCTGTGTATCCTCTCAAATTCCACCGTATGCGTATCCGGCTGCTCAAGTATATGGTTGAAAATTTTCATCGCAGTAGCCTGGAGGCTTACCCCATCAACTTGTTCCGGGAGGCCTCTAATGCGCAGATTACAACGTCGACCTCGATTGTCCAGATCGTCTATCCGCTTCTGCAGGGAATAAAGCAGTTTGTTGTGAGCAGACTGTGACTGAATCAAGGAGTTCGTAGCAGTTTCCACCGTGTCTTGGCGCGTTTCGGCATCTGCGACACGCGAATGCAAGGTAGCCATTTCCAGCTTAAGGTCTGCTACTTCCTCGCGCACAGTCTTTTTAATTTGCGATACCAAATGTTCATAATCCCTTTTAGTCGGTAATGATTTAAGGTAAGAGAGCGTAGTAGTGTCAGTACTCACAGACTCGCTGTCGGAGTCCTCGACCGGGCTGCGCGGGCGCCTCAGCGTCATCTTGAATTAATGCGACGCAGCTTCCAAATCTGCAGAAGTGAAAAACTGCTTCAACGAGCGTTGCGCCTCACTTGCTCTTGGGATCTTAGAGTTCTCTGAGGTAGAATCCTTAAGTTTGCCGTGTTTGCCCATAGCCAAAAAGAGGGATTGTCACTGTTCTGGATCGGTGTGGTCAGGAGCCGCACGCTCACACGTCTACCATACTCAGCTGCAGGCCACGCCCCCTCGCTCTTTTGAATTTCATTCACAAGGAGCAGAACTGTAAACATTTTAATGCTTTTACACAATAACCCCATTGTTGATTACCATGATAAAATAAATCATGGGATTTTTAAAAATGTTTCTCTTATACATTAATTCATTCATTGCTAAAAATTCACCCACATGTTGTAAAACAGATATCCTTAAATCGAGTTCCACATTTGAACAGGAAAAAATAAAAATGTTTGCACAAGCAACTGTTAAGCAAAAATACTTCCTTCCACTGCTTAAGGCAAAACAGTGTGCAGGCAGATTAAAAACATCTTTTTTTCTTTCATTTCAATAATAACACAGAAGTGCAGTCATGGATATATATAATAATTCTAATTACAGGTATGTCATGGCATATGTGGAGTTCAATGTTACAGTTTAACAATAACTTCAAAGTGATTTTATTCAACTCGTTGGACATGAAGCAATGTATAGAACCAAAAGACAACAATACAGGAACTGAATCAGAATTAAAACGTAATATAAGAAGTCCTGTTGTAATACAAAAAGAGCTAAAGGTGTAGAATTCACCTTGTATTGTCTTCATCAAAATCTGTAGCAAAGTTTCTGCAAACATCAAACTTTCAATCATTCGATCTGCAATTTTTCTACTGTTAAAGACATACTATCATCAGAAAATAACCTTTTTTTATATATATATCATAACATTATCTTTGAATGCTATTTAGAATGTTGCCATAAAAGTATTTGCCTGATGCTTTAAGATTACCTTTCTTATCCCCATGTTCCTCTATGAGGGAGCTGCCATATTTGTGCAGCAGTAGTCAGCATTAGAAACTTTAATTGACAGGTTGTTACTTATTCAGTTAGCCAATAAAAGGTATTTCCAAACTTTACATTTTCTGCAGGTTGAGAAGGGACAGTCAGGTTGCCAAAACAGTTAGGTTAAGAAACTTCAAGTAACAATTACTTACAGAAGCAGAACTATCAGTAAAAAACGATCAATATGACTTACAGGTAACTTTTAATGTAGATTAATATTTTGAAAAGAAAATGTTTAGTGTCAGTATCACTTTAAGACAAAGAAACTTCTGTCTAGCTATCTATTTATTCCTCTGTCACAGACCTATGTGCATGCATGGCTGGTTACATGTAAATAACATATCCGCCTAAAGTATTACAGTAATGCCTTACCTTTTAAACAAAACAGGGATTGTTTGTCCATATATTGCAATATATTTAAGCTGGCCAACTACATCAAACTCATCCCAGGTATGGTCAGTCCTACACTCAACTTTCATCTGATTCATTAAGAATTCCATTGCTTCGTTATACATTTTACAAAGGGAGTAAGTTTACTCGCAACTTACTTGCTGCTTTCAAAGTAAAACTCCTAAACCCTAAAGGGTTGCCCTTTTATTGACCACCAGTGGGATCATCAAACTGTCTGGAAAGGGTGGGAGCTACAACATGGAGCAGGTGAAACAGATAGGGATAATGAGATGGGCGGAGAGGTATATCAGGAACACAAATGAACAAAACAAGCCTAAGGACCTCCATTGGCATGACAGGCAAGTGCACTGGTAAGTTAGCACAAAATCCTGAGTTTGAAACCAAGCACTTTCTGACAGCTAGCCACTGCTCACATGAGCATAAGTGGGTATCTAGCACCCTGTTACCCACATTTCCAAGTCATCTTCATTACTGAACTCTATACTTCTTCATTAGGAAAACGTATTCAGTCGTTTGGACTTCAGTATCACTTTTATGCTGATGCTGACATCCAACTCTACTTGTCTACTCCTGACTGTTCTCCTTCTGTCCTTCCTCATGTTACAGACTGTCTCTCTGCTGTCTCCTCCTGGATGTCACAGTGCCACCTGAAACTGAAACAAAACAGAACTCATTATATTTCCTCTAAGATCTTCCCCTGTCCTTCAGATATCACTCACAGTAAACAACAACATTTTTCATTCCTCCACACAGGCATGCTGCCTAGGAGTTATACTAGACTTGCATCTGTCTTTTTCACCACATATCCAATCAAATCAAATTTGAAAAAAAAATTAGAAAATTCGAATATTTAAATTTATCATGTACTGTCTGTTTGAGACTTTGACTATTCATCATCTAAAACCTTCCAAATTGCTGTTTTAGCCTATGGGGGACCTCCTAGAACCAATTTGTGTGTGTGTGTACTACAGGCATGTGAAAATGTATAGTTTATAATTTTTGTGCCAAAACCACCCATGTGCGTGCTGCCAGGCTGATCATGATGTACCTAAAAATGCTGTGTGTGCCCCTCGCCTTTGTCATTCTTTCCCTTCTGTTATATCCCTGTGACAACAGATTTCTTAAGTCCCTGGCCTAGCAGATGAGACTAAAACCAGATAAGAAGAAAGAAACAATTGTGGAGTCAGTTATTTTTTGATAATCTGTATGGAAACAAAATATAAATAATGGAGCATACTTATAAAAATGTGTTATTCTCTGTATACAACAATATGCAAAATTAGTGTTAATAGATATTAAGAAGTGGTATAGATATTTTTAAAAGCTGTGATTTTTAACTATTTAAGCAAAAGTTATAATGTTATTTGGATTTTAAACACTTTTGGTGGGGTTGCCTGTCCAAGTTTCCACATAGATTTCATAGTCCTGAAACCTGTCTTGGCACTTACTCTTGTGCTACAAAAAGCAATGCTACACATCTTTTGTATAGGCATTCCTAAGGGGCAGATTTATCAAGGGTCGAAGTGAATTAGAGGGAATTTTCGAAGTAAAAAAATTCAAAATTCAAAGTAATGTATGACCATCGAATAGGTTACTAGGACTTCGAATTTACTTTGACTTTGATTCGAAGTAAAATTCGTTCGAATATTCGACCATTCGATAATCAAAGTACTGTCTCTTTACAAAAACTTCGACTTCAATGCTTCGCCAAATTAAACCTGCCGAAGTGCTATGTTAGCCTATGAGGACCTTCTGCAACCATTTTCTAAGTCTTTACACATTGAAGTAAAATCATTCGATCGTACGCTAAAATCGCTCGAATCGTACGATTCGAATGATTTTACTTCGATCGTTGGATGGCCAAATTCGGTGAATAATACTTCGACTTCGATATTCGAATTCAAGGTATTTTAATTTGATGGTCGAATTTCGAAGTATTTTATACTTCAAAATTCGACCCTTGATAAATCTGCCCCTAAATGTCATATATAGTCCTCTACTCCAGAACAAACAAGGTGCCAACATGATTTTGAGGATCTTTGCTGAATTAAAACAGACTGCCACTGGCAGCTTATATTAGGAACCACCAAGACATTAGCGGCTTGTAATGATAGCCACAAATACTTACTTCTGCCAAGTAAATCAGATTGTAATGTGGCTATTGGGGTGAAGTTATTCACACACAAGTGCAGTTAAAGAAAACAAGTTGTTTGCAATTATGGGTACAAATATGATTTATTATTATTATTATCATGTATTTTTAGAGCGCCACCATATTTCCGCAGCTTTGTAAAATAAATTTGTTTATACAAAAAATACACACAATTACATACATAACCAACAGTAACTGATACAAAAGGTGAAGAGGGTCCTGCCCCAAAGAGCTTACTATTTAAAATATTTGTGTCAAAAATATAACAAAATGTAAGAAAAATTCTTGTGAATGCTAACTAAAATTCCTTACCTTTGCGATAATTTATCTCTTGGTTGACTTAATACCACCTTAGGGCCCTATATATTAAACCTCACATTTTTCTGGATGAGTTTTTAAAGAGGAAAAACTCAAATTTTTAGAGGGAAAAAACTTTTTTCCCTTTTTTTTCAAGATTTATTATGTTTTGAAGCTACTAAAAATTTGAATCCAAACATATTCCAGTTAAAACCTCTCAAAATTATGTAGAAATCTATGGCAGATGGTCCCTTGGAATATGTTTTGTACTTTCAGAATTCTCTATAGTTTTGGGTTGTTTGCACTGTTTTTTGTTCAATAATCTGATAAATTTTAATTTTTCAGATGACAGCTCAAAAAAGTTTCAAGCTTCGAGTATCAAAAATGTTGCGCTATTTGAATTGTCACATGATTTTGAATTTGGTGGGACCTTTTTTCTCTGCATTTTTTTTCAAGAGTAATTATTGGTGAATTAAGGGGATTCATGTTTGGGAGTTTCTTCAAAATGTTTTCAATATTGTGAGAAAAAGTTGGGTTTTAGTAAATAGGCCTCCCAATGTTAATTTCCAAGCATGTATAGAAAAATAAGATAACTGGCATACTAGGACAACTTGGTATTGTTTATAATTTCTGTTCTTTGTGTCCCCTTTAATTGTACAGTATACAGTACTGTGCGATTTCTGTTGCTCAGCCACACAATAAGAATTTCTCTATAAATTTGCCTGCTACACACAGGCATTTTACATGCAACCAATTTTCAAACTATAAAATAACTGTGTTTACTACCCTTCTTCACTGTAAAAAATAACACTTGTTTGTATAATGCCTTAACATTTTAACAGGGGATTATTGTAATTAGCAGTTTAAGAAATATGCAACTTTTTACTTATTTTTTCTCACTTTTGCCTGTGTTTCTTGTTGTTTATGAGGTCTCCTATTAAAATGCACTATAATTAAATCAACTTTAATGTTTTATTGTTGCAGGGAAAGCCTCAGATTGCCAGTGGCTATCAGTCATTAAGAGGTCCTGTGTGAGTAATTTCATGTACTTACAAATGAGAATTTTCTGTGTTACATATCCTCATTAATACTGTATATTTGTAGCCATGAGGAGAATTTAGCATTTTAGTTGATACAAATGATTTACATATCCACTAACGTATTACTAATTTCCAGTGATGAGTCCATTTAGACTTAATTTTTTTGCATCAGAAAAAAAAAGAAAGAAATACTGCCTGCCCCCTATCAGGGAAGCTACTACTTTGCAAAAAATTCTGCCAGGATATTGCTTTGATGAACACTTGCAGCAGAATCTAAAATGTTTTTCTATTAGATCAAATGTTTTTCTCATCAAAACTAAGGGCCCCATTTATGATTGCTTGAGCAATCATCAAGAAGACCAAACATGAATTTCCTTAATTTTCATTAGTATTGAGCCAAAAAAGCTTGGCCATTTTTTACAAAATTATCTTATCTTACGAAAAATATTTTGGCAGCTTTTCAAGAAAAGTCTGTTCGGTTAAAAATTGCAGACATGGACAAGCTTTTTCCACTAGAAGGCAGCATGATATTAACGAAATTCACATTGGGTTTTTGTCATGACTGCTGAAGCCAAAAAGCTCAAGCAATCATATATGGGGCCGTTAGTTTGGCCTATTATTATAATTATAGGAGGAGGATTAAACCTATATTGCATATACTGTATAGAATGTTTGGAATTTTAGCAACTTTAAGAAGTTAAGAGCTACAGTGGGACTTTAGTTCCTGTCTGTTAGTCTAGTATACTTAAAATACAACATTTGTGGCATTATTGGTATATTTTTTTGCAGTGCCATATAAAAAAATCATTGGGAACTTCCTTCCCTGGCTCCGAAACCAGTGACATAATGGAAATGTCACATGCATACTCATTTATGGCACCCACAATTGGGTAGGAGCTGGTCCAGATCATCTACAGTACATTGTGCACTCAGTAAAGCAGTGGAGATAAGGGTATAGGGCTGTTTAACTTTGGAAATATTATAGTAGCCCATATATTAAGGCATTCATTATTGATTTGAATGAATCAATAGTTATTAGACATTTTCTATCAATATTAAATAGATTAACTGTGCTTTATTGTACCTTCCCTTGCATTTAAAATCATTACTGTTAGATGAGCTTAGCTGTCACATAAAGACTGAGTTTTGCAGTAGTTAAAATACATTTAATTTGTTTTGTTATAAGTGGCCTGTGGCCCTCTATAAACGTGTGTCTTCAAACTACAGAATGCTCTAAGTGCAGGAACAGGACACAGCAGTAACTGAGTAGTAAATTATACAGCTGGACTAAAGCAGTTCCAAGAATTTGAACTCATAAACTAGTGTTAAAATTGGATTTATTATCTGACTGACTAGGTGACTTCTGTTGAATAAATTAAACTACTGAATAGAAGAGATGTCTAACAAGCAAAAAAAAAACCCTAAATGTATTTATTGTACAACAAACTCACGAGCATTAAAAAAAAACCCAGGAAAATAGTCAACTTGCTATCCCTACCTGTCCTCAGCCTGTCAGTGGGGGAAGTAAAGCTGATCATATATGCACCAATAAAATTGTATCAGTTATGAATGTATCAAAACCATTCTTTCAGAGTACTTTAGTGGTACTCTGTTTTATAATTGTCCTGGAAAACTACTATGAATGTTTAAGATATGTTGTCAAAAGCCAAAGTATAGGATTCAAATATCAGCTACTGACAAGTACTGGTGGAAATTTGTTTGCCATACTGTAGGTTCAACATTGCAAGTACATGTAACCATTATGAATCAGGATGCAGCCTAATGTTTCCCAAGGATTTAGTGGAGTACACGAAAGGAACAGTGTATGGTCATATAATTAATAAATGCATTTTGAAGTGTATTCTGCTTAGTCTTTTTATTACAAAAAACGTATTTCTTTATCTATGAAAAATTGGAAAAATATTTTCTTATTTCCAAAATCCCCATTATGCCCTTGTAAACATGGTCATTAATTGAAATATAGATAATGAGCACTTCATGTATAAAGCTCTCCATTCCATAAACATCTTAAATTGGGCTTCTCTGTGGACTTTTAATTTGCTTGACTACATACTCTTCAACATACTGTGACTTTACAGAACCAGGAAGTGAGACAGTAAGTTTGGAAAAGAAAGTAGTCTCAAAGTATTGTTTAGTGAACTATCCAAAAATTAAAAAAAAAAATATTAATCTTAATTCAATCAACAGGTAAAAAGTATGTTCAGCATAAGCCTCATTCATTGCTTTCGTGGTGAAAAAAGGGAATATACTGTACCTTAACAGAATCTAAAACCTAATATAAATGTGACATTAAGGTTTGTTTCCAGTTTAACCCAATGCCACTGTATGTCAGTCAATTGACATTTCAACAGAAAATGGCTCCAAATGAATGACACATACATGTATTTACTTGTTCAGTACTGTATACAGTATAGATGTACAATAGGGGGCCACTTTTTAGCAATGTATTATTCTATCCATAATTTTTAAACTGAATTTATTTAAGTAAACTTTATTGTTTGTTGGAATATTTTTTTTATGACTCAAACATATATTATCTATTCATTGAAGTAATTACCTAAACTTCCCTAACTAGTTCTGTGTGCTTCCATAGATTTACTGTAGTCATTGAAATATAAAAACATTGCTTAGCAATAATTATGTGCAATACCAGGAAAAATGTCTCTACTTAGGCATAAAGTACATTTTATTTTGGAAAATACATTCATAAAACATCATAAGACCATGAAACATGGTGAGGAATTCTCCTGACTGAATCCATATGCTTTGAGTTATTCCTTTGAGAATTGTTTCTACCATAATATGTTTATTTGTCTTAATCTTTACAAAGGAAATGATTGTGGGAAAGTAGAGAAGTCTACTTATGTCAATATAAATGATTGAGAGAGATTTATCAAACTGCCTACATATCTGCTGGAGGGTTTAACAGAATTATTACAAAATGGCTGCCAACAATACCTTATGCTCAAAGAAATTAAGGGGCCTATTTATCATGATGTGTAAAACATTACAGAAAAACATTACTGGTGATGTTGCCCATAGTAAACAATCAGCAACTATATTTCAATGGTTACCTGCAAGATAGAAAACAAAAGCAAAAATCCAATTGGTTGCTATAAGCAACATCACCAGTGATGCTTGTTTCCGAAGTATTACACAGCACGATAAATAGGCCCTTTAATGTACATTTCTACTACCAGTTGGGAAAGGAATTTCAAAATGGCCGTAGGTGTAGGTTCTTATTTCCCTACCTTGCTATACTGTATATGCTTAAGTAGTTGGCCTCCAAGTTCACAGCTGTAAACAAAACACTCAATTCCTTCCAGTTTGGGTGAGTTTGCTTCATGCTTCTCCTTCTTTCCTCTTCTTTCCTTTTATGCTCCAAAAGCAAGATTTGTTTCTTGATAAGATATATTTTGGTGAATACATTTTGTTGATAATATAGCACTAGTTTAAAAAAAATAATTTCATTACTTACATAAGCATGTACTATTTTATTTATAGGGTGAGCACAGCTTGGAAACAGTACTGTGACATATTAGTGCTTCAGATATAAATGTATGACCAAAATGCCATGTCTGTCTTGTATCTCAAATCGTATTATTTTGTTGTTCTCCAACAATCCAACACAATCATGGAAGGTCCAACATCTACTCTAATATACATAGCACCCAAGACCTGCCTTCATATATGGTACATAGCTATCTTACTGCACTTCAGTTGCTCCCTCGAAGGAACATCCCACAAGTTACTATTTGTAGTACAATGGACTTGAGCAGTTTTGCCATGGTGGGAGTTTTTCTGACTTTCTTTTCACATGCTAACAAGCAGTACTGGCAGGGGTGCTCCGCAAATGAGACAAGTTGAGTAACTCGCCTCAGGCAGCAGCACCCCACCAGGTACCAGGGGCGGCAAAAATGAGCCAGGGGTGGCAAAAAAGAGCCGAATTTACGGTTCTCACACCAAGCTGCCTAGGCGCCGGAGGGGCCAGGATCGCCCCTGAGTACTGGTGTGCTTGTCAGTTAGGAGAAACTAATTAAACTTAAACAATGGCACAAGAACACAAGAACCACTGCACAAAAGTGAGTGTTCAAAAACAATCCCTATTAAACAATCCCTATTGTCCCTAGGATTACATTGGGTAAAAGCCTCACATAAAAATCTCAGATCCTAATTTGAAGAATAATGGATGATGCCTTAGCAAACCAGTAATTTGCCAAGTACAAGTCATGAAAGGGAATGTAGCAATTTCCTGATTCCCCTTTTAAAAACATATTTTAATTTAGAACCCACATTTTCTATAGTTGAACCAGATGAAAACAAGACATAGTTTTTACACTGTATTCTTTAGATTCATTGGTATCTTAAAACATAGTTAAATGCATATTTTAAACAATAAACATTTATAGCATGCAGACATTGCTCAAGCCTATATGTTTAGTTTTCCTTTTTTCAGGGACATTGTTTTTTTGTGATAATTTTATTTATATCTAAATTAAACAAGAACAAAACTTTAACATTTATGCTTTTTATGCTTTTTTTAATGCTTAACATTTATGCTGAAAGGAGAACTAAAGCTTAACTGATGAAGTAGGCTAGAAATGTTGTACATTATGTTTTGGGATTCTGTACTAGCCCAATGCAACCATAGCCCTTTAGCAGTAAAGATCTGTGCCTCCAAAGATTCCCCAGTAGCTCCCCATCTTCTTTTCTGCTGATTCACTGCACATGCTCTGTGGTACTGTCACTTACTGAACTTAGGGACCAACTCACAAAATACAGTACACATAGAATATAAATGTCACACTATAAGACTGATTAGTAATTAATACAGATAATTACTACATGACAGCACAGAAACCAGTGCAACTAGCATCAACATTTAATATCAGCCCTGTACAGGCCAACCTCATTTTTTTTAATGATCAGAAGTGCACTGTGTTCCAGTGTTGTGCTCTAACTCACTGCTGACAATGAGTCATTTTAAGGGGATACGGACTAGACTTACTACAAAGATGTAAAGCTCCATAATCATACTGTAAACACTTTTATAAAATTCAGCTTGAAGGGTTGCATTCACCTCAACCAATTTAAGCACATTTAGGACCAGATTCATAATCAATAATAATGTGTTATTTTATCACATGAAAAATTATTGGTGAGATTCAATTTCAGGAGAAATATAATTTCTCCTAATTCAGTCCCAGTTTATTCCATAGACTTCAATAACATTTCCATGTGTATAACAGTGAGTAAATATTTTTAAAATGCAAGATTAACTTACCTAATGATAAAAACAATACACTTTTAGAGGAAACTCTGATTAATGAAAACTATTTTTATACTGTTTTTTTAAATGAATTGTACATTATGAGGGTATATTTTTTATTATATGGACAATTCTTTTCTGTATATTTAATTTATAGATATGGGTTGGGGCAGTCATGCTGCTTGTCTAATCAGAAGTAGAAAACAATCTGAATATAAATATTACTTATATATTTACTTATTTATTTGAATATATAAGTAATCAAATATCAATTGTTCTGCTTTAATGTGATGTATATAGGCATTATTACACAAAAAAATACAGCTCCTAGTGCAGAAAAAGACTTTTATGGGACAAGCCGTCATTCTGGAATTGATTACCTAAGGAAAACAAATTATAGATGAAATATATAAATGAACCATAAATTAAATTTCAAAACTTATGTAGTGCAGTTCAGAAAATTAGGAACCTTAGTGATACTTGATACCACATCTTAGTGCTATAAATTGTCACATGACTTGACCAGCTCATCTACTAACCTCATATTACAGTTGTACCAACTCACAAAAATGACAATTTTATATGCCCTTTGTCTCAAGGAAAGAAGAAACTTTCTAAACTTTACTGAAATAATCAGATGAATCTTCACTATATCCCTCTCAGAATCTGTGTTCCCTACATTCTGTCTTTTTTTTTTGTAACTTATATATTTTTTTTTGTATTTAAAATTTTTATTTTCAAAGATCAGCATATAGCAAGAATAGGTACATAGTAAAACTCAGAATCTGCAGGTACTGGACAATTCCCAGGCTGCAACAGTATTGTGTCACATTGGTACATAAAATATATTCCTGAGTTGTGTAATAGAGTAGCCTTAGTAGCAGGCAAAGAAATTACACAAAAAAGAAAAAGAAAAAAGAGTAAAAGAAAAGTAATGATCAAAAGGAAGCCGATAAACTAAATAAACATTTGCCTTTAACACTTGCGAGTACTGTCATAATTTCTGCACTAACAGGTTCAGCATTGGGTCAAGAAAATTTAGGGTATCCATTGAGTCAGAGTGGGAGGACATTTAAGAGCATTTAGGTTAAAGAAATATTTTGGTATGATAACAAGTAGTGATGGGCGAATTTATTCGGCAGGCGCGAATTCGCGGCGAATTTGCGCGATTCGCAGCCAGCGAATATATTCGCGAAACGCCCGCGAAAAACGGACACCGGCGTCAAAAAAGGGCGCCGGCACCGTTTCACAAATTTTTCACGTTTCCCGAATTTCGCGCTAAATTTTCCGGCGAAGCGGAACGGCACAAATTCGCCTATCACTAATAACAAGGTGGACCAGACTTTGTGGAAAGATTTCTGCGCGCCATTTGTGTAGCTAGTTAGTTTCTCCAGAATGAGGACATTATCTAGCCTCCGTTTAACCTCAGGAAAGTCCAAGATGGGGGACTTCCAGGCTGCTGCAATGACCTGTTTGGAGGCAGAGAAAATATGCGTTATTAATTTCCTGGTGAATTTGTTAATTCCTGGGATTCGTTTGTTGATCAATGCTTCCCCTGGATCCTTTTTTAGTGAAAGTCCTGTCATATTTGTAATCAGTGTGTATATTCGTATCCAGAATCGGATTGCCTTGGGGCATTCCCACCATATACTGTATGTAAGAACGAACCGTGGTGGCCACAGCTCCAAAAGCACAGGGGGAGCATGTAGGGTACCACTTTGCCAATTTAGAGGGGACCATGCACCACTGGTGCAGTATTTTCTGGGAGGTTTCCTGGATGGAAATGTTCACATTGTCTTTAATGATATCAGACCATTGATCTGCCTCCATACAAATACGCAAGTCTTTTTCCCATAGTTGAATACATCTTAAGTCCTTGATAGGAGCCAGATGGATTAAGTGATCATATATTGTAGAAAGAGCTCTCTCCCATGGAAGTATTTGCAAACACATCTTTTCAAACATGTTTGGGTTAGGAAACTTTTTGTCAGACCATAGGGAAGATATATAGCTTCTGATTTGCAAGTATCTATAATATTCACTCTGTGGGGCATTGTAAGAGTCTTGTAGCTGTTGCCATGACAATAGTTTGTTGGTTTTGGTCAAAGCATGTATGTTGTGGAGATTGTTTAGTTTCCATTCTTTCCCCGGAGAGAACTCTGTGTTGAGGTTAAAGTTGACCACCGGTTTATGAGAGGAAGAAAATTTGTGTGTATGGGGGATTGACTTCCAGACTTTCAGAGAGTGTGAAATGATAGGATTGTAGCTGACTCTTTTGGTGGGAGGTTTAGACCACAGCAGGTTGTGTAAGGATCCCACAGGGAGGGTATCTTGCTCTATGGTGGCCCATATTGGGTTGTCTGGGGAGTCATGCCAGTGGAGCAGCTGACAAACTTGGGCGGCAATATAATATTTCTTCAGGTCTGATGAAATTTATTCATCTGTTTTTGTAGAGAGCTTAACATGCCCGTAGGAGGGGAAACCTGGAGGGTCCTAAACAGATACAATAGATGAGGTAAGGCTGACATTTTTAGGGCATTGATTCATCCCATCCAGGATAGCTTAAGGTTGCTCCATGACTTTATTAGACCTAGAATCTTATAAAAGATTTTGTTGTAGTTAGCCTGTGAGAGCGATTCATAGTCCCGGTGTAATTCCACTCCTAGGTATTTTAATTTGTGTGGTTGCCATTGGAGTTGAAAGTTAATTTCGAGTAGCTTTATCAAACTGGGGGGAAGATTGATGCTTAAGGCTTCTGTTTTGTTGGCGTTCACTTTGAGACCAGAGACTGTTTCAAAGGACTGTAGTAAGTCGTACAAGAAAGGGAGAGATGTCATTGTCTTAGATATGGAAAGCAAGAAATCATCTGCATAAAATACACATTTATAATCTGTATCTCCCACTCTGACTCCGGAAATTTTGGGATGTGCTCTAATTGAAATTGCAAGAGGCCCATATGCTGAACCTGCGCTGTAGGATTATCATAGAGAGCCAAGATAACATTGAGGAAGGGCTCTGGGAAATCATAATGTGAAAGGGTTTTACGTAAATATAACCATGAGATGGAGGGTATATCTTTATATTTGGCTGTGTGTAAGATGTTAATTAATCTGCGGGTGTTATCAGTTACCTGTCGTTTCGGAATGAATCCTGACTGATCTTTGTGGATTAATTGGCCTAGAAAAACGTTTAGTCTTGTGGCCATAATTTTTGCTAATAATTTAATGTTCAATATTGAGATGGGCCTAAAATTTTTGCAATTGGAGTGGTCCTTATCTGGTTTGGGAATTACTGCAATCTGTGAGGTCAGTGTTTCAGAGTTGAATTTGTAGAGGCCAAGTTGAATATCGTTGAACAGTTTATGTAATCTCGGGATCAATAAGGGGCCAAATGTCTTATAATATTATCCAGTAAGGCCATCTGGACCTGGGGATTTTTTTATTTTCAGCGTTTTTATTGCCATTAAGATTTCTTGTGAGTCGATGGGAGACATTCGGGACTCTTTCTGGGTTTGTGAAAGAGAGGGGATATCGAGGTTCTCTAAAAAGGAGTCTATTTTCTCCTCCTTTAAGGCTTGTGCTTGATAAAGGGATTGATAAAAGGAGCTAAATTCTTCAACTATTTTGACTGGATTAGCCGTTAAGAGGCCCTTGCTATTTCTAATCTGAGTAAAAGGGGATTGTAAAGATTTGTTAGACAATCTACGAGCTAGCATGGTGTCAGCTTTGTTGGCCTTATGGAAACATTTTTGTTTCACCCATTGCAGTTTTCTGACATCCTTTTCTGTAAGTAAGAGGTTTATTTCAGTTCATAATAGGTCAACCTGTTTTCTGAGTGGGGCATTATTAGGGGTTAGTTTGAGCTACTCCTCTTTGGTTTGCAATAGGAGGGAGAGGTCAGATAGTTTTTTGTTTTTTGCCTTTGTTAGTCTCACCTTTGTTTGTATAAAGATGCCTCTAATGTAGGCTTTGTGGGCAGACCATAATGTGGGGCTGGTAACATCTGAGGTATCATTAATTAGGAAATACTGTTTCAATTCGTTTTCTATGGTATCTTTTATTTGGGGGTCAGACAGCATACTGTCATCGAGTCTCCAGCGGTAAGTAGAGGCTCTATCCACTAGATTGGAAATATGCAAAGTTACTACGGAGTGATCAGACCAAACACAGGTACGGATGTTAGACTGGGTGATTTGTGGCAGTAACTTTTGGTCCAAAACAAACATATCTATTCTTGAGTTAGAGTTATGGGGAGGGGAGAAATAAGTGTAGTCTTTGAGTTGGGGATGACATTCTCGACAGACATCCACAAGTCTATTTTTTTCTAATAATTTTGCAAAGTAATGTGGGTTCCTGGATCTAGCAGTTTGCGAAGTAGCTTTAGTTTGTCTGTCATTAATAGGGTTCACAATTTCGTTCCTCTCCAAGCAAAATTGGGCCACTGCTGAATTCCTCTAAAAGGGGGAAAAATTTGTTGTAAAAAGTCTTTTGGTTTTCATTTGGGCCATACACCACTGCCAACGTTTCTAAAGTATCCTGTATGTAACTGTTTAGGATTAAATATCTCCCTTCTAGATCTGCTTTGGAAGAGTCTAAACGGAAATTAATTATATTATGGACACAGATAGCAGAAAGGTATTACCCACAATATAAGTCACTCAATTGTCCCGGGTAGGGCTGGCATTCCACAGGGGGACAATCGGGTGATCACTAGTGCCTTTAGATGGGGATGAAGAATTCCGAGAAGTGGGCATGGGGTCTGCCAATTGCAAGTGGTGGAGAAGCTGCATGCCATCTTGTGGGTTGGTAACGGTATGCTGTTGATTTTGTAGAGTAAGTTAGTTTAAATGGGTAACCCCATCTGTACCTGATCCGGTGTGTGACCAAGAGGGTGGTAATAGGTTTCATCAATTTCCTCCACTGGATCGTGGTAGCAGCTAGATCGGCATAGATAGAATATTTGTGGCCTTTGTATTCCAAATGCGTAGCGGCTCTGGAGGCCATCATGACCGCCTCTTTGGAAGTAAAATAATGCATCCTGGCGATGATATCCTTTGGCGGGGCCCCTTGTTGCCTGGGTCCTAGGGCTCTATGAACCCTATCCAGGATGAGGTGGAAGTATCTGGGAGAAGCTCCGTGAGAAGCTGTGGGATTTCAAGGTGCAGGTCCTGAACCGTGTCTGGGAGGCCTCTGATTCTTATATTATTCCTCTGTGACCTATTTTCAGAGTCCTCCATTTGATCTTGAAGATCCAGCAGTTGTTGCTGGAGCTTTGCGATTTGCAGGTCATGGGTGTTGACTTTGTTCAGGACCTCATCGACCTTGCCTTCCACTGCTGCCGTTCTGTTACCGAGGTCGCGCAGTTCCTGCGTCACGTGGTCTGTGATCTTGTTGGCGACTGCTGATAACTCGGTATGTAAGAGTTGTTTGAATCTGGAAATTAAGACTGCGTCTCCGGTTCCGATTCTGCCGGATCAGATTCCCAGTCTGCCCGAGGGGATGTCCGAGGAGAGGCAAGTGCATCGTCGCCCATTTTGGCTGCCGTGCCAGCTCGCTGTCTCGGTGTCTGCGTGACCGGTTCTTTGCTCTTGGGGGCCATTTTTTTTGGCTTACCTCCTCTTGTCATAATCAGGAGAGCTTAATGATGTATTTCAGTCGAAATTTCTGCGGGTAAAATGCTCAACTTGTACCGTCGGTAACAGAGCACTGGGAATCTGCGTCTCTTCAGGTCAGCGTCATGGCCACGCCCCCTGTAACTAATATTTTTATTTGTTTTTACAAAAGAAAATTCACATTGAAAAATACAGAAATCACATTTCAGACAATGTATCCATAAAAATGTTGTTGCACAATTTATATTAAAACACAGAACACAATACAAGATTTTGTTATTTCTTCTTTCCTTTGTACAATACCTTCTGTTTAATGGCCTTTAATTATATTTAATGAAAGATTCTCAATATAATCTACAGACTTTATCCAAAATAAATAAGTTGCTTATCAATAGGCATGAAACTGATTGCAAGTGCTAAATGAAGGTATAGGTATGGATGATAAAGGTTTCTTTTCCATGTATAAGCAAAACAATAAGGTCTTTACCTTGACCATAAACATTAATAAATACAAATGTGTTGTAACCATGCATCTTGTCTGTTATTATACCTCATTATTATAGCATTTTTAAATAAACCTTGCTATTATGCGGTTGAGAATAGTTCCCAAGCAGTCCATATTTGTAAAACGTTAGGAACCGTTTTTTTAAGAAGAGCGATTCTGTATTCAAAATTCTTATTACTGTTTACTTTCTGGTAAATTTCCCCTAAAGAGGGGAGGGGTTCTACATTCTCTCTTCAGACAGTTATCAGTTATTTGAGTTAGCTCTAATACATGTTCTAGGCAAAGGGAGCCTTACTAAATTATGTATTAGACCTAGCTGTCAATCAAAGTCTGTCTCTGACTCCTGCATACAGGGAGAATGAAGAAGAGAAAAATGATGAGAGAATAAAAGTATCCTGTAACGGTAAAACCTATAAAATGCGATTTTGTTTTGTGGCCTACAAATTTAACCAGAGAAATGTAGCTTCAAATTAAAGTCAGTGGCATGTTCCAAGCATTGAACTGCACATAACGTTTCTTCTCCCCTTGGGTGCAATTACACAATACTCTTGGCAAATAGTTTTTAATGTGCACAAGCTTCATTCACAAGTCTGTATAACCAGCCCCCTTTAAAATGCAGGCTACTATGAAAATTGTTTCCAAGAAAATGCCTGTTGCTATAGAAATTGCATTAAAATAAAATAAAAAAAATAAAGTGTGATGAACTGTGTGTTTTGATTAAACAGTTCACTTCACTTTTTTTTGGTCTCAGGAGGCATTCATGTTGAGAGCTGTATGAGAAAGATACATTTAGAATGGGTATTATTAACTATCTGTTGCTAAGAAATAACATTGTTTGCCTTTTTCTTTACACAAGAGAGTAGATTTAGTACGCTTGTCATAGGTAACTATTCTTCCTAACTATTAAGGGCCCCTGGGGGGGCTAATTTTGCCAAAACACCCTGGTTATATAGGATCAGTCACTATGTCCATATTGAAAATGAAATCTGCTGATATCCCATCTCAGTGCAGGGATGGTACATTGTGAGGTGTGACATTGAAAAGAGGTTCAATGCCCCAAACTTATTTCCATCATCACACTTAGGGGGTTATTTACTAAACTCCAAATGCAAACATCATGAAAAATTCGTGATTTCTTTTTTTTATATAAAATCAGACTTTAAAAAAATAAAAAAAAAAGACTAATTTCCTTCAAATTCGATCTGTAAAATCCTCCAGAACATGTGCAGTCATATGAAAACGTTTGGAAGCCCCTCTCAGCTTGCATAATAATTGGTGGTATGTCTTTATTTTCCAAGGAACATCTGAGTACTGGGGTGTTTTCTGAACAAAGATATTTAGTGAAGCAGTATTCAGTTGTATAGAATTAAATCAAATGTGAAAAACTGGATGTGCAAAAATGTTGGTACCCATGTAACTTTGCTAATTTGAATGCATGTAACAGCTCAATACTGATTACTGGCAACACCAAATTGGTTGGATTAGTTTGTTAAGCCTTGAACTGCATAAGCAGGTGTGTCCAATCACGAGAAAAGGTATTTAAAGGAATTGTTCAGTGTAAAAATAAAAACTGGGTAAATAGATAGGCTGTGCAAAATAAAAAATGTTTCTAATATAGTTAGTTAGCCAAAAATGTAATGTATAAAGGCTGGAGTGACTTGAACACTACTTCCTGCTTTTCAGCTCTTCGGTTTACACTGACTGGTTACCCTGGTTACCAGGCAGTAACCAATCAGAGACTTGAGGGGGGGCCACATGGGTCATATCTGTTGCTGAATGCTGAGGATCAATTGCAAACTTACTGAACAGAAATGTACCATGTGGCCCCCCTTCAAGTCGCTGACTATCTCAGATTTATAGAGCTGAAAAGCAGGAAGTTGGGTTCTGGCTGTTTTATTAGACATCTGTTCACTCCAGCCTATATATTAAATTTTTGGCTAACAAACTATATTAGAAACATTTTTTATTTTGCACAGTCTATCTATTTACACAGTTTTTATTTTCACACTGAACTTAAGGTGGCCAATTGCAAGTTTTGCTTCTGTTTGACTCACATACATTTCAGAGCGGTGAAATAGGAGTGTGGAAGCAGCAGCCGGAGACCCAAGACACGCATGCTGGAACAAGATAGACGCTAACAGACTCGGATCATCAGACGGATGCTCTGCATTATTCTTAAAGGGATACTGTCATGGGAAAAAAATTTTTTCAAAATGAATCAGTTAATAGTGCTGCTCCAGCAGAATTTTGAGCTGAAATCCATTTCTCAAAAGAGCAAACATATTTTTTTATATTCAATTTTGAAATCTGACATGGGGCTAGACATATTGTCAATTTCCCAGCTACCCCAAGTCATGTTAAACTTCAATCACTCTTTACTGTTGTACTGCAAGTTGGAGTGATATCACCCGCCTCCCTTCCCCCCCCCAGCAGCCAAATAAAAGAACAATGGGAAGTTAACCAGATAGCAGCTCCCTAACACAAGATAACAGCTGCCTGGTAGATCTAAGAACAACACTCAATAGTAAAAACCCATGTCCCACTGAGACACATTTAGTTACATTGAGAAGGAAAAATAGCAGCCTGCCAGAAAGCATTTCTCTCCTAAAGTGCAGGCACAAGTCACATGACTGGGGGCAGCTGGGAAATTGACAAAATGTCTAGCCCCATGTCAGATTTCAAAAATGTTTTCTGATGACAGGATCCCTTTAAAGAGATTTTAGAGAAGAAATGTTTGTGAGTGTAATTTTTACTATTTATTAAAACCGTTTAAACGCTTCCACACATGTTGCTTCATTTTACCCACTAAGGATACGAGAAGATTATAAGCGAACTAGGATACCTACCAATTTTAAAGCCTTTCTTTAACTTACTTCTTGTAAGTATGATCACCTGCTAACCTCACAGGAAATCAGATTGTGGGCTCTTGTGGAACTACAACTAGACACCACGGGTGCAATTTCTTCTTTTGAATACCCTTTGTTTATAGGGGATTGTATTCCACAGAGTGCATATGTATTAAGGTGGCATGCATCACAAAAAAAAAATGGGTGTGAACACCTAGAACAACTTTTAGAGTATATGTGGATATTTGTACTACACTACATTACAGTATTTGTCTGTTTTTTTCCCCCTCAATGGTTTTTACCTTTGAGGTATACAGCAATCCTATCTTGAAAAAACCCCAGATCTGACAGGAAGAAAAATAAAGGAGCGGCACATGCGGAGGATTGTGAGAATGGTTACAGACAACCCAAAGATCACCTCCAAATATCTGCAAGAACATCTTGCTGCAGATGGTGTATCTGTACATCGTTCTACAACTCAGCACAGTTTGCACAAATAACATCTGTATGGCAGGGTGATGAGAAAGAAGCATTTTCTGCACTCACGCGAACACAAACAGTCACTTGTTGTATGCAAAAGCTCATTTAGACAAGCCACAGTCATTTTGGCACAAAGTGCTTTGGACTGATGAGACAAAAATTTAGTTATTTGGTCATAACAAAAAGTGCTTTGCATGGCGGAAAAAGAACACCGCATTCCAAGAAATCTACAAAAGCATTTATGCAGAGGGAGAAGTATAATATTCTGGAATGGCCGTCACAGTCCCCCGACTTGAATATCATGGAAAATCTATGGAATGAGGCTGTCCGTGCTCAGCACCCATCAAATTTAACTGAACTGGAGAGATTTTGTATGGACAAATGGTCAAAAACACCGCCATCCAGAATCCAAAAACTTATCAAAGGCTATAGGAGGTGTCTAGAGGCTGTTACATTTGCAAAAGGAGGCTCAACTAAGTATTGATGCAATATTTCTGTTGGGTTCCCAAATTTATGCACCTGTCTAATTTTATTATGATGAATATTGCATATTTTCTGTTAATCCAATAAACTTTATGTCAGGAAATAATATGCTGAAATACTTAATATATATTAAAAGGAAGTTGCGACTTTGAAAACTCAGCCAATGATAAACAAAACTCCAAATAATTAAGAGGGGTTCCCAAACTTTTTCATATGACTGTTTACTCATTCTAGCAAGGTGCTGTGACAGCACATCACTATCCAAGATACAATATATATTGGGCATTTACTTCAACATAACTTTTCCTTGGTGGAAAGAATGGAAACCACTTTCATATAGAGTAAACGGGTGTAGGCAGTTGTGTATCTACACAATATTGCTAGTGACACCATTTTCAATGCAGCTTTAATAGGCTTGTCCTGGTTCCTGCCTCTGCCTTCACTAACATTTGGATCACTACTTCTCTTGTGGTAATCTGGTTTAATCACTGGAAAATGCCTTCTTCCACATTTTTACGAGATTAAGATGGATCTGAATGTCACTGAAGAAAGTCATATTTTCTGTAAAGTTGTTTCCTGTGGGGAGAAAATATTTCCTCCAGGTGACAAATCTCCAGAAAATACCTCTTCCTTCACTAACATTCAGAACACAGTAACTTTTAAACAGTTCAGTGAATTTAATTCATGTGTGCTCAAAAGTGGCATAAGCTATTTGTACCCCCGGGTGCAAGCTGTACCCCCCTGCCAGGGCAAACTTACATGAATCCAAAGAAAACAGCAGCACTCCGGAATTATTGAAAAAGTGAAGATCTTTACTTAAAGTGCCTTAATTAACAATGTCCACATGTGTTTAAATAGTCACAAACAGGGAGGAGTCCCAATTCCTCACCTGCATATTACCCATGATTCACAGTGAAACGTTTCAGTGCACAAAACAATTGTAAATGTAAAATTGTAATACAATATAAAATACTGTGTGATTCCATGCAAGATACAATGTAAATACGTGTTTTATAAATAGTAGTATAAAGTGATGTATCACAACAGTTTTCCTATAAAAACATTGAAGCAATGTCCTTAAAATTTATAACCAACACCGAAACAGTAGCAATGTATTTAGGACAGGAAGTCATACTTTACTTTGTCTCTATGTTAGACTTCTTGAAAATATTTATTTCTGACACCAGTGTTGAATTCAGGGGCAATTATCCCAGAATTACTCTGGATCAGTAACTCCAATATCTTTAAATCTTACTGTCCTAAAACATAATAAAAACAAGAAATTTTAAATGTATAAATTTTAGATAATTGCCAAGGCACCACCCAGACGGTGTTGATTAGTCTAGATGTAAGTAGTTTATATACTTATATAACACACAGAGCAGGTTTGACTGCAGTTGGGAATTGGTTAGAAAAATTGCCAGAGTACACAGATAAAGAAAAACTTTTTTTCTTAAGTTTATTACGGATAGTACTTCATGACAGTTATTTTTGTTTGGTGATCATTTCCATAAACAATTACAGGTCTAAGGAACGGCAATTGGGAGCAATGTTGCTCCCACATATGCCAACCTATACATGGCAGATTTTGAGGACAAACACACTTTATAAGCAATACTGTTCTCTATAGTACAGATATATCGATGATATTTTAATATTTTGGGAAGGGCCAGTGGAAACACTTATGGAAATCCATCACATTTTAAATTCTGTGGTACCTATTTTGAAGTTTACATTATGTCATGAAATGGAGAGACTGAATTTTCTAGATATCACTATTCAAAAACAAACAGATCTCTATAAGAAAGACACAGACAGAAGTAATATGTTACATAATACTAGTTTCCATACTAGGGTGCTATTAAAATCTTTACCAATGACACAATGTAAGAGGGTAAAAAGGATTGTCTTCAATGAACAACAGTGTGAAGTCCGTTTAAAAGAGATGTCAGAACAGTTTCTTGAACTGGGGTATCCTCAAGATAAATTAATAGAAAATTTAACAGCTATTCAGAATATAACCCCCACACAGTTCAGAACTCCACAATTGTAAGATACTAAAGGAAAGGAAGGTATATTAGCTTTAGTCAATATTCAGTGGCCAGTGATCAGGTTAGTAATATTCTGAGAAAGCATTGGCGGGTTTTCACATGTCAAAGAATTTTCTGCACCTCCTTTAAATTTAAAGGATCTTCTGGTAAGGGCGGATATAGGTCCACAAAAGAAACTTAAACACCAATTTTTGGGAACCCCTCAGAAGGGGACATTCCCGTGCCTATCTTGTGCACACTGCAATAATATCACTAAAGGAAATTCCTTTACACATATGGGTAAGAATATTCCAATCAAAAAATATTATACTTGTAAATCTAGATACCTGGTCTACCTGATAAAGTGTCCATGTGGCTTAGCTTATGTGGTTGAAACAACACAGAAAGTAAAAGAAAGGTTTAAGCAGCATAAATGTAATATACATTATAAATTACTACATTTACTGATACCCGCAAATTTTTATGAAAAGAAACATACAGTCTCCCAATTATGATATCAAGTTATTGACAATGTAGAGCCATAAAGGCATTGTGGTGATAGACATCAAATCCTCAAGAAATTAGAGATGCGTTGGATTAGCACATTGGGTACTTTATCGCCGGGCTTTTGAATAGAGGATATACACCCATGTTGTTTATATGAGTAAATGTTCATGAGTAACTTTATCGTAGTGTTTGTTTTTAACATGTGTCTTTGTTTATATATTTAAAATTTCTTGTTTTTATTATGTTTTAGGACAGTAAGATTTAAATATATGGGAGTTCCTGATCCAGAGTAATTCTGGGATAATGGCCCCTGAATTCAACATTGGAGTCAGAGATAAATATTTTTAAGAAGTCTAACATAGAGACAAATTAAAGTAAGACGTCTGGTCCTAAATACATTGCTACTGTTTCGGTGTTGTTTATAAATTTTAAGGACATTCTTTCAATGTTTTTATAGGAAAACTTTTGTGATACATCACTTGCTACTATTTATAAAACACTTATTTACATTGTATCTTATATGGAATCACACAGTATTTTATATTGTATTACAATTTTAAATTTACAATTGTTTTGTGCACTGAAACGATTCACTGTAAATCATGGGTTATATGGAGGTGAGGAATTGTGACTCCTCCCTGTTTGTGAGTATTTAAACACATGTGGACATTGTTAATTAATGGCTTTTACACAGTTCAGTTCACAGTGCAATAAAATGTAACAGATTACATTTTACATTTTAATCATTATTATGAAAATAACATTTAAATGTGATTTGGGGGTTCTTTAAAAATATTACATTTTGAATTTGGTTTCAATAGGACATAACTGCCCTAATTAATTAATTAATGGCTTTTACACAGTTCAGTTCACACTGCAATAAAATGTAACAGATTACATTTACATTTTAATCATTATTATGAAAATAACATTTAAATGTGTTTTGGGGGTTCTTTAAAAATATTAAATTTTGAATTTAGTTTCAATAAGACACAACTGCCCTATGGTAAGAACAGGGCTTGCCTGTGCCTCCTGATACATGCTTTTTTCCATGAGCAAGATTGTTAGCCTGGGGCATGTAGCAGACTGCAGCTTCCCTTGGTGCACAAGGGTATGTTAGAAGATCAATCGTGCAACCCCTTAGTGCTTTAGCACTTGCATCCCAGCGAAATGTATATTACCACCTGGAGTGTTTGGTTGTCACTTTCAATAGGCAATAAAGTAAGTAGGCAGAGCTTATGGGGGTGTATCTTTGTGAAACAGGGACAGTGCTTTTCCTCATAATTCCCTAAGAAATACTATTTTTGAAGAATAGTATTTAAATATGAGAGGGGATTATTACTTCTCACATGATAAGGGTGTAAACGCTAGGGGGCAGGGAGCTCCTGCCTCCTGTGTCCCTTAGTTTTTTCTAATCGTTGTCCCTGTGGGTCTTTTTAGTGTATCATTATTTTTTCATTTTAATGTTTGTACTGATTCTATAAACATACAGTGCTGAATACAGCAGTGCTATATACTGTACATTGAGGATAAAGATGTACATAATACAAATATTCCCTGGGGATGAGCTATACACTAGTAGAACTGAAGGGGCCATGTCTGGGTGAGGCATACATCTTGTTTACTTAGTTTTTATCTTAGAGTGCCAGTGGGGATTGATCATTTATCTTATACTTATAAACAACTTGAAGCCTTCTCACATTTCTACTATATCACCACACAACATTTCTTCCCATCAGTCACATAACTATTTGTATTTATTTTTTTATGTATATGGTGCCAACATATTTTACAGAGGCTATATGTTATTTGCATCAGTCAATACCCCATGGGATCTTATAATCTCTGTCCTATTCATACACACTACTGTCAATTTAATCAGGAGCAAAGTAATCTGTCTGTATGTTTTTTATTGTCTAAAAGTAAACCAGAGTACCCAGAGAAAACTATGTGGGGACCTATAAGCATAGGTAGAATATACAAACTCTTTGCAGAGACAACTGAACCCGGGACAGAACTATTCAATTATATGATGGTCCTTCAACCCAATTATGATTCAATTTGATGCTCCTGCATACAGCTGGTAGATAAAATCCCATTGATTATTCAGGGTAGAAGCCAGCACTTTAACTTTTGTCAGGTTTCTGGAAGTTTTGTGCACTAGAAGTGAAGTACAGAGCACACTGGCACAACTGAGCCTGGACACAACACCAGCCTTGAGAAGGTGTTGCTTCCAGGGTTAGCTTTATTTTTTTGTTCTTTTTCTATTTTTTTTCTATTTTTAAACCAGTCTGATCAGGTAGGTTTGTCCCTATACATTTGCAGATTAGCTGCCAACTCAGACTAAAGGAGCTGAATCGGCAACTAAAATCTGCCTGTCAATGTCCACCTTAACTTTGAGTTCAAAGTTGATTCTGGTTAATAGCTCTCCTTGATTTGTAATTATATTTTTAAAAAAAGATCAGTATTTCCATTGGCCCTATGCATTTCTTGCCCCCCCAGGGCACCATGATTGCACCCAGGAACCCATGATTTAGTGCCTAGGGGCACAAAATGTATAGGGCGAATGGAGATACTGATTCGTTTTTAATGAATCTAAAATAAACAATATTTTTTTACATTTTATTCTTAGTGGCCCTTGTGAAGTTCCTCTAAGTGCCTAGATGCCCTCTACTTGTTTTGCCATTGGTTTATCCACTATCTAATCTAAGGGTCTGGAGCTGGTGAACCTGGACCACTTGTTCATACATGATGCCCCTATTTAGTTGTCGTATTGTTATTATATTTTTAAACACAGCAATATGCAGAAAGGGTTAGCCACAACCTCTGCATTTAAAGGTACATTTCCCCTTAGTATTTTGGCTTAATTTGTATAAATATATTATTAAGACTGTATATTACAGTTAGCCATTTTTGTCTGTTCTGATTATTTGACTATGACTATGAAGATTTTCATTCATCCAGGTCATAGTATATCTAGTATAAGTAATTCTAAAACAACTGGACATGATGAGTAATTATTGAAAACATTTTACTACTCATCTGAGCAGCTTCTTCAGTTCAACGATGTGGGAAGTCTTTGTCATATAAGATCTTCCACTAATCCAATCACAATTACACACTGCAGGTGTTAATTGTGAGAGTTGCATGATAACCGTGTGAAGTGTTCAGACTTCCTAAATGAAGCAAATGAATCCTACATTCATGATGATGCATGATGAAGTTACAGATGTTAGTACAGCATTTTATGTAGCAGACAGGTGGTGTTAAAGGCCCCCGCCTCTGTTCAGGGATGGTGTCTCCACCTTGACATGAATCATCTCTTTCAAGACAGCTGTGTCTTGCCCTGTAGAGTTCTCCCTCCTATGCTGAGCCATTCGCTTGGTGAGCAGTTGTTTGGTCTCCCCAATGTATAGGTCAGTGCATGCCTCGCAACACTGGACTGCGTATACCAATCGATTTTTTTGGGGTTTTTTTGGGTGTTGTATCCTTCGTTTTTGTCTCGGTGTGTTGCCAAGGTTGAAAAACACAGGGATGTGGTGTTTGCTGAAAAATCTCCTGAGTTTCTCTGTCACTCCAGCTACATATGGGATGACTATGTTTCGCCTACTATGTGTCTCCGGTATTTGTATTCTTTAAGTGTTTCTGTTAGGCTTGGTTGCTGTTGTTTTGACAAATGCCCACTGGGTAGCCACATGCTTTCAAAGCTCCTGAGCTGTTTATGCACCTTGCTCCTTGTATCAGTTGTCACACTTTCCGTCCTGTGGTGCAGAGTTTGTGTTTGTGTTCCAGTTGATGGTGGGAATTGAACAACAGATATTGATCCTTATGAGTGGGTTTCCTATATACTTCAGTATTCAAGTTACCCCCCTTTTAGATGGATATCAAATACTCCAAGAAGGCAAGTTTGTTCTCATGGACATCTTCCCTTTTGAACTTGATGTTATTGTCCACTGAGTTAATATTTTCTGTAAAGACCACCACTTCATTGGATCTGATTTTAACCCACGTGTCGTCTACATACCTGAACCAGTGACTCAGTATCGTTCCCAGTAATTTAAGTAAGGCCCTCCTACTTCCTCCATGTACAAGTTAGCTACAATGGGAGATACTGGAGAACCCATTGCACAGCCATGTTGCTGTCTATAAAATGGTTCTTGTATTTGAAGTATGTGGTGTTAAGGCACAAATCTAGCAACAAACTTACTTGGCTTGGACTGAGCTTTGTCCTGCTGTTGAGGGTATTATCTTGATGCAGTCGATTTCTTACAGTCTCAGTTGCCTCTGTCGTAGGTATACATGTGAACAATGAAGTGACATCATATGATACCATTGTTTCTTCTGCCTCTAGTTTAACACCATGAATCTTGGTTACAAACTCTTTGGCACTCTGGATATGATGTACTGTATTGCCTACCAACGGGGCTTGATGTTAGCCAAGAATTTTGCAATTGTCACTGAATTGATGCTGTGAGAACCGGCCTTAGTGGGGCTCATTCTTTGTGTAGCATGGTGGGGCTTCTCTAGGGTACAGGCGGCGGTATAAAACTCGATCGATGGCTTTCCTCTTTTCAAGTTGTTGTAGGCAACCTATCACCTTTTTCTTGCAAAGGCTGGTTGGGTCTTTCCTTTAGGGTGCATATTTATTGCTATCAATAAGTAGTTATCTTGCAGTGTGTTAGGAGCTCTGGGAGCACTCCATTCCAGAGCGCTGATGTCAGCATGCTGAGGAAGGCTGCGAAATTTGAAAATAAAAGCCCTTCCAGGTCACAGGTTCAATGCCCGATAATAGGAATTACTGGCTTCTATTCCTGGGCGTTCCTAATTTATGTGCAAGTACTTTCCTGGACTTTTGACCCTGCTTGAACCTATTGACTTTGATCCTAGTCACCTGCCTATTGAACTAATGCCTGAATTCTGACTATATCTACTCTTGATCCCTCTTGAACTTTGCTCTAAAGCTTCTTCCTCCTTCCAGACTTCTGTGCTAGGAGCCGATAGGCCCCTGACACAGTGATAGTCAGCTGTGTTGAGCATTTCCCTTTATCTGCTGGCAGGATAGTGATGTTCAGGTCCTTACTAGGAGAATCAAGAGCTCCACTGTCTTGTGTAATTACTGGGATGTGTTGTGGTGTCACAGCATAGTTTAACCCCTTGGCTAGCATGTCCTTTTCTGGCAGAGTAAGTACCCTGTCTGATAGGTTCTTAAACCATGGTTCTTTGGTGTTCTTTGGTGTCCCATTTTTCTGCCTCCAGGTTATTTCTTCTGTCCTTTTCCAACTGCTGCTTCATGCCAGTAAGGTGGTGACATTCTGATTATGTTTATCCACAACAATTTTCAGTAAAGTGCTCAAAGACTATGCATTCGACTGGTGGTAACATTATATCTGATTAAATGCTATAGCCAGTAATTACTATTTAATGGCAATCCCAAGTGTTCTTGTATTGCATAATGCACTCAAGTAATTGCTATAAAGAGGAGTCTCTGATGTAGTTTACATAGATTATGGTATTTAGGAGTAAAACTCTCCCTTCCCCCAACTACTGAGCATCTTATCACAGCCATTATTCTCACTCAGAAGGACTAATTGCCATGAAAAGTCTTTGTTCATACTAAATAATGTGCTTGTTTGCTTACTCTATTCTGTATCTCTTTTATTTTCTCCTCGGGCCTCTGACCATATTCTCAAGATTAACACAGATACCTTATTATTAGTAGTTTGGTTATGCCCAGTGTGTTTTCATTCATCCATTCTAGACCTTTAACTCAGGTTGCATATTCTGCACTTATCTCATCCTTGTCCTCTAGGACAGTTTTTCAGTTCTGAAGTATTTTGCCCTTGATCACCCTCGATTTGATTATTTCTATTTATTTGGTTGTGTGGTCACACCCTGCTCATATTTGGTCACTTTTAGACTAGGGCCACATGGGGCAGAAAACCGCTAGCCCAAATCTGCTGGCTGATTTCTGCCCTACCGTGGACAGAAACCTCTGCATTTTTAGCTGAACTCTGCTGATTCAATGCAGAAGACTACTGCCTGCGTTAGGGCAAAAATCAGACAGTGGAATTTGGCTAGCTTATTCCTGCCCCTGTACAACCGTGCCTTAGAACCTGATACCTGTAGATGTTTAAGTTAACTTAAGT
The DNA here is from genome assembly GCF_017654675.1 of Xenopus laevis. NCBI lineage: Eukaryota > Metazoa > Chordata > Amphibia > Anura > Pipidae > Xenopus > Xenopus laevis. Next base: position 31,698,787 of record NC_054378.1, on the reverse strand, counting down.
TTAAGCTCCACTGAACAGAGACTGGGGGAATAATTATCTATGTAAATCAATTAGTGATGGGCGAATTTATTCGCCAGGCGCGAATTCGTGGCGAATTTGCGCGTTTCGCCGCCAGCGAATAACTTCGCGAAACGCCCGCAAAAATTTGCGGCAAAAACGGGCGCCGGCGTCGAAAAAAACAGGCGCCGGCATCAAAAACGAGACGCCGGCGCCGTTTCGCGAATTTTTCGCCGTTTCGCGAATTTCGCACGAAATTCGCAAGTTTTTCGGCGAAGCAAAACGGCGCAAATTCGCCCATCACTAAAAGCAATACATAGCATGTTGGCATTATACAAAAAAATTGTAGTACAGATATGGGACCTGTTATTCAGAATGTTTGGGATTGGAGGTTTTCCTGATAAGGGGTCTTTCAAATTTTTTCATCACTATTTAAAAATCTTTTAAATATTAATTAAACCTATATTTATAATAATGATTTTAGCAAAACAAGTGTAAGGGTCTGTGTCTCACATAAAACATGTTCCTGTAAAAACACAAACATTGGTTCAGTTTCTTTCTAGCAGCAATCTTGAGCCCTACCATCGCTTGTTTTCTTTAAGCCACCTTAAACCTTTAAGCTTGTTTAGTAAGTATTTGCGGCAATCAGTCAGCCCTGATCTCCAGTTAATTTTCCTTGACCTCTAGAACAGTTTTCCAATTTTGGCAGTATTTAGCCTTTCGTGACCTTTTCATTGCTTGTTCATATTCCATGACCTTTAACAACCTGCTCATATCCTGCTCATATTTGGTCACTTCCAAAACCTCACACCTGCAGTGAAGTCTAGGACATTATTTACAATGCAAGTGCATTTGTGTAAAAATGTTCCCTGGGAGAACCCAAAGTTCAGTTCAGCTTCTGTGTTACGTCTGTCTTCTGTGCCCCTATCAGGGCTGGATTTATTTTCAGGGCACCCAGAAGCCTGCATTCTTTAATATATAATAATTTTGTCCCTGCCCAGGACCGGACCTTTGTGGCCTTGCCACAAATCCGGGCCTGCTTGCCATGGCATCAAACCAATATCCAGTTAAGGTTACTTTGCAGCCAAGTTAGAAAACCATATCTCATGGGACTGAGGAATCTGGTAATGACATGATGCAAATTTAGATCAAGATTACAAACTGGAAAGCTGACCTAAATTACACTTTGCAGGACTTAGATCAAATACATACATTCTATTGCAGGATATCCCTTAAACAATAGCACTTGCACAGCTACTGTATGTCACACATTAGTCCAATTAGATCTTGAGGTTACAAAACATGTTTGGTGAGCTCTTCAACAAAGGGGAAAAATAAAATAAATAGGTTTTGAGTGTGTGAGACTTCAAAGACACCAAAAAAAGAATCCTTATTTAATATTTCAGCTTTTACATTTCTTGTCTAATACATGCTCTTTTTCCAACTCATCATAATTACATTTTGTCTTTAATGTATAATTGGTGAGCTGGTTTGCCAGCAGAATGCATTTTGTCTGTACAAACACTTGTACAAACAAATACAACCAAACTGAGCTGTATGAATCCATAAGGGTGGCAAAACAATCCTATTTAATGTTTAAATGTTTTTTTGTTAGCAGAATTAAGGTATAGTGATCCAAATTACTTTAAGATTCCATATCCAGAAAACCCCATGTCCAAAGCATTCTAGGTGTGCAGCATTTAATTTTAAAATATATTATTAAAATCCCATAAATTTGAACGAAAAAAACTGGTGAGTTTTTTTGGAGCATTCATAGAAGTCAATTCAATGTGTATTTTAAATATTCAAGCTATTTAGCATTGAAGTTTTTTTAAGATGTTGACAACAGTAGGGGTCATTTTTAAAGTTTATAAAGAGCATATTTATTTGCAAATGGTTGCATTGCTCATGTTTTTTCCTGAATCCTAAAATATTGCACTGCTGTGCCTTCTTTCTGTTTTTGCGAATATTCACTGTGAGAACCAATCTGTCCTAAGCAAAGTTTATAAAGTTTATAAATGGGTCCCATTGAGTGTTTGAAAAAAAACTGAATTATTATTTTAACCTCTAGGATGCAGTGATCTTACATATCTTTTAGGCAGGAGTTGTTGATCTTTAATTTTATGTTACGTTTCACCTCACTGGTGCAATACTTTTTTCATGAGCTAGTGTGGATTTTCATAAGGAAAAAGTAATCCTTACATTTGACCATATTTTCAAAACCTGCATGATCTACAAATCATCCTTCCCTGCAAAGTATTATACATAACTCATGTTCAATCCATTGGTACCCAGTGCATCTCTGTATAAAATTATATTAGTCGATTCCATGCTCTCTCCAGTTGAATGGACTGTTATTAGTTACTGAGGGAAAACAGTTCTGATCCACTGTTTATATACTATATATACTATATATATATATACATATATAACTATATTTTAGTTTGGGTCCATTTAAAGGAAATCATTTAAAAATGTGGATTATTTGGTTAAAATGGAGTCTATGGAAGAAGTCCATTCTGTAATTCTGAGCTTCCTGGATAACAAGTTTCCAGATAATGGATCCCATACCTGTATATGGTTATATTTTTTATATATAGACATAGCAGTGTGAATATATATAACTTTGTACTTTCTCTCTTGCTAAAATGGTACACCTACATATTTGGTGCTATAATTATTGAAAACTATTGAAAATGTTAGGGAGGTTGTACATCTCTCAACAAATAATACATATAAAGTATTATTCAGTGGCTGCATTATTCTACTTTGCTTGTAACTTCTATCTAGTGATGAGTTGTCTTTTTAAGAGAAGATTTTTAAGAGAAGATTCTTTCCAATTAAATAACGGTTCTTCATAGGAAAAAGCATCACAGCTTTTTAGATAGAAAGTGGGAGCGATCTGATCTGATATTGTGAAAGGCAAGGAGCACATAATAATGACATCAGATATTTTTCTGTATGATTTATAGTGCAAAAGACCAAGGGGTGTTTTTTTTTTTCGTGAAACTGAATAAGATAAATGTTTAAATAAAACTGCAAGTTTTACTGCTAACTATATTTGTATACCCTTAAATATGTATTACTACATTCTATATTACATTTTAACTGAATTTATGACATATATGAATTATAATAAATTTCCTTTTCATTCTTCATCACCATTGGTGTGTTCTGCCATCGACAAACATTTTTGCACAAAATATGTAACTGTGAAAAAAAAGTGCATGGAAAATGACTTCAATTAAAAAAAAAAACACAGTGGAAAAACAACAATGTATTTTGCGTGAAAGAAAAACTCATTGACTTAATTCTGTGTGAAAAATAAACACAGTAACAAATGCCTGTTGACCTCAATGCGTTTCAAAAAATGTTACTGTTTGCTACAAAATTGTTCATCACTAATCACTAAATAAGATGAGAAACATTTTGCTTTGCTATGAATTTATGTTGTGGGGTTAAAGGGCCCAGATTAAATGGTGTCAGAGATCCCTAGTTCTATACAGATGGCCAAATAATATATAAAAGTAGACATAGGCCGGAGAAGGCTTTATTGCTGTATAAAGGGAAAATTATAACATCTTTTCCTTTCATGTAGAAGCTACTGTTAATAATATGTTATTTCCATTCACTTTTTATATCTGAAACACAGAACCATTCCTAGAATGTTTTATTAGTGCTGTGTCTGACTCTCCCATGCAGCTTGCTTTAAATATTCTAATGACAAAGTCTTGAAGTGAGACCATTTGCTATAGCTTCAGGCTTTGAATTCAGATAACCTGTTTTTAGTTAGGGAGACATTAGAAAGATCTAACATTTCTGGCAAATGACTTCCTGCTTAAATGTAGTTTTAGGAAACTCAACTTCCTGTAAACGTACTAAGCATCAATAATATTGAAATTGGTTGTCTTTTATGATGGTCAGTGGCACTTTGGTTCACGACCTACCTGAAGGCAGTGGAGTTTAAACATTATTTCACAACCATATACATAAGCATGAATCTTGTTGCATGTGTTTAAAGTGAGAGAGAGAGAGAGAGAGAGAGAGAGAGAGAGACCCCATGATTGAGGCCAGCTAGAGATAGGATACTACCTATAATAGTACTCTGTAGGAGAGTAAGATCAGTAGGTTAAGTAGCAAGAACAGCTTGGCTCCAACTAGGAGGGATAGCAAGGAGGTAGCTCTCCCCTCAGGCAAGACATGTACACAGCCTAATAGGGAATTAGGGCTATTGCGTTCCCTGATCCCTGTGTGAGGATCCAGGTCATCGTGCTGAGAACTGTGGGTGTATCTATCCAGGTGTTACGCTATCACCTCAGGGAGAGTGCTTTCTCTGAGGGACATGTTGTAGCCATGTCATGATTATCTGCTGGGGCCTCTGTAGCTTGTAAGTACAAAACCTGTGGATCATTTGTCTCTGATAAATAACATTTTGTCCTGTTTGACTGCAAGAACCTCCTGGGGCTCATTTCTTTATTGTTCTTTATTGGTTAAAGCACAGTAGCATGTGGGAGTTGTAGTTGTGTTACACCGCGCCTTCATTTCTTCCACTTTAAGAATACCCTGCCTTAAGTGTTAGAGTCCAGTGTAACCCATGCTCTAGTGTACTTGCTGATGATTAACCCTGTTGACCTATATAGCCTAAAAACGTGTTATATAACTTTATCAGGAACTGCCCCCGAAGGATGCCTGTTTTGGTAATACTGCTACTATTTAGAGACCAAAAATGTAAAGTGTTCCTTTTTGCTACCTCTAAGCTCTGAGCCAATTGAATAAGTGAATAAAGGGCCCATTTCTAGCAAGCTCTATGTTTTCCTTGGTGTTCAGATCACTTGAATTTGAATAAAATTCCAAGCATTGCAGTCCTAGCTGGATTTTTTTTTAGAAGTGTCCCTAAATATTCAAGTGATCTGGTAACGCAACTATTTCTTTTTTGGCTCCTAAAAACCAGGGCAGCTTTAACAATGCAAGTTAAGGGGCATCTGCCCAGGGCCCACTGCGCCGAAAAATAGAGGGGCGGGGCAAAACGCAGGGAGGGAGATGGAGGGAGGGGACGCACACAGGGAGGGAGGCGACACAGCATGTCTACAACATGGACTGCACAAGTCAAATAAGTCTCTACCCAATTTTAGACATATACATATGGGTCAGTGATGTCAGGGGGTGGTAGGGGGTGTGGCAGGTGACATCAGCAACAGGGCAAGTGATGGCCATGCAAATGCACAGGCTACAAAATTATATACAGAAAAGAAAGAGGGGGCATGTGGGGATGTCATCTAGGAAGTGCAGAATAGGAGGTGAAAGTGATTGTTGTGCCTGAGGCATAGAGACAGGGAAGGCAAAGCATGATTGACAGCTGAGTATTTTAACTACATTATACAGAAAATTTTTGGGACTAAGCTTGAGGGTAGGACCCACTGACCCTGTTTTTTTAATCTGTAACCCTTGTTTGTTATATTATTGTAAGACTCCTGTTTGTTAGATATTAATGTAAAACACTGTGTAACTGGCTGGCGCTATATAAATACATGATAATGTCTAATTAACATGGTCAACACCCTTGGAAGCAGGATGATGTTTAAAGCATGTGATGCTAAATTCTCTTACAACTATTTTCTTAATCCAGTTCAAACAGGAAATTATTAATGAAAAATCTTAGCTATGAGGAAGGACAATATATATATATATATATATATACAGTATATATATATATATATATATATATATATATATATATATATATATATATATATATATATATATATATATATATATATATATATATATATTTTGTAGGTTTATAGTGCATTTAGCATGAGAAAAAAAATTGAGAAAAAACTCCCATTGATGTCAATGAATTTTCACCATTTTTTAAAATGGTTTGCTCTATGTTTAGCCTTTTAAATGGAGGTTGTGAAAGGTTTTTAAAATCCAGGGAACATTAGTTTCTTTGTAAAAAGAAATTTCCCAGCTTCTCAGTCAGGTAGCATGTTGATAATTAAGCTGAAGCTGTATGTGGGTGGTGAGCTTCACCACTGTCAGACACAGCCTAGGGGAAAGCAGGAGTTGCAATTAGTGATGGGCGAATCTGTCCCGATTCGCTGAAAAATTTGTGAACTCTGGAAAAATTCGCAAAACAGCGAAAATTTTTCTAAATGCATTGAAATAAATGGGTGTTAAGATAATTTTGACGAGAGAAAATTTTGACATGAGTGACAATTTTTTTACATGCAACAGTTTTGTCCAAATGCATTAAAGTCAATGGGCATCTGAAAAATGTTGACATGCAGTGAATTTTTCACAGCAAATTTTTGGCGCAGTTACACAAAAACATTCACGGATGGCAAAATGCATAACTTCAACGTGACTACATGCCTGCCGAATAAATTCGCCCATCACTATTTGCAGTCCTTGGAGAGAACCGTACTCATTTGTAAGAGGACAAACACTTTTAATAAAACTCCCAAATACAATGTCCTTAATTTACTAAAAAAATCAGAATGAAAAAAAGCAACAATTTGAATTGTAAGACTTTTCTGAATTTGTTACTGGAAAATCACAACTTTTTCGGAATGTCACACGAGCATCCTCGAAGTTCATGAAGACAAAAAACATATTCCAATTGTAAAAGGGACATCTGCCATTGACTTCTACATGACTTGTATTTTTGGATTCAGATCTTTTGCAGTTTTGTCGCATAACAAATCCCGAAAATATTTTTTTTTCTTGACTTTTTCTTTTTTTTAGTGCGTAAAAGCCTGATCAGAAATCAACCTTTAATAAATGTGCACCATAAGGCAGGGAATTTTTTCAAAGGGATTAGCTCCAAGGTTCCATCTTTTACCCTGTACCACATCCCTACGATATTTTAGTGACAGATTTGCATTTGTCTTTAGAGCCTGATTGCTCAGCTAGCTAGTCTATCTAGTCTAGCTCTCATTCAAACAATGAGTTAAAATGCAGGAGCTAGACCTCATTCATGGGTTCCTACCCCCATGACTTACACTTGGGTAGGGATGTAGCGAACCGCCGAGTATGTGTTCGCGAACGGCGTTCGCGAACACCGGCAAAAAATGCGAACAGTTCGCGAACTGTTCGCGAACTTCGAACATCCGAAAATCGTTCGATTCGAACGATCGAAGGATTTTAATCGTTCGATCGAACGATTTTCGTTCGAATCGAACGAAAATCGTTCGATTTTAGCGATCGAATGGTCGAATGGTCGAACGATTTTGACGCGAACGCCTATTGGCGAACGTCGCGCGACGTTCGCGAACTTGCGGCGGACGCGAACAGTCGAAGTTCGCGCGAACTAGTTCGCCAGCGAACAGTTCGCTACATCCCTACACTTGGGTTCATCTTGTAATGCAGCATCTTCTCTTTTTCATAGAAACCTCCCTTGTTTCAGGCATCTGGCTCCATTCGCATCCTCAAAGACTTGAATACTAAGAGACTGGAAAGTATTATTTTTTATCCATTGTAGAAATACCACCTAACATTTCTGACCAAAGGGAAACTCCTACACACAAGCCATGCCTACCTCCTTCCACCTATACCCCTAAAGATCTATCCCTCTTTCTAAAGCTATAACTTACTTGGTACTAACACAAAAAGGAACAGTTTAAGTTCAGCACCCCTACTTTAGTGGACTTGGTATTGTCCCTAACATAAAGGTTGGTTTGGTAGCATTTACCACAGACATATAAATAGGACAACCCTCCAGCTGCTCATGCCTTCAAATTCCAGAAACTCCTATAAAAATATATTGTCATAGATGATTTTGACATTACTTGCATTGAACAATAGAAATTTTTTCCCATATATATCGGGGCACTGGAATAATGGGGTCATTATTGAAATGTGAATTTATAAAGGCTCCAATATCTTACATCATCTTAACAGATACTGGTATTTAAATTACTATAGTTAATCTTTCTCTAGGATTACTGTCTTACTTTGTCTTCGGGGCAGATTTATGAAAGGTCGAAGTGAATTTTCGAATGAAACAAATTTTGAACTAATTTTTTGTGTACTTCGACTAGGGAATAGTGTAAATTTGATTTTGAATTTGAAAAAAATTCAAAAATCCAAATATCGAAATTTATCATGTACTGTCTCTTTAAAAATTCAACTTTGACCATTCGCCATCTAAAGCCTGCCACATTTCTGTTTTAGCCTATGGGGGACCTCCTAGAACCAATTTGGAGTCAATTGGTGGACTTTGAAAAATCAAAGTTTTTTGGAGGGAAAAACTTTGAATCGAATTCGATCTAATGCGCTATTCCTTCGATTCATATGATTTGAATTGGGCCAAATACAGACCTATTCGATCCAAAATGACCTATTCCACCAAAGAAATGTTCAAGTTAATTTCGGTAGGTCTTTTTGAATTTGTTTTTCAAAGTTTTTCAATTGCAAATTAAACCCCTGATAAATATTCCCCTTAATGTCCATTTCTAAGTCATATACTGTAGTCTCCATTCTTTTAAGACAACAAATTTAGACTGTAAAACTGCAATATAAGGAATTGCTGTGTTAAATAATCATAGTACAGGTTTGCATACAGTAATTGGAAATGAAAATAAAATTATTTTTAAAATAAGAGAGCAATACAATTATAAAAAAAATAGTATTCAATGTGTATTGCTATCATCCATGGATCCATATATCTCTAACTAATGTACCTATGCAAAACTGCCAGTGAAAAAGTTTAACTGAACAACATTTTTCTATGATTCATTATATTCTGTTTTTGCTTTTTTATAAGCATACATTCTTTCTATTTTATTTTATTTTTTTTCAGAGCAGGAGAATGATACTATGTTAGGCAGAAAAGTGGAACTTACTATCTGTTTTTAATTGCATATTTTACAGCTAATAAATCTGTGATAGAAACATGTGCATGTTTCCTTCATTTGTTTATGGTCAAATTCCCAACTCTGCAAAAGCATCAAACACAAAACAGAAATTAAATTTGACTGGGAACAGCATCATGCGGATGTATATTGTTACACTAATGTTTCAGATGATATTTTAGAGAAAGTACTCACAAACTTGTGCTTAAGGAAGTTCAGCACCTAAGAAACCCACCAATGATTGTGTATTGTGCTGCATCTATAGATCTGTTAATATTATAATAGACTTTTGAATGTCAGCTCTCCGGTTGTTTATAAAATCCTCTGCATTTGATTATCCTCTTTGAAACTCATGTTGACCAGAATTACATAAACTGTATTTTTAACACTCTACATAGTTTTTTTTTACCAGTGCCTTTCTTTGTTTAAATAGCATATGTTAAATTTTGATCATTAGGGCCAGGGTTTATTCTCAGCAGTTTTACATAACTTTATTCCTGGAACTTTCTCAGCATAATGAAATAAGCACCTATTTTGAATTCTTGTAATCTCTGTCAGACTTTCACCACAAAGGAGATATAACATTTTTCAGTTGCACCAGGCTGTGCTATGGCGACTGTGTGTGACCCCATCATTTTGGCTCAGGTTCTTTATTAGTCATAGGAGCACTCTGCTTTTCACAGCAATAGAAGCGTAAACAATGTTTTCAATACAGTTTATGATTGGGAGATTTTGTTTGAGCAGCCACCTCGTTTTTGTTTTATATGGTCACAACAATAAATACAGAAAAAAAGACCACACTGTAGATCTGGTTTAATAAAAAACAAGATTGGAAAAATGTATACTGAAAATCCAATGGAAATATGAGCAAAAACAAACAGATGCATTTTTTTAAAGTGTTCTCTTAGAAATGTATACATGTTATAGCTGACTTGTAGGTCAATCATATTGTTGCCTTCTGCATTTATTTTATATGCTTTCTTAGTAAATGAAGATGCAAATTATCTGAATGAATTAGAAACACTGTTCTATTTGTATGCTCTTAATAAATATCATTAAACACTTCAAAACACAAACGCAAAAAATAACCAGGCATAGTTCGCACTTGTTACTAATATGTGAGAGTATAAGTTTGAGCCCTGTACTGTAGATATATTTTTATATATTGAAACATAAGACTCATTTAAAAATGCAATGTGCAACTATTTGTTTTATGATTCCATCACTATACCACCATCAAAAGAGTGTTGCTGGACTTTTTCTTACATGCTGTGCTAATAGAGCCAATGACAGTAAAAGCATGTTAAGCACAAGGTGCAAGTCAGTTTGCTAAATGGCAGGTACTACCACTGTACACACAGGTACTCAGCCATAATGCTATACACGTGGAGTCTTATTTATTAACATTCTTTTTATTCTATTTTAGTGGTTTTTAGAGGTAGTGATTGGCGAATTTGGTAATTACCCCTCATTGCAGAGTCAATGCAGCAGAGCTCATGGGGGCCATCTTCAGTGCTTCAGGAATCTGCAGTAAGTAAATGCCATATGCGCACATGCGCAGTTGTAGTATGCCCAAAGGGACCTGAAGATTACTGAAGCTCCACAAGATGGGGGACTATGGAGGGTAGGGGTTTTTATTAGAAAGGGGGTTTAGTTCTCCTTTAAGGTTTGAATGGTAAATTCAAATTCGAATTTTCGAGTTGGATTTTGGATCAAAACTCACAAATTCAAGTTGGTAATAATCCAAACTCAAATTTGAGATTTATAATACCTTGACCCTGGAAACAACTCAAATTGTTAAATAAATAAGATACTATTCGATTTTTGAGGTCATTCAAGTTCATTCGAGGTAAAAGAAACTATCACTCGACCTTTGATAAATCTGCCCCTTAATTCTCACATTTTTTGAGCTTCTTCAAATATATAGGAAAGCCACACATTTTTTCAAGATTCGTCGAAAAAAATCACAATTCAATTGTTATGGACCCCTGAAAGTTTAAAAGAGTCAGTGGATAAACCAAAGTAAATTGTAGCATCACCAAGAATGTAATTAGAAAAAAATATTTGACAAAGATACTATTTACAAAAGCCTGAACCTTTAATGCCAGAGTTAATGAACTCTGGAGGTCGGATTTTAGTGATTTTTAAAACCATAAATAACACAGCAAACTCTAAATATGAATCTCATGAGATTGATTATAAAATAGGAATAAAAAAAGTAAGAATGAAAAAAGTGCAATGCTGCACAAAAAAAATAAGAGTACCTCAAAAACCTAGAATTTGAGTTCTTTGGACAATTTCTAATGGCGAAAAAAACTCTAAAAGTCCAAAATGATTTAGAGCTGTCCAATTGTCCAAAAATAAAAATGGTAACGTAACAAAACACAATTATTTTTGCTTTGTAGCACCTATATATTGCACAGAGCTAATGATCTTACCACATACACACAAAGGTTAGTTTAAATATGATCCACTTTAAAGAAATTGTTTATTGTAAAAATAAAAACTGGGTAAATAAATAGGCTGTGCAAAATAAAAAAAATTCTAATATAGGGGTCCGTTTACTAAAGTGCGGTAAATCTGACTTTAAGTTTCCGCATGTTATCGCTGAGAATATTTTTACGCCAGAATATTCGCAGCGACTAAGTTTACTAAACAGCGATACGCTCAGAAGTCATTGCGATCACTTGCGGTAACTACGTTAAGGAACCAGCTTACGTTAGCGGTAATTTTAGCGAGTTGCGAATTTTCTGGCGAAAAAATTACGTTTTTGCGAATATTTATGCTATAAAATAGTCTTGTTTTATGGCGGTTATTATGGCAATTTTTACTGTGACATTTATGGCCAGAAATGCATCTTCAAAACTCATAAACTTTATTGACTGATGATTAAACCATCCAACAACATCACCAGAGTAACACCAATCAAACATGTATGCATCACATAAACCCTTCTGCCAATAGAATCATAGGAACAAGAAATGATACCAGTCAATCTCTTTGCTTCATAGAAATGCACAGTTTAATGTAGCCAATCACAATGAAAAAGTGTAGAGGCTGACGAATCCATGGACTGTGATGCCCGTTGCCAATAATACGACTCTGAGCTGAAACTGCTGCTGTTGCAACACATAGAAGCAGAAGCCAAAACATCCTGTCAGCAATAGCTACAGATCTCTCTCCTGTCAGCAAAGAATGATGGGTAAAAAAAAACAGTATTATGGGATATTTCCTGCCCCTTGAGAATTTTCTGGCGAAAAAAATACTTTTACGCCACTACATAGGTGGCGGTAAAAGTTTGCGAATATTCTGGCGTTAATTTTGTCTTTAGCACATTTCGCTATTTAGTAAACCATGCGTTAATGTGTACGTAGCATTATTTTCAGCGAATTCGATAACTGGCGAACAATTATTCTTGCGCAAGAAAATTCGCAAATTTATATTTACCGCAGGTTAGTAAACTGGCGATAACATATTTGGCGAAAATTCTGTCTATATATCGTGCGAATATTTTTAACGCACTTTAGTAAACGGACCCCATAGTTAGATGTAAATGTAATGTATAAAGGCTGGAGTAAATGGATGTCTAACATATCAGTCAGAACACTACTTCCTGCTTTTCAGCTCTTTTGATTTACACTGACTGGTTACCCTGGTTGCCAGACAGTAACCAATCAGAGACAATCAGAGACTTGAAGGGGGGCCACATGGGTCATATCTGTTGCTTTTGAATCTGAGCTGAATGCTGAGGATTAATTGCAAACTCACTGAACAGATATGTACCATGTGGCCCCCCTTCAAGTCGCTGACTAGCTCAGAGTTATTGAGCTGAAAAGCAGGAAGTAGTGTTCTGGCTATTATGTTACACATCCAGTCACTCCAGCTTTTATACATTACATTTTTGGCTAAAAAAATAAAACATTTTCAATTCAAACCAACTATATCAGCATAATAACAGATATGTACCATGTGGCCCCCCTTCAAGTCGCTGACTAGCTCAGAGTTATTGAGCTGAAAAGCAGGAAGTAGTGTTCTGGCTATTATGTTACACATCCAGTCACTCCAGCTTTTATACATTACATTTTTGGCTAAAAAAATAAAACATTTTCAATTCAAACCAACTATATCAGCATAATGTATGACTTGCAGATCTCGTGAAGATTTAATCACCCAAGGACAACTAAGCTTATACAACTGGCATTAATAACAGAATCAATATGACACAAACTTTTAATAAACTACTTATTATAAAGTTTCTTAGCATAAAAGTAAAGTATTGAATATTTTGACATTGGTAATGTGTCCTTCATCAGGAACCCATGTTTAAGTCAATAATCTATTATCATCTTGCAGAAGTAGCCTATTATTTCCATAGGTCTCAGAAATCAATCTAACATTACGTATATCAGTCTAATAATGACATCCCAATTAAAAAACGCAATCAGACAACTATGTTCTAATCAATGAGCACTGATAGTAGGAGAAAGGATGCTAACACATCTTGAACCAAATTATAACTCTTTGACAGTATTGCACATATAGAATGGCAATCTGCAATGTAGAATTACTACAAAACATCCCAAACCAATGTGTATCTGTATATACACGGAAGAATGAGAGAGACAATTATAGTATATATTTTAAATTGAAACTATATATTTTTCATACTAAATATATATTTTGTAAAGCTCCTCCACCCGATTATAAAAAAAAAATTTTGACGTGTGTCCTTCATTCTAAAGATGCCTCAATTTTAGATACAAGTTGTTTTGTCTGCAGTACATACAATAAGGTATAGAACATAAGAAATTACACTTCTATTAATTTATTTTCTAATATTTTCAGGGTTTTTTTTAATAATAAATTATAGTTTTTTTACATTACATGAAAATATTAAGGAATCACATGAAGTTTAAACTAACGATGATTCAACAAGATCATTATTTATTACTTAATTTAGTTCATGTATGGAAGGGACAGCAAGTGTATGCATTGATGCTGGGTTTCATTTGGAGTGGTTGAACTTGATGGTTCTTTTTTTCAATCTGATCTAACTATGTAACTATGTTATTTAAAAAGAAAAATCAGTATTTAAGTTCTTCACATAAATACAGGTGGCAGAAATTTGAGCCCTCCAATTTGGAGGTCTGGACTGGGAGTCAAACTAGGCATTGGCATTCCAAGTACAAAGAGGCCCAAACAGGTCCCAGCAGCCCACTAAATAGTGACTTTCTATGGCACCTGATAGCAGCCCCTCTGGCATTTGCCAGAACCCACAGATTGTCAGTCCGGGCCTGCCTCCAAGATTAGGTACTTTACAAGCAGCAGATATGTAGATTAACAAAAATTTACAGTATGTGTATTTGCCTCATGTGGCAAAATAGACATAAGATAAAGGGCAGATGTATCAACATTTGAGATTTTTGCTACAAAAATTGCAAATTTTTGTTTCCAAAACTTTAATTTTTGAGATTTATTAAGCACAAAAAACCTTTTAAACTCAAAATAAAAATGTTGCTATCTTAAAGCTGGCAAGTTCATGTAGAATCAAAGTATACACTGGCAATCACGGCTGGTTCAAGCAGGGATGAACCCTTGGTTGCTACAATCCAGGCATCCAAAAGGGTTAAATTAAGACTTTAATATGTCATCATGTTACTTGTGAATTTATTTGACTAATATGCTATTCCACTTTTTTCAGATAAAAAAGATTGCTGCACGAGTTTCCTGCAGGGATAGACTATGTTTCCTCCCATTTCCCCTTCTGTAGGGTAAGATAAAAATGATTGTACTCTTATGTTAGAGTTTGGATATAGCTTGGTCTCTTGTTTCAATTGAGTATATGATAAGTAACCTGTTACACTGTTGCATTTACTATGCTATCTCTAATTTGGATATATTGTTGCATATACCTATAAACATTATTTCAAGCCACTGGATGAGTGTTAATGGATCAACTTGGGACTCTATAATCCTCCGTGACATCTCCTCTTTGCAGTCAAAGTGGTGGTGGATGGTGGACTCTCTATGTGCTTTATATTATGGCTTTTTTGCAAATGGACTTTCCAGGGTTAAACACTAATTGGTGCTATATTCGAACAATATAAATGTGATGACTAACCAATCATGTTGTGTGAGGGGTGTTAAATTGTTCCCACATTCACATTCTTTTATGCTTGACAAAGGGGTACAACCCCGAAACGTTGCACGTTTGCAAGGGTGCCAGTGTTTACTTTGAACCTATTTGTCCAGGAGGGTGCCGATCCCCCCAACACCATGCACCAGGCGTTTAATTTCTGAAGGCCAGGGTGTGCGAGTGGGCCATACTATTCAAGTTCATGTAGAAGTCATTGGGAGTTGAATTAGAAAAGTTCTACCTATTTTTCAATTTTAGTTTAAGAGATTAATTTGAAATTTGGCAGACTAATTGAAAATATGTGTATTTTCAAGGCATTCCTGTTTTTTTTTTAATTTTTATGCAATCAAGTTTTAGAAATTATTTTTTTTTTTACTAAATAAGCACATACACACATTAGAAAGAAACTCTGAAATTTAAAAATGTGACTTTTGAAAATCTATGATTTTTTTCCATGTGCGGCATAAAACTGATATATGGTTTCTGATCATCATGCTAAAAGCTCTTGGCTTCTTGCACATCCATTCAACTCTCCTCAGATTTTCTTAGTTATGCGGGAAGCTTCCAAATAATTTGTTCCACATGAAGAAATAGATTTATTAAATACCCACGATAGTTTGGTCCAATTTGCAGTTCCCCTTGACCAGTTATCACTACTGCTAACTAACATATTGGCACATATTGGCACTCTTAGAGGCCGAAAGGTCGAATTTGGAATTCATGTGAGTTTTTAAAAACTCTGCTAAACTCCCATAAATTTCGAAATTCGACAAATCGAAATGTATTATATTTAATTTTTCAAATATAAATGGAATTTGAATGGTATTCGATTCAAATTTAAAAAATTCTATCAAGGGTATGACAAAACTCAAAAAACGAATATCGAATTTGAATAACTCCCTAATCGAATTTGACAGTTTTTACCAAAAATTTAAATTTTCAATTCGACCCTTGAGAAATCTGCGCTTTAAACTTAGGCCTTTATCTGTTCAGGAAATTCAATAAGACCGATGAACACAGAAACAGCCTGGACTTAGCGAATTTAATAACTTGGTGTAGCGAGCTTCTCTAAAACCAGCGAGATCGCAGCTAGCTTTGGAATGTTTCATTATGTATTCTACTAAGATGGGATGACAGTATAATTAGCAATATATTAGTAGAATGTCAGACCTAATGATGGAAAATAAAAACACGTGCCTATCCACCTTATTGTTACTTCTTCCATCTGTAAAAAGTGCCTTATTAAACATATCTTTTCATGTTGCATCAGCTAAAGGTTCACATATTGTACATTGCTAGTGTCAAGGATTAGGTAGGGGCACTGTGGAGACTGATGAGGGAAGGGTGAGTCCTTGAGGCAGGAGCTGTATGTGCCTAGGAAAGGCAGAACAGGTTGAAGAGGGCGACGACTCAGACTGGAACGGGTGATGGGGGCGAGGAGTCAATTCAGGAGCAGACTTGGTTGAAGCAGGATGGTGCAGGTGTAGAACAGGATGAGACAGGATGGTGTGGGCGAAGTTCAGTTCAGGCTGGGGATAGAATAGCAAGTGAGCTGAAGCAGAAGAGGACAGGAAAGCTGAGAGGATGGGAGCAGAAGGACTAGATAGCGAGAGGACTGGAGCAGAAGGACTGGATATCGAGAGGACAGGAGCAGAAGGACTTGATAGCGAGAGGACAGAAGCAGAAGGACTGGATAGTGAGAGGATGGGAGTAGAAGGACTGGATAGCGAGAGGATGGGCGCAGAAGGACTGGATAGCAAGAGGACAGGAGCAGAAGAACTGGATAGCAAGAGGATGGGAGCAGAAGGACTAGATAGAGAGAGGATGGGAAAAGGCAGGGCAAGATGCAGAGCGAGACAAGGGAAGATATAGTCAGGGTACAGGTCAGAACAGAACAGGAAGCAGGAACCAGAAAGGTAAGGTCAGGTCAAGGTCAAGGCAAACAAGGCAGGGTTAAGGAAAGCAAAGATGAAGGTTTAAAGTAGGACTGGAGCAGAACTGGAAGGGGAAGGTAAGGCAGATCAAAACAAGACAAGGTTCAGAGCCAAGCAGGACAAGACAGGGAAGGGTTCAGACAAGACAAGGCAAAGCAAGACAGTATAAGGCAGAATAGGAAGGAGGCCACAACAGGATCCCTTAGCTATGAACAATGCCGCACTGCTAGGATGGGAACCAATGCTCAGACAAGGAGTGTTTCTAGGGCTGGTCTTATATAGGACAGAGTCAGCCCTGATTGGCTGACTGCAACCAATCAGGCTGCTGCTGGACTGGGGCTGCAGAGGCTAGGTAACATATGGGCTGCTCACCTGTCCCAATGGTTAAGGAATCGAGTCAGAAACCGAAAGGTCCCTGGTAGTGATGGGCGAATTTATTCACCAGGCGCGAATTTGCGCGATTCGCCGCCAGCGAATAAATTCGCGAAACGCCCGCGAAAATTCACGGAAAAACGGGCGCCGGTGTCAAAAACGGGCGCCGGCGTCGACAAAACGGGCGCCGGCGTCAAAAACGGGCGCCGGCGTCAAAAACGAGACCATCACTAGTCCCTGGCTCTAATCCCAGCAGAGCCTGACAGTTGGTTTAAGTAATAAGTAATGCCCCTTTCCCAAACGTGGACCCTTTTTTATTTCAGTTTGCGTCCCTATGTTGAAAGTTACATTTTTTATGGAAATTATACATATCCATCATCAGTGAATGTAACTGTAACATATTCCAAGAACAAATTGGTCAGTACTTTTTCTGTACAGGTATAGGACCAGAATGCTCAGGACCGGGGGTTAAGGAATCTTTCCATAATTTGGATCTTCATACCCTAAGTCTACTAGAAAATCATGTAAACATTAAATAAGCCCATTAGGCTGGTTTTGCTTTCAATAAGGATGAATTATACAGTATCTTAGTTTGGATCAAGTACAAGGCACTGTTTTATTATGACAGAGAAAAAGGACATTGTTTTTAAAAAATTATTATTTGAATAAAATGTAGTCTAAGGGAGACAGCCTCTCTGTAATTCGGAGCTTTCTGTATAAAGGGTTTCTGGACATTGTACAAAAAGTACAATAGCTGTAAATAAACTCTTCAAGGCATGGCTTATTTTCTATTTTCATGCTAAACTCCTGATATAGTGACTGGCGTCTGTATCTGTTTTAGCCAGTTTTAACCTTATAAATAAAGTGTAAGAATACAATTGAATGCAAATTTTAAGAAAAATACAGATATACTGTATATATATATATGTGTGTATATGATGTACTATATTCAATCATATTTTCACGTATTTATTGGATCTGAGCAACATTTCGAACGTCACAGATATATATATATATGTATAATATCAATTTATAATTTTTTTGAAGTGCTTGAAAAATGCACTTACTCAGTCATGGCCACGTTAACTTGTTTTTGCACAAATCAGACTAAAGTGTACAGTGTCATTTTTCTGGAGGTATATTTCAGCTGTTAAAGAAATTATCCACCTTTCTCTGCACTTATGGAGAAAGCTGATCATATCTCATGGCAGGCGGTGTACATATATGTACATATGCCATTTAAAGTCCTTCTAACAGAAATTACGTTATACAGATGAGCAACTATTAATACTTATGAATAAATAAAAGTCTTCAAGGCGTTGTGTGATTTAATATAAAACAATGCAGGCGTTCAATAGGAAAAAAAGCTACTTTTCCAATTGATAACAAACTCTTAACCTCAAAACAGACAGATATAAGCTTATATGGCTAGCATGCTTCATAAAGAATACCAGGCAACTAAATGAATTCAAATGTTTACATACAGCACCATGTTAAATACCACTTTGGTCAAGATAGACAAAAATCATGAGGTGTAAATGTTCCTTGTGATACTGTTGGAGCATAAAGCTATGCTGAAAAGTGGAAGGTGACATTTATGCATACCAAACTATAAAACTGCTTGCTGATAATGTTGTCAACTAATTAAAGCATTAACTTAAATTTCATTCTAAGGCCTATGGCAAACAGCTGTTGGCAGGAAATAAATTCTCCCTGAGAAGACCTCAGTGGTCAAAATAAACTATATGCTAAAGACTAACAGAGGAATGTTATAAATGCCTGCGGCAAAAGGGGCACATGGGAGCAAAAAATAGCAACATCTTTGACACATATGTTGCACCTATATTTATAACTTTATATGACAAGCAGTTACACAGATATTCCTATTTTTTTAAATCTCCCTTTTTGCAATAAAACCAATTACATGCCGCCAATGTATTTATACTGTGCCTTAATTTTTGCCACATTGGGCAAACATTGACTAATGAGTAATTCACATCTCTGGCACTGATTGTTGAAGACACAACTATTAAAGAAGATCTAAACCCATAAAATGAATAGCTATAAAATGCTCTCCAAGCACTTTACATAAGTATTCTGTTAGTAGTTTTTCAGATATAAGCAGTTGAAGATTGATAATCACCAGTATGTAGTGATGGGCGAATTTATTCGCCAGATGCAAATTCGCGGAAAATTTGCGCGATTCACCGCCAGCGAATAAATTCGCGGAACACCCGCGAAAATTTGCGGCGTCAAAAACAGACGACGGCGTAAATAACGGCCGCCTGCGCCGTTTCGCAAATTCGCCCATCACTACTAGTATGTCTTTGTGAATGTGTTTTAATATTAGTGCACCTTGAATAGGATCTGTTATTAGCACCATAGCAAGAGCACACAGGGCCCTCTAAAATCTTAAGAGGGACACAGCATGCACAGCAGCCCCACCCACAACACTTTAATGAGTTGTGTGGCGGGTGCCGAGGGGTCTGCTTTCTTTATAGTTACGTCACTGTATTTTATCCAGACTGTGTTGGGCTTTTGATTTTAAGTATAAGATCTGATTCTTTCATTTAAAACCAAGCAAAACACAAATAAAAACACTTATTTTACCATCAGCATGGACTTATTCTGGGTAAAGTAACCTCAATCAAAAAAAGCAAATCATTAACAGATGAAGTTTTGTTTCTTTTGACAATACGTTGCATGTATGGGTAATGTCTGTTTTTTGGAACATAACAGATCCCATACCTTTAACAGATCTCATATCTGTACAAGTTCTGCTTACAAATCAAATTAGTATTAAGCTTAATAGCTAAGAATGTAACACCCCCAACAGGTGTGGCAGGGTTCACTAAACTGATTTTATTCTACCTGAAATAGATATAAAATATGCAATAAATGTTTTTTTTTAAATGCAATGTCACACAGTGGCTGCTTTGCCTCAAATCGAGGCATACACAGCAAAAAAACCTCAATGTAAATACTGCTTCTTGGCGTTTACTTGTTAATCGACAACACATGTACCCTGCAGGTAGAGATTCACACAAGTCTGTGGAATTCTGAGTAAACTAAGATCAGTAATGGAAATGTGTAAAAAGAATGTTGGCAATTGTCACTTCAAAAGTTGTGAGCTAGTTCCTATAATAACCCTACTTTTCTCACCACTTTGCCCTAATATGGTGGAGATTCTGCAGAGTTACACATTAAATGAAACACACCACCTGGAGGGAAATTTTCTTGATACCAGTATACATTTGCCTAAAAGGTGTTAACTTACTAAGGGAAGCACACCAAAAGAGTAGGGATGCAGTTAATATGTACAGGGTACTTATCTTCACTCAGATAAACAAATAATATTAAACAAAGATTTGAATATTTCCTTTATAAAAAAGAAATAAAAATTAAGGAAGGGGAAAAAAAACTCCTAAACAGGAACAAAAAATAGCATTTTGCAATCTTTTATTCTTCATTACAAATTATTACATTGGAACATAATGGAACTGAATTGGGCATAGTTATATCCACAAGTCCGCTGAGCATTGAGAAGTAATTGCAGCTGATGTTTCAAATGTGGTGCAAATGAGCTTGGCATAATTTCTGAGGTCCAGTCTGCGAGTGGAGATGCTAAAAGAAACCTGGTGCAACTACCTATTTACATTTTGACGCTATAATCAGGGTTTTATTCGCAACTGACTGCTGGCAAACCTGCGCCAATGCAACTGCACTTGTGGTCATAAATAAGCTCTAGTATTTTTTGAAGAATTTTCTTAATGATGGCACATTTTTTTCAGTAAAAGGCTTACTAACTTTTTCAGGAAGACGCTCAAACTCAGCAAAAGTGCAAATGACAAAATGCAAAAAAACATTTTTCTGGCAGATGGGCCACTAAATGCTTTGAGGATTTGCAACAGCTATATTAAGCAAGCGCAAAGAAAATTGTTCTCCTTTTGCATATTCTGTTATGGACTTTTATTACATTCCCCTTTAGAGTTTTTATTATACTATGATGTACCCAGGAGTATACACAGACAGAATGTGTGGATTTATTGGTTTTGTGGTTGCAGAGAAATGGAACTTGCATGGCAATCAATACTTGTAAAGAAACATACAGTAGGTGGTAAGTTTCGTGGGTTTTGGTTCTATAGTAATGAAAATTAAAGGAGTTTTCACCTTCAGAACCCTTTTTTGTAACATATTTTATTACGTTTCAAAAGTAATAGTGAAAATATACAGAAGAAAAAAAAGGAAAGCAAAGAGAATAAATTGTTTACAACAATGCGTAATAAAAAGTGCAGTCATATCTTTATATCCATCATTTATCATTATTCTAAACCGATTTAGCATCTATCCAGAGAACATCAGTTACATGTATAAATATCTTTATAGGCTGTCTAGAGAAAACTCAAACCAATCAATGCTAGCATATTTATCTTTACATATACACATAACCTTATGTAATATCAACTCTTGACATAATATGGTATGCAATATCTATGTAACTGTTGTACCCTATGCCTATCTGCTAATGGTCTTGTTATGCAATATTGACCAGATCTTCAGGTACTTTGCAACTTTATCCAGAATAAAAGCAATATTGTATTCAAACACCCGATTGTTCTATTCTGTGTTCAATTTCTGTTCTGGTAGGTGTAGAGTTAGTTTTCCATTTGGCCACAATTGATATGCGTACTGCTGTTAATACTTGGTTAATCAACAGCTGTGTATGGTTAGATATCCCATCCCAAGGTTTCCCTAGTAAAAAGAAGGTCTGTATATCTAACTGGGCCACATCATGTGTGAGATATTCTATTAAGATCCTAATATATTCCCATAGTGGCTGTATTAAGGGGCGGTCCCAGAACAGATGTTTCAACGTCCCCGGTGCTGCACAGCCTCTCCAGCATGTATCTGCTGTGTTGGCAAAAATTTTGTGCAATCTAGATGGAGTTAAGTACCAGAACATCAATATTTTATAAATATATTTCCTTTATTTATGTAATCCCCTTCTTAGCATTCATCCATATTTGTGACCAGTCTTCAAGGGTTATTTCCATTCCAAGATTGATCTCCCATTTTTCATGTATGGATGCTTATACCCAGTTGTAAAGGGGGGTTCATTAATGATTTGGTATATGGGTAAATAACTCCCTTCTGGGGCAGGCCATTTAGTTCCAGGGATTCAAATTATGTAATTGGGGATGTTTGGAGTTCTTTAAAAAATGAGTGCACAAAATGCCTAATTTGAAAGTACATACTGTATACCAAGGTAGTTTGTATATAGATCTCTTGCTTGTACATAAGTTAATATTGCTGTTGCTGTTTGGTCTATCATATTGTGAACCCTGAATAAACAGTTGTGGTCTCCTTGTTTGCCCAGGGGTAATGTCATTGCTGGTTCAGAAAGTTGGTTGATTGAGATAGATGTTAAAGACATATATCGTGAATTAAGCTTGTATTTACCTCTAGCTTTCTTCCTCACATCTAGGGGGAGAGCTGTTGCTTTAAGCATTGGCATCTTAGGTAAAGCATTAGTCTGCTGGGACCAGAACCATGCATTAGGATGGTATGGGATAAACTGAGCGGCTTCAATTTGTGCCCATATCACCTTAGGCGACCAATCAGACAAAGCTAGAAACTGGCGAAGTTGAGCCGCTTCATAGTATTGCTGCAGGGCTGGTACTCCCAGTCCACCTTGAGTAGTAGATGTAGTTACAGTCATTTTATTTATTCCCTATTGCCATCTGTAACTCCTTATGGAACCTAATCAGCACAGGGACAGGGAGTGTTTCATATACTGTAAGTATAGCAATTTTGGGAGGGCATTCATTTTATTGCGGCAATCCTTCCAAACCATGAGAATGGTTTGGTGTCCCATTTATTCAAACTGGCTTTAACTTTTTGTGCTAATGGAATATACTATCTGCTTTCCAATTATATTTATAACGCGATTAAAGCATAGCTATCATGTCTTCCGGCATAAATCGGCATAGCTTTGGTTTTTGACACAATCGCTTTCTATCCCGATAAAAGGTCATATAAATCTAATTTATTGTGTAAATGAGATAGTGAGGAACATGGGAGGGTAATGGTTAAGATAACATCATCACCATATAATGCTATTTTGTGATGTACTGACCCGACTTTAATTCCCATTATTTCCTTATCATTCCTTATATTCGCAGCTAGGGGCTCCATGCTAAGTGCATACAAAAGGGGGGAAATAGGACACCCCTGTCTTGTGCCATTTGAGATCTTAATAGGTTTGTTTGTTGGCCAGTTAGCTTCAGGTATGTACTAGGGGTATTGTATGAAGCCTTCAAAGCTGTCAGATATGGGCTGGAGAGATTCAGGTGGTCGAGTAGCTGAATATATGACCAATCTAGACGGTCAAGGTGTAGAATCAAGGCATTCTGATTTCGCTTTCATATAAAATCTATTGTATCTATTATTCTTCTAGTATTGTCACCTGCCTGTCTCCCTTGTATGAAGCTCACCTGGTCTGCGTGAATCAATTTGGGCATAATTGGTGCTAAACAGTTCTGAATTTAACAATGCAATCGGTCTAAAATTGGAACAGAAGGTAGGGTCTTAGCCTTCTTTTGGTATCAGTGTAAGATAGGAAGTGAGATCTGATGAAGGGATTGGAGTGCCCTTAAGGTAGCCATTAAACAATCTTAACAGGTAGGGGGTTAAAATATGCTGATAATGCTTATAGCATTTATACGTATATCAATCTGAGCCTGGTGCTTTACCATTTGGTAGGTTCTTTTGAGTTGCTGCAATTTCTCATATTGTGATGTCTTTATGAAAACACTGCAAGTCTTCTTCTTGAAATTTAGGTAACTGAGCCTCGGTGAGAAAATTGTCTAATTGTAAGGGGGGTATTGTCAAGTTAGTCCTTAAATTATACAGAGAGGAATAGTAGGTGTGAAAATGCTTGGCTATATCATCTGGGTTATACAGTGTCTGTCCTGAATCACTATCGATTGATCTGATTGTCATCTAGGCTTTCTGTTCCTTTAATTTCCTGGCTAACAATGTGTGTTGTTTGTTGCCTTTTTCGTAAAACAATTGCCTGGTCCATATTAAAGTATTTTCCACCTCTCTTTGTTTGATCCCATTTAGCTGAATTCGTACTGCTAATATACGTTTAAGTAAAGCCTCTGATTTGTTTTGATTATATTGTAGTTCACTTGATCATAGTTGATCAATAAGAGTATACAATTGCAAGTTCTGTGATTTTCGTTTTGCCGTGGTTAGGGCAATAATACAAATGTCCCCTGATTGTTGCCTTATGTGCCTCCCATAATATCTCTAAAGCTTGCACCGAGCCTTTGTTGATCTTCTTTCAATGCAGTTTCTATAGATTTGGAGGTTTCTTTATCATTTAGTAATGTTTCATTTAACCTCCAATGTGGTTCTTTTTTGCGGCATCTAGTAAAATCTAGAGATATTTGCGAGTGATCTGACCACGAGATAGGTGAGATATCTTTTAGAACAAGATTTAGGCAAGATTTAGAAACCAAAAGGAAATATATCCAGGAATACACCTTATGGTCTGCCGAATAGTATGTAAATTGTTTGCCCATAGGGTGATCAATCCTCCAAATATCACAAAAAGGGGAATGCCATGGTGTTGTTCTAACGGCTTAACAGTTTGCACAGCCCAAGCCAACCCAAGTTATATTCCTTTTCTTATTTTTTCTTTTTTTATTACGGAATTTTTTTTGATTGATCTGTTTTTTTTTTTTTTTAAATTCGGGTAGTTTATTGATTGAATAAAGTAAGCAGTTTACAGTTTAAAGTCAAAAGAAGGAAAAACATTGCATCACATGTGACATGTCTTATACAAAACAAAGTGTATAAAGCATATTATGCAGGAAATACAGCGTCATAGGAACAACAGTTTACAACCTTATCAGGGTCTTCCTCCAACTAAGGATTCAGACCTAGTTGGACGAGTAAAGCTAATGCACCATTCACCTTCCCTGAACCCTGTTAACCTAAACTGCTGGAAGTTGTCTTGGATGTTGGGTGTAAAGGTCGGTCCAGGGTCCCCAAATTTTTTGGAATTTGGCGGGGACTCCCCTTTTTAGGTACATTAAGTATTCAGTATTACAGGTATCCTGCATAATTGCTTTCCAGGTAGAGAAGGTAGGAGGGGCCACAGCTCTCCAATTCTGGGTGATCAATCTCTTAGCAAGCAGTAATGCCTCAAGAATGAGAAGTGACTGACAATGATTCAGCTTTAAATCTTGAATTATGGCCAGGACGCATACTTTGGGTGTTCTGGTAATAGTCACCTGGAGCACCGCATCTAAGGCGTCCAGTACTTCCCTCCAGTATGCGGAAAGCTTAGTGCAGCTCCATAACATGTGTAACAAAGTTCCCCTTTCTAAAGCACACCTAGTGCAAACATCCGGGGTGCTGGCGTTAATATAGTGAAGACGGACAGGGGTGTAGTAAGCCCTATGAAGAATATATAATTGAATTAGCCGTAGTCTTTGATTGGGGGATACTAGCTGAGGGGATTCCTGCGCTTCCTGCCATTCCTCGTCTAGGATTGTGCCCACATCCACCTCCCATTTAGACCGTAACCCATCCAGACTATTTCCATGTACTTCATGCAGCAATTTAGCATACAACATAGTGACCAGACCTTTTGTATGGCCCCTCTTAATGTATAGCAAAAAGGGATGCGTGGACAGCGAAAAATCATGGTGCTTGAATGTGGTATTAATAGCGTGGTTGAACTTATGAAAGGTCAGCCATTGGTTATGTGGGATTTGGAATTGGTCTTTTAATTGTGCAAAGGAGATTAGATTGCAATCACGCCATACATCACCAAGGGTATTCACCCCACAGCCCGACCAAAGACACATAGGACCCAGTTTTACCAACAAGGGGTAATCTCGGTTGTTCCATAATGGTGTGAGTGGGTCAGTGGTAGGAGATTTTAGAAGTGCATTTGCCATTTTCCACACCTTACGTAGGGAGCTGATGGGGGGGGAAAGCAATGACTGAGACATATTGACAGATTTTCCTAGGATCCAGCTGATTGGGTTATCAGTGAAGCCAGTTAAGTGAGCCCAAAGCGAATGTAGCGTCTTGTGATGCGAGCCTTCCACCCATGTAGTGAGGTGGGACAGTTGTGCTGCAAAATAATATAGATACATATCTGGAAGGGCCAAACCAGCTTTGTCTTTAGCACACATTAGTGTTTCAAGCTTTAGTCTTGGCCTGGAATGAGCCCACACCAGTTGCCTAAATATAGCATTAAGTTTAAGGAAATAGGATTTGGGTATCCATATGGGGGCTTGCTGCAGTACATAGAGTAGCTTGGGCAAAATAATCATTTTTATAAGATGGACCCGCCCTGTGGGGCCTACCGGGAGGTTAGCCCACGACTTAAGCTTTTGGGATAACCAATCATTTAACAGGTCTAAGTTAAGGGCCAAGTAGTGTTGAGGGAGGGCTGTGACCTTTACTCCTAGGTAAGTAAATTCGGGGACTACTTTAAAAGGAAAGGTAGTCATCCTTTCTTCCTCTGTAAGTGGGTCTAGCATAAGGGCAGTGGATTTGGATTTGTTGACTACCAGCCCGGAAACAGCGCCGAACTCAGCCAAGACCTTTAGGACATTGGCCAGTGAGTCCCGCCTGTCCCCTAGATACAAGAGCGTATCATCCGCGTATAACTGAATACGATCCTCCCTGTTACCCAGAACGAATCCAGTTATATTGTTATGAGATCTGATGAGGCAGGCAAGGGGTTCAATAGCCAATGCGAATAGCAGAGGGGAGAGTGGACAGCCCTGCCTGGTACCGCGATAGAGGCGGAAAGAAGGGGTAGACATGTTACTTGTTTTAATAGATGCAGTGGGAGCGTTATATAGTAGTTTAACTAGATTGATGTAGACTGGGCCAAATCCGAATTCTTTTAGTAATTGCCAAAGATATGGCCACTCAACAGTGTCAAACGCCTTGGCAATGTCCAGCGCAACCACAGTCCTCTGAGCCTGGTTGTCATGAGGGAGGGAAAGGTTAGTGTAGAGTCTACGGATATTCAGTGCGGTGGATTTGCCTGGCATAAAACCAGTCTGGTCTTCATGGACCAGGTGATGAATTACTTCCCCCAATCTCATGGCTAAGACCTTTGCTAAGATTTTTACATCGGTTGTAAGTAGCGAGATTGGGCGATATGCGTCACAGTGCTTGGGGTCTTTACCGGGCTTGTTGAGTAGCACAATAGTAGCATTGTACATAGATGGAGGTAGGGATTGGCGTTGTATCGCATCCTTAAGGGTCTCACATAGTTTTGGGGCAATTTCTTTTTTGAATCGTTTATATATTTCAATTGGTAAGCCATCAGGACCAGATACCTTACCATTAGGGAAGGCATCAATAGCTTCAGAAATTTCCTGCACCGAAATCTCAGCGTCCAGGGTTCTGACCTGCTCTACCGTTAGAGTGGGCAGGCGGATGTTGGAAAATATGCTGCCATTTCCTCTGCGGAGGCTGTAGTTTTAGATGTATAGAGACGGGTATAGAAGTCTTGTAAAATCCCTATTACCTCCTTGGGTTGGTTACATAACACTCCTTGTGAGTTGTAAAGATCAGTAATTACCGGGGGGGCGGTTTGTACCCTGGCCATGTAAGCCAATAGTTTTCCGGCCCATTCACCGTGCTCATAGAGATTAGCCTTAGAGAAAAGCAGTTTCCTTTTAGTTTTGTCATGCATATGTGCCGCATATACCTGTTCAGCTTGGCGCAATGCTATAAGTGTGGATGGGGAGGGGTTTGCTTGCATACTAGCAGTAAGGGTGTCAACCTCTTGTCTTAACTGTAATTCGAGGCGGCGTGAGGATTTTTTAACTGCTGTAATCTCAGTGTGGAGAATAGACCTGAGAGTGGCCTTGAAGGCCTCCCAAACTGTTGGGGTGTCAACAGGGGTGTGATCTAATGAGAAGTATTCCTTAATGGAGCTGGCAAGTGCAGCATCGTTGTTTATGATATTAAGCCAGACTGGGTTAAAGGACCATTGCCTATTACCTTGAGAGGTAGGGCCAGTATGCCAGGTTAACTTAAGCGGGGCGTGATCTGAGATACCTCGTGTTTGATAGTGGGCGCTTTGTATATTTGAAAGCAGGCCTTTGGAGAGAAATATCATATCTAACCTCGATAAGGACATGTGAGTAGTGGAGAAGCAAGAGAATCCAGGTTGAGAGGGATGACAGTGTCGCCATGCCTCTACCAGAGAGATATCTGCCATCAAAGCTGCTAAATTAGATGTTCTAATACTGGAGGTATTGCCAGAGCTCCTTACTCTATCTAAATTTTCATTTAGAACAGTATTAAAATCACCTCCACAAATTATTTGAGCATATGGGAAATCCGCTACATATTTTACAAAGTGGACAATACATTTATCTGTATACGGGGGTGGAATGTACACATTGGCCAGAACAGTGTCCACAGAGTTAATCTTACAATTCAGAAAAATAAATCTGCCCTTGGGGTCAGACCTCAGAGATAATAATTGGAAGTTTACAGATTTTTTAACCAAGATTGAAACCCCTCCAGTGTACGGAGAGTACGTGGCGTGAAAGGCCCATCCCACCCAAGGACGCCTAAGGGATAGAATCTTACTCCCTGTAAGGTGGGTTTCTTGCAGTAATATAACTTCCGCATCAAGCGACTTGACATGATCTAGTACCAACTTCCTTTTAATTCGGTCATTTAAGACCCTCACATTCCAGGAGAGTAGGGAAAATTTCAAATTAGATGCCATGAGGAGGTGATGTATATATTGTGATCTTGGGAACAGGGCAAAAAAAACCACTGAGATCTGTGACATTCAAAGACATGCAAACATTTCAGTAATGCCAGTAACGTGAACCTGTAAAAAAGGTATAAAGACCACTTGGGCCTGTAAGTAGTATAGACATGTAAACATTTTAGTGCTACCCGTTTAACTTTCAAACTTATGAACTGGTAAATACCCGTCCCTCGCACATCAGTGTGGGGAGTCCCACCCTTTCTGCCGAGACCCAACTGTGGCAGAATTTGTTCCCTTAACCTACTAACAAAACACATTCTTATTGAAACGTAGTTAAACCGTTCAAATGCTGCACTAGACAGCCGAGAGGATTTTGAGTACAGTCAAAGTATCTTAGGCCCGCCGGCCAACAGCCAGGATATAGATTGCGAAGCATGTGTAGAGAGACAGAGTAGAATATGGATAATCCACACCAAAGTGAGCAAAAGACAAGAAAAATTATGATGCGACACAAACGTGTCTAACATACGGCAATAGGGTTCCAATTAGAAAAGTTAGACAGCACCCTGTATGCAAAGGAAAATTAGCATTAGCATTATGGTAACCACATGCTCACGTGAGTAGCCGTCACCCGAGAGAAGATGCGGGGGTCCCCACGACCAATGCTGGAACAACCAAATTTGTAATCCAAATGGGGGACTGTGAGGCTTGTAGAAAGAAGAGCTTTATAGCGCCGCATTATCCAGCCAGGTAGAGACCTCTTGTGGGGAAGAGAAAAAATGGGTATTGCCGTTTGCTTGAATCCGAAGTTTAGCAGGATATAGCATGGCATATTCGATTTTCTTTTCCCTCAGACGTTTTTTAACCTCCTGGAACCGCAATCTCTGCCGTTGAATCTCCAGCGAAAAATCAGGATAAAGAGATATCTTGGTATTCTGGAAAGTGATCCGTTGCATGATTCTTGCCATCCTGAGCAGGGCATCCCTATCTTTAGCATTTAACAGACGTGCAATCAAGGCTCTAGGTGGGGCCCCTGGGATAGGAGGGCGCATCGGGATCCTGTGAGCCCTTTCCACTGTGAAGGCAGAGGAAAGCAAGGGCACCTCAAAGGTTTCTCGTATCCAGGATTCCAGGAACTTTTCTGGTTCTGTCCCCTCCACCCTTTCAGGAAAGCCCACAAACCGTACGTTATTCCGGCGCAGCCGGTTTTCAAGGTCGTCCGATTTTGCTTGACACACTGTGAGCGCCCGTTGGAGCTCGCTGATCTGTTGGGGAACCAATGTGTTGATACGGTGCTCAGCTTCTACCGTACGTTCCCGAAGCTTTTGAATGTCCTGTTTAAGTATGGAGAACTCCACTTTAAGCTCTTCAGTTTTGGCAGTAATCAGCGTAGTGCAGGTTTCCCTGGATGCTTTTATTTCTGCAAGCAGATCCGCTAGTGATGGTTCCTGTATTGCAGCGGGACTATGCGCGGGAGAGGAATCTGGGGAGGAAGATACAGACTGGTTTCCACTATCTTTGATAGGACCACTATCTCTGGCAAATCTCCCCAGTCGCGCGGCCGCCTCCGGAGCTTTTTTGAAGGTTTTGTTGGGGCCCATTGTGGAATAAGGAGACAAGGCTAATCAAAGAGGCCAAACTGGACAACGCCGGAGCAGTACTTTACCTCACCGGGGAAGAATGTCGTGCTGGCTGGCGGGACCTAGTAATTATGTCGCCTCTCACATAGAAGTGGTAGCCACGCCCCCGAGGGTCTTTACGTGGCCTTTAAATTAGGCCTCAGGCTGGCAAGGGGTCTAGAAACCAGATTTGGTACTGGTATGCATACGGTCAAGTAGAGAGCCCCTCTGTAGTTGTTGTGTCTGCTTTACTGATCCTTGGGCAGCTTGACTTGCATAAGAAGCTGGATATACAGCTTGTTGTGTGGGTAATAATTCCAAAGAGCTGGGGCACTACTGTACAGTTATTCCATGTACAGATATGTGCAGTGCATGCAGTCACCCAGGCAGCTATATAAACTTCACAGTGAGCCTGTCCTCCAGCTACTACTTATGGGCGTGTGAACTACACCACTGGATCAAGTCAATGTTGAATGGATATTAAATGCGGTAAAGGGGGGTCCCCAGGGCTCCAATGCCACTCACCTCCCACCACAGCTCCCCAGCAATCTTGCTGGCACTTCGGAGTACCTTTCTGAGCTGCTCCGGGGGGGACCGCGCCGTTGGTGTGGCCTTGGCTGGGAACCGCAATCATGCGAGGTCGCGGCTTACCATGCGCCACTAGGCCTCAATCGGCACCTTGGTGTGTGGAGCTCCCCGAGACTCGCTCCTGCAGCAGAGGGTCAGCCGGGCGGCCCCTATGATATCCGGACCCCTTTACTGGATACCAGGTGCAGTGGGAGAGTGATGCGGTGCAGATTTAGAATGGAGCCCCAGGAGATCCCTGAAAATGCGGCCGCTCCGTTGCCTGGTTAGCCACGCCCCCCGATTGATCTGTTTTTTTAATTGTGTTTTCAGTTTTGATGTTGTCAATATTGTTATTTCTTATACGCAGGCAATGTATTTCCAAGAGCTACTGTTTAGATAGGGAAGGGAATGTGGGGGATGCCTATGTTCAAAGACCCTTAAGATATGGACCTATGATATCATCTCATACATGTAAGGGTAGGGGAGAGCCTGGACAACTTTACTCCACGCCCGATTCTCTAAAAGGGCTATATCTAGACAAGTAATCCTTCAACCTAAATGACCATGGCTAAATTAATCTCGATAAACCCCAAAGGCTTAAATAGTATACATAAATGATACCTTCTACTGAAGGAACTAAACAACTCCCGACCAGACATTGCTCTTATCCAAGAGACTCACTTCCTTGCAGATGGTTCAGGTAAGATTACCTTCAAATTATACCCCAAAAGCGTTTATTCCTCTGGCCCACATAAAAAGGCAGGGGTTGCCATCCTTACATAAGGACTGCCCATTCTCAGTTGACCAGGCTATCCCTGACCCAAACGGTTACTATTTGTTGCTGACAGGGACATATACTCAATTACCGGTGATGCTTATAAATATGTACTCCCCAAATAGGAAAGTCATTTACAAGGCCCAAGGTCAGAGCCCTATACATATCATCCTGGGAAGCGATTTTAACCTAACCTACTCTCAAGTATCCGTCATCTAACCAGACTGCCCATAATCTTTCCAGGCTTTTTAGGCAAACTATGAGACAGGCCCAACTATTTGATGCTTGACGTACCAAGCACCCAACTTTATATTCTCCAGTACACAAAACTCACTCCCGTATTGACTACTTCTTTATATCACACCCATGTCTCCATTTACTGTGGAACCCCCTCCAAGAGAAACGCATTGGCGTCTTAATGAGACTATCCTTCATTTATTTCTATTTTGAAAATATTTTATTTGATTTTCATGATAAACAAATAATAACAGTATGACAGCAAATTTTATGCAGATGAAAGAAAAGTTATAATCGATACAATGGCATAAAATTATTAGAAACTAAATACCATTTAATGAGACTGACAACAACTAACTAAAATTAACTAAGCCAGTGGATGTAAACATATTGAAAGAAATAAAGAAAAATGTCCATTCATTTTCTGGAATGTCTGAAAGCACATCTTATAAATTGAGAAACCGTCCTATTTGATCACCTATATTAGAATAACAAGCTTCAAAAAAGGAAGACCAAATCAGTTTAAAAGAGTCAATGGAATTATTTCCTTTGGTTTTGGTTAATAAGGCTTCTTGCCAACTAAGCTGGTTCATAAAAGAAATAACGTCTGCTAACGAAGGGGGTTCTTTAGTGAACCAAGAATTAAATAAAGCTTTCTTGGAAGCTGCTAGAAAAAAAACTGTCAATAATTTATTTTCAGGGGAAATAAAATTTGTGTTGGGAACTGAAGGAAACACTACATTATCTAGATGCAAAAAAGCAAAGCACGGAGACAATTTAATCCTTATCTTCAATTGATAATTCAAAAACCCAAAAATTTCCCTCCAATATATATCAATCTTTGGGCAAAACCATAAATAATGAAAAAGTGACACATTAGTCTCATCACATTTAGGACAGTATGAAATAGGGCTATTAGAGGAAGTTTTTGAAAATAATTTTCCATAGCCTAGATGGATAAGCTTAAAATGTTGTATCCTCCAATTTTCTGCTAAAATGAATTTATTGTAATCCCTAATAGATTTTACTAAGTCTGAGGGAGTTATTTGACAATGTAAAAACTCAGACCATTTAGTGGATGGTTTCAATAACGGGTGAGAATCTGAACTATAAACATTCCAAAATTGTTTAGAAAGAGAGCTAATAGAGACCAGACCAGGGGAGACTATCCTTCATGACACAGAAGCCTTTAAAGAAATTGAAACTAAGCTCAAAGATTATTTTAAAATCAACAATGGCACTGTCAACTCCCTGGCCACTCTATGGGAGGCCCATAAAGCCACGATTAGGGGCCATATTATCGCCATATCGGCCCATAAAAAGAAAACACGCAAGGCCAACTACCTCATGCTACACAGGCAACTCCGAGACTTAGAAACACAATACAACATATCAGGATCTGAAACTCTATTGAGGCAGCTCAGTAAAAAATGCAGAGAATTGGCAGTTTTAGAGCACAAACAGGCTGAGAAAGGCAACATTTCTACAAAAAAGCTGATAAACAGCACACTTTACTAGCTCGAAGATTAAAAAACCAACAAGCCCAATCGAGAATAACCTCTCTCAAACTACCCTCAGGCCAACTGACCTTTGACCCAGAGCAGATCGGCTCCCAATTTTTTGAATATTACTGTAAGCTATATAACTTAACCTCACCTTCTACAAATAAGGGAACCTATAAGGAACAGATCACAAATTTTCTGGAAACTCTCAAACTCTCCCGATTCTCTGAGGATGACCTTTCCTCATTAAATGCAAATATTTCTGCAGAGGAGCTAACAAATATACTTAAGCAAATGCCCAATGGGAAATCACCGGGGCTTACCCTACAAATACTGTCAGTCATACCAACAAAACCCTATCCCTTTGACAACTTTGACTTCCTACCTATCTTTAATAACAAAAGAAGGGAAGGACCCCACCTTATGCCCCAACTACAGACCCATACCCTTACTAAATACTGATTTAAAGTTATTCTCTAAAATACTGGCGAATCGACTAGCCCCCATTTTGCCAGGACTGATAAATAGAGACCAAGTAGGCAAGCAGTCCTTGATCTTGAGCCTAGATGCCAAAAAGGCATTTGATAGACTTGACTGGACCTACTTATTCTCTCTGTTGGAACATCTGAATCTCTCTGGCCCATACTTCGCTGCCATCCATAACTTGTATAGCACACCTTCGGCCTATCTCAAGCTCCCAGGTCAGTCCCGCAAGCATATCCCAATCTTTAATGGGATGCGGCAAGGTTGCCCCCTATCTGTCCTGCTCTAAGCCCTGAGCATGGAGCCTTTGGCAGCAGCTATACGCCTCCATCCAGACATAATGGAAGTCCTTGTAGGGAAAACTCACTATAAAATAGCTCTTTTTGCCGACGACCCCTCATCTCCTTACAAAACTTACAAATCGTTGATCAATTCAGCATCCTATCAGGATACAAACTAAATTCCGACAAGTCTGAGGCCCTTCCCTTACATATCCCACAACAAGCCCAACAACAATACATTGAAGGCCACTTTTAACTATAAATGGAAGGGCTATTTTATCACCTACTTAGGCACCCATATCCCAGCTGATCTGAGCCAGATATACAACCTGAATTTTAAACCCCTTATACGGCAAACAAAGAGCTTACTGGAGAATTGGTCCAAATACACCATTTCATGGCAAGGTAGAGTGGCAGCTTTAAAGATTTTTATTTTACCTAAATACCTATTCGAAACTCTCCCAGTCACTATCTCTCCAGCTACATTGAAGGCTATCCAATCCCAATTTCATAACTTTATCTGGGCTCACCGAGGCCACAAAGTATCTAAATCAGTATCACTGACATCACTTAGACAGGGAGGCTTGGGTATTCCTGACTTACAAAAATATTATGATGCTGCACACCTAAGACAGCTACTGGCCTGGTCTAGCTGGTCCTCTCATACTAGTTGGGGTCATATTGAAAATGCCCTGATTAATGACTTTCACCTAAATGCTTATATTTGGGATTAATCAGACTATGTTCAGATCCCCACCTCTGCAACTTGCTCAATATGGCGCAAAACCAGACACAAGCTAAATCTAAGTTCATCTAAGTCAACCCTGATCACATTCTTTCATAATCCTGCATATCCCCGGGAATTGAATCCTCATTCTATACAAAATGTTCCAAATTCCATCTTTTCATGATCCGGGACTTACTAAATCTGCTCACTCATGAGATCCTACCACTCCAAATGATCCAGGAAAAGCTTCCACAGTCAACCATCAGACTCTTTGAATACTTCCAAATTCGTTACTTTCTAGGACCCTACATCACTTGAACTGTCCCACGGCTTTTGAACTATTAACAGCGAATGGTTTACCACAGAAAGACCTCATCCCTAGAATTTATCAGCTACTATCCCTCCCCTCGGGTCCTGCACAACAGAGGCATAAGTATATAAACAAATGGGATCAAGCTTTACCACAACCAATAACGGCTGACGATTGGTCCCTTATCTGGGCAATGCTAGGTGAATGGTTTTTTGTGTCTGTTAGAAGGAGAGCATCTTTAAGATTTTAACCTTTTGGTACTACACCCCGGACAGATTGCACAGACTGTTTTCCAACCATCCACCCACTTGCTGGAGAAACTGTGGGACCCGAGGCATGCTTCCACATATTTTTGGGGACTGCCCTCAAATACAACAGTTCTGGAAAGAGGTAGCGGCTCTCATAAGCCAGATAATAGCTCGCCCAGTCCCATTGGATCCGATCATTCTCCTGCTTGGTAAGTCTATCCCCAAATTACACTGATGTGGTCAGGCTCTGGTAAACCAGATCTTAACAGCTACACGCCTGGCAATCGCCTCCAAATGGAAGGACCCCACACCACCTACAAAGGCCGAAATTATCCGGAGAGTAAATAGCAATAGAACATTTGAGTCAAATATTGCTTATATGCAAAACAGGATGGACTATTATCTCAAGGTCTGGTCAGTGTGTGAACTAAGGGTTTGGCCTAATAGAAGTCAGCTGATATCTGGAGAAGCCTCTTCAATAGCATGCTCTAAAGCTCACGGCCCTATGGGCATAGCCCCAGCTCTAACAACACACATGTGCTTAGCCCCTTATTGCTCTTTCTGCCCCCCATATATATATATATAAATGTCTTAAGCCAAGACTGTGCCTGCTTTTGGAAACTCACACTGCCGATGCATTTGTATGTTATGCAAGAATGCATTTTGCTCCTAATGGAGCTTTTTTTTCTTTCTTTTCATATTACTTTGCACCAAACAGTGACATATGCTTTTATTCTTCATATGTATTTACTGAAATGTGACTTACTTATTGAAAAATCGCAAATAAAATATGTTACAAAAAAAAAAGAAAAGAATATTGCCATGGGTTATGCAGGAAAGGTCCTATTTATTTGATAAAATGTGAATAAATACTGTGGCCATTTCACCCCATTTCTGGCTTCTGGTGTTTCATTAAGGTAGGCAACAATGGGGTTCAGTGGAATGGCTCAAGGCAAAGGGTCAATTGAAGAGTCCACTTTTCATGATTGATGTATACAGCCCAGGTAGTTAGGGTAGCTAGCCAGGTTAGCCTGTGTCCCCCCCAAGGAATGAGTAATTGGGGGTAGAGGCCCTGGCCGATTGTGTGGCAGTTATGGATTGAGAGCATGTAGGATAGATAAGTGGCAGCCTAGTAGAACTGTAGTGATATAGTGAGTGAGAGATTGAGATTGAGAGAGTGAGGATCAGAATATAAATTAATATAAACTCATACAAGTTCCTGGTCACTTTGGCTTCAGTCTGCCACCGTGAACCTGGCTAGTTGTTCATTAACCATTTGCCTTGATTTATCACATCAAGTGTGTCATGTCTACTTCCTACAGAAGAAGCCTGCATTGTGCCAGCCATGGGTTCCCTCTTTACAATTTGGTTTTATCACATCTGGGGTATAGGCAGGAATGCTTGCCAGGTGAGAAGGGGCTTGTATACCCCTGCATAGCAGAATGCATTTCAGTGCCTCCTTGAGCAGTGATCCCGAGAGGTACAGTAGCAGAGATAGATTTACTATATCTGCTTTTACCAACCCATTTGAGCACGGCCTCATCTGGTGCCTGGCATGACAGGAGGACTGTTGACTCCTATGGAATCTGTTGGCAAGCAGTCCTTGGGTTACCTTTTTATATACCATACTTTTTATTATTGTTGTGTAAATAAAGCTGTGACCTTTCGCTTCTATCATGGACTCTGTGTACATTTGTCTTGTGGCATTGAAGTTCAAAAAGTGGTTAAATAGGATAAGGGATGACTAGATGCCTTAATGCTGCCCTGGTCCAAAGTATCTGTACTGATCTGTACTGTACAAAATATTATAATAAACATAATATAATCTGTATCCATTGCATGCTGGATAGGCATTCCTTCAAATAATTTATAAGATAGGAACAATTATCTACTCTCAGTGAACTTTAATTTGCTAGTATATGCAATTGGACACTGCTCTCAGTCTCACTGATGCCAGAAGGGACAGAGAAAACGTACATTGTCAAGCACAAACAGGAAGTTCTGAAACAATTACATTCTGAATTTGATTATTCAAAATTGGATATAAAAGCATCTCCTTTGTCAACAAAAAGGCAGTTTTATATTTTAGTGCATATTTCATAATGCCATATAATAGTCCCATTCTTTACAAAAGGTGAAATTTCAATGCATTTATTAAAGAGAGAAAAAGAAGGGGAAAAACATAATTATTAAGAGAAAACACATGACAGGCAATGGATTTTGGAATTCTTTAATAACAACATTACATTAATAGCTTTTGTGATTAAATATGATTGATAGCATAATTAGGCCCCTATTGCTTCTCTGAGCATAAAACATATATTTGTCTTTTATTTATGATGTCTTCAATACAAAACAAGAAAAACATTGATAACAGCAGGGGTTCAGTTAGTCAGAAACATGACCCTGTCTTGTCTGGTAGTAGCTCACTGAATACAATTAAAAAAAGTTTATTATATGGATAAAAATATTTTTCCCAGTGACTGGCTTTATTTTACCATTTAAAAAGGCAGAAGCTGTATAAAACATAACCTTTAGAGGTTTCTTAGCATGTTTTTTTTCCACATGTTCGTTACTAACCCAATAATCCATCTATAATAAAGTAATATCAAATAACACATGAAAGAAACAACAGAACATAAAATACTGTACATACCATTTATGTCTATTACAGAAAAGGAAAATTATATTTTACAACAGTATGTCAACTTCATTCATATGCCATGTTCCCTTTGTGTGGTAAAAAAAATCGATAAAATTGTGAAAAAAATCAAAGTTTTCTTTTTGGATTTGTCTTCAAAAACTGCTACTTTTTCAGATTTGACACCTGAAAACCACAAAATCTTTGGATTATTGAATGAAGCACAGCACAGATCAGGATATCAACGGGATATCTGCTATTGACTTCTACACAAACTCGGCAGGTTTGTGTTAGAGTACTTTTTTATTCTGATTTTTAACACCATCGGGGTTTCATAAATCATGAAAAATGTGTGGATTTGGTCCTATGAAAAAATTGTGTTTTCCCCTTTAAAAGTCCGACCAAAGAAAAATCAGACTTATGTGTGTGGTCAATCTTATGTTGGTGGTTAGATTTATTATTAGTTGTGCATGTGTTACTAATGTTTTGCGGATTTCTCACAACATTTTGCTACTTTTTTAGAGAAGCAAAATGAGACACACTACTTGTGATTTAACAAGGAGAGCAAAACACCCCATGAGTCATTGTTCTTGGTGCCCTAGGACTTGCATCTATTTTCACCATAAATGAAAATGAAAGTGTTTTAAAGTAATAAAAATATCATGCAGTGTTGCCCTGCACTGGTAAAACTGCTGAGTTTGCTTCAGAAACACTACTATTGTTTATATAAATAAGCTGCTCAGTAGCTTATTTGGGTAGTACGGATGTTTTTTTTTACCCATTCTGTTGGTCTCTTCATTTCTCAACTACAACTTTTAAAGTACTTAAAAAATGTATTGTTACAATTATTGAGGTCAAATGATAAATATGGTCGAGAGAGCTATATATGCAAATTATTTCTCTTTGAATCAATTCAGCATTAAACATATTGTCACGACTGTTAGACCATTATTTATCGAAGTGCTGAATCCACAAATAAATTTAACTTGTGAAGCAATAAAAGCAAAATTGTCCTAAAAAGGACAACTTAAAAGCAGAAAATAAATCATTTTATGTTATGTATGTTATGGTATTACTCAGTGTGTGTCTGCTGGTATTACTCAGTGTGTGTCTGCTGTTATTATTCAGTGTCTGTCTTGTCACATGTATGTAGTGTTGGAGCAGCAGTTCCATGCAGTATTTACATGTGAGGGATTATAGCGACTAAACTCAAGGGAGGGTGCACGTACGCTGATGAAGATGGAGCTAGAATGGATCTGGGCATCCACAAACAAACCAACTGTTCATATATAAATGTACAAAATTGGGACTTGTCCCTTAGCCATTCAGCCCCATGGTGCTATGTTATAATTAAGTAAACACATATCATAATGTCAATAAAAAGCAATATTTATTTATCACCATGCCATATGCTACTGGTTAAAAACAAATTAAAAACAAGCAGCGCAGCATGTAGGAAGAGGGATCCCTCTGTTAGATATACTAGCACCCCAATACCGAGTCAAAGAATCGGGTATAGGGGAAGTGCATGCATAGTAGTTAGAGTAACTGTAGTTTCAACTAAGCACAAGCTCCATGCTAATAGTCGTGGTCAATCCGAACTATATTGTAGATGTTAGTACATATGCAAAGCATGTGAAGTGCCAGGACAGCAATGTTGTATGAAATAAATTGTAATCATATGAGAGATGTTGACCCCAGTATGTACTTGGTGTACAGAATCACAATGTGATATAAATTCAAAGTTCAAGTGTTCAAAAGGGCCACACTGTGCCTGCAGACTGTTCATGATGAACACGGATTCAATGGGCACCCGGATCTACAAGACTGCTGGAAAATAATTAGAAAGTCCTTAGCCACTGGTTGGCGACTTAGCAGTCGCAGGCAAATGAGCAGTGTGTCACAGGATTAATCCAAGAACAAGTGTCCTGCCCAAACAATAATAACGTTTTTTACAGACCGTGTATTCAGTTACATCAACACTGAGACTGCTAACAGTTTGATGTCTAATGTTTTTCTTGTCTGCATTCCACCTTCAATACACCAAGTACTTGTAGCAGACGGGTATCTGATCCTCAGAGGCAGAACATCCGGAAATGAAGTAGTATTTAAAACTCTCATCACATGACTGCGGAAGGCCGCCGTGTAGCGCAGTCCAATCAGAGCGTCCCTGACGCTACTCGTACTCTTCTCTAATCCTCCCCCTCTCGGCAACTGTAACTCTCCACAAGTAAGGGGCACATTTAATGTAACAGTTCTCCAAGAGGATACTTCAATAATTCACTGTGTCTCACCGAGACTTTATGGGGGGAATATGAGGGGACTGAAGTAATCCCATATATATATATATATATAGCGGCAAAACAGTTATGTTAAAGGAAAACTATACCCCCAAAATGAACACTTAAGCAACAGATAGTTCATATCATATTAAGTGGCATATTAAAGAATCTTACCAAACTGGAATATATATTTAAGTAAATATTGCCCTTTTACATCTCTTGCCTTGAGCCACCATTTTGTGATGGTCTCTGTGCTGTCTCAGAGATCAGGAAGAAGTGTGGAAGCTAAAGACAGAACTCTGTCTGTTAATTGGCTCATGTGACCTAACATGTATGGTTTGTTGCTATGTTTGTGTGCACAGTGAATCCTACGATCCCAGGGGGCGGCCCTTTTTTTTTAAAATGGCAATTTTCTATTTATGATTACCCAATGGCACATACAACTAGAAAAGTATATTATTATGAAAATGGTTTATTTACATGAAGCAGGGTTTTACATATGAGCTGTTTTATGCAATATCTTTTTATAGAGATCTACATTTTTTGGGGGGGTATAGTTTTCCTCTAACTCGTGGCATGGTGGCAAATCAAAATGTAAACACACTTTATACATCTTATTCTATGAAAGAAAAGAAAAATTAGAAACAGTCCCACTTTTTATGCTAAGTAAATTAAGAGTTGAAAAATTGAAAAATTGAAAAAGGAAAAGGGGAAAAAAGAAAAATAAAAGAGAAGAAAAAGAAAATAATAAATTATAACAGAATTTAAACTCGAATTTACACGGACCAACTTATAATAAGTCAAAAATTATTGAAATTATACATTACAAGCCGATTTTAATACAGCCTTACAATTGTTCAAACTAGAATTGTAGGTATTGAGTCTAAATATCCAGGTGGTTTCCAACTGAAGTAATTTGTTATCTAAATCACCACCTCTTATGTCCCCGTGGAGACGGTCTATACCCTGGAAATAGGATCCTGTCCATTGTGCATACAATAAATGTGTTTGGCAATACTTGATAGGAGATTGCAATTTTTTATGTCTCTAGTATGTACATATATATGCCTCTTCAATGGCCTCTTTGTTTTGCCCACATACATACTTCCACAATGGCAAGTAAATAAATAGATTACATAGGCCGTAGTGCAACATATGTAATGGTGCATGTCATAGCCCCGACCCGAACCAGAGTTTGCAAGACATTCAGGACTTATGGACCGAAAACTCGGGTGATGATATTAAATTACCTTCTTGTAAAAAGAAATCATACCGTTACCCTCATATCACTGAGAATGGGGCCATAGAGACATTCATACATAGAGTAACGGAGGATCTGTTACACATAAAAAAGAACATTAAATATCCAAATTTAACCAGGGATGAAACCTGGGAGCTTAAACAATTGCAAGAGAATTCGAACATAACGGTAAAACCCTCAGATAAGGGATCTAATATAGTAATTATGAATTCTTCAATGTATGTCACCGTGTGCAAAAAGATTTTGGAAAATCGACAGTGGTATCAACCTATTCTATTGCCCCAGATACAGAACTACAGGGAGAAACTATTTGCAATAATTGATCAGGCCTACCAAGTGGGCATTATAGATCAGAATACCAATGATTTTCTCAGGGTTGCTCATCCCAGAATTCTAACATTTTATGCCCTCCCGAAGGTCCACAAATCTATTAGCGAACCACTGGGCAGACCTATTGTATTTGGATGTGGATCATTAACAGAACCTATCAGTGAATTTATAGATTTGGTACTACTACCTCTGGTAACACAACTTGATTCTTTTGTATTGGACACATCTCATCTGCTAAGGGAGAACAATGGTCTTACTTTGGATTTAGATTATATATTAGTGGGCCTAGATGTGGAAGCACTGTACATGAGCATACCACACTCTTTAGGATTGAAAGCCATTCAGTCAGTATTCGAACGAATCCACAAACCGATCTTTGAACAACACCTTTTTGTCTTGCAAGCATTACATTTTGTTTTGCATCATAATGTGTTCCTATTCGATGGCATATATTACCTACAACGTCAAGTCGTAGCTATGGGAGCGAAATGTGCCCCCAGCTACGCAAATTTATATCTTGGAGAGTGAGAACGCCATATCTTCTCTGCAGATGATTATGACATGTACCTGTGCCACATTCTTCGATGGCACAGGTACATCGATGATATTATGCTAATCTGGCAGGGCCCTGAACAACTATTGAAGGATTTTGTGTGTAAACTCAACCTGAATCATTTACATTAAATTATGATAGTTCCAGATTAGAATTTCTGGACATAGAGATCCGGAAGGACCAACAGGGTCTCCTGTCCACCAATTTGTTTTGGAAAAAAACAGCTAGCAATAGCCTTTTTCATGCAAGATCCATGCATCCTCCCAAGTGTATTGGGAGCATCCCCAAAGATTAAGGCAAATTTGCTCCTCTAATGAGGATTTCAAGCAAGAGGTTTATAAATTGTATCAGAGATTTAAGATACGCGGGCACAAGACACGCTGCCTTCAGAGGGCGTATCAACATGCCCTGGCCCAAGATAGAGAAAATTTGCTGTATAGATCACAGAAATTCAGAACTCAGAATAGAGCATCTGGTAATCATGGGGGGACAAGACTTATTTTGACTTTTAGTCAAAATTATAGGGATATTCGGCCCATAATTTACAAACATTGGGACATTCTATCCAAAGATCCCACTCTCAGCCAACTAGTCACACCCCACCCACTCTTCACTTATAAGAGAAATACTAGCATTGGGGACTTACTGACCCATAGTCATTTTCATAGACACACTTACAATACTTGTTGCAAGACACCAGGTATTTTTAGGTGTGGTGCGTGTTAACAATGCAGTTACATAAAAATATCCCCTTTGGCAAAGAAGGTCGGGGCTATGACATGCACCATTACATATGTTGCACTACGGCCTATGTAATTATTTATTTACTTGCCATTGTGGAAGTATGTATGTGGGCAAAACAAAGAGGCCATTGAAGAGGCATATATATGAACATACTAGAGACATAAAAAATTGCAATCTCCTATCAAGTATTGCCAAACATATTTATTGTATGCACAATGGACAATATACAGGATCCTATTTCCAGGGTATA
Organism: Xenopus laevis; assembly: GCF_017654675.1. Taxonomy (NCBI): domain Eukaryota; kingdom Metazoa; phylum Chordata; class Amphibia; order Anura; family Pipidae; genus Xenopus; species Xenopus laevis. The sequence continues at coordinate 31,654,907 of NC_054378.1, read as the reverse complement.
GAGGTGGTGATTTAGATAACAAATTACTTCAATTGGAAATCACCTGGATATTTAGACTCAATGCCTACAAATCAGAGTTTGGCCTAAATGGTCACTTGAATTTTTAAGCTTTTGTCAATAGATAATTTTTTTACATTTTTAACCATTTAATAGATATTTTACACATAGGGCCAATTATTTATTATTATTTACTTGACATCTAGTTTGAACAATTGCAAGGCCATATTAAAATCGGCTTGTAATGTATAATTTCAATAATTTTTGACTTATTATAAGTTGGTCCGTGTAAATTCGAGTTTAAATTCTGATATAATTTATTATTTTCTTTTTCTTCCCTTTTATTTTTCTTTTTCCCCTTTTCCTTTTTCAATTTTTCAATTTTTCTATTTTTCTATTCTTAAAAAGTGTGACTGTTTCTAATTTTTCTTTTCTTTCATAGAATACGGTGTATAAAGTGTGTTTACATTTTGATTTGCCACCATGCCATGAGTTAACATAACTGTTGTGCCGCTATATATATATATATATATAGGATTACTTCAGTCCCCTCACACTCCCCCATAAAGTCTCAGTGAGACACAGTGAACTATTGAAGTATCCTTCAATAATTCAATGTATTGAAGAGAACTGTTACATTAAATGTGCCCCTTACTTGTGGAGAGTTACAGTTGCCGAAAGGGGGAGGATTAGAGAAGAGTACGAGTAGTGTCAGGGACGCTCTGATTGGACTGCTACACGGCGGCCTTCCGCAGTCATGTGATGAGAGTTTTAAATACTACTTAATTTCCGGATGTTCTGCCTCTTGACAAAGCCACGGTTGGTGGTGAAACGGCTGTCGAGGCACAGCGCTGCCTATAAGGAACGGATACCCCTCTGCTACAAGTACTTGGTGTATTGAAGGTGGAATGCAGACAAGAAAAACATTGGACCAACGCATCAAACTGTTAGCAGTCCCAGTGGTGATATAACTGAATACACGGTCTGTAAAAAACGTTATTATTGTTTGGGCAGGACACTTGTTCTTGGATTGCTAAGTCGCCAACCAGTGGCTAAGGACTTTCTAATTATTTTCCAGCAGTCTTGTAGATCCGGGTGCCCATTGAATCCGTGTTCATCATGAACAGTTACCAATACCGAGCGCTGAGTCTGCAGGCACAGTGTGGCCCTTTTGAACACTTGAACTTTGAATTTATATCACATTGTGATTCTGTACACCAAGTACATACTGGGGTCAACATCTCTCATATGATTACAATTTATTTCATACAACATTGCTGTCCTGGCACTTCACATGCTTTGCATATGTACTTACATCTACAATATAGTTGGGATTGATCACGACTATTAGCATGGAGCTTGTGCTTAGTTGAAACTGCAGTTACTCTAACTACTATGCATGTACTTCCACTATATCCGATTCTTTGACTCGGTATTGGGGTGCTAGTATATCTAACAGAGGGATCCCTCTTCCTACATGCAGCGCTGCTTGTTTTTAATTTGTTTTTAACCAGTAGCATATGGCATGGTGGTAAATAAATATTGATTTTTATTGACATTTTGATATGTGTTTACTTATTATTGACTGAGACAAACAGCTTTTTCTTTTCTCTCTTTGGGGTAAACTAGTTGATACATTAAGTGCATTTATTTTCTTTTTGTGTTTTAGCTTTAGAGGCCTAAGGGGAACATTTAAAAAAAAAAAAGTTAATAAGGGGTTGTTTTACTGCTGGTAGCAAATAGCATTTTTTTTCTCTCCTTTCCCTCTTTCTTCTAATTAAGGGGGAGGGGTTAATCAAGTAAATTCTGAACAGGCTCTGTGTGCTCTGGTTGAAACCTTAAACTTGTGAAGGCAAAGCGAGTGTGGGAGCTGCTTAGCGAGTGTTGCATGTGAATTAAGTGTTAAGCAGCGTTTAAAACCAAAAAGGTGTTTGTGAGGAATTACATTTGGAAAACTGTAAGTACCCAGTGTAAATATGAGTGTGTTTGCTGGTATTACTCAGTGTGTGTCTTGTCACATGTATGTGGTGTTGGAGCAGCAGTTCCATGCAGTATTTACATGTGAGAGATGTCGGTGGGTTTTCATCGTGGAATCTGAGCTGCAGACTCTAAGGGGTGAACTTGCAGCACTGAGAGCATCGGCAAACGAGGGGAATCACAGGAGGCTCGCAGAGCAACCACTGGTAGGGGCTAGTGGAGTGGGAGGAGGAGAAGGGGCAGTGGAGGCTAATGAGGGAGGAAGGTTTGTGACAGTCAAGAGGGGAAGTAGGGGACAGAAGAGTAGGGGGGCTGGTCCGCAGTTTGTCCAAAACAGCAAATTTGCCGTTTTGGCTGAAGATGCTGGGGAGGAAAACTCCGAACTGGCGTGTATGGAGCAGGCTGACTCTCTGAGCACCCCGGGAGGCAGTGGCTCTAATACGGGTGGTGGGGGGAGTGCAAGGAAGGAAAGGCAGGTTCTAGTTATAGGGGATTCAATTATTAGAAAGGTGGATAGGGTAATCTGTCGCAAGGCCCCTACATTCCGAACAGTCTGCTGCTTACCTGGTGCTAGGGTTCGGCATGTGGTGGAACAAGTGGACAGATTATTGGGAGGGGCTGGGGAAGACCCAGTGGTCTTGGTACACATAGGTACCAATGACAAAGTTAGAGGAGGTGGTGAAGTCCTCAAAAATGATTTTAAAAAACTAGGTGCAAAGCTGAGGACGATGACTTCCAAGGTAATTTTCTCAGAGATATTACCTGAGCCACGAGCAACACTAAGGAGACAGCAGGAGATTAATGTGTGGCTGAAAGATTGGTGTAGAGAGGAGGGTTTTGGGTTTTTGGAGAACTGGGCTGATTTTTCAGTCGGCTACAGGCTCTTTGCTAGGGATGGGCTGCACCTCAATGATGATGGGGCAGCTGTTTTGGGAGAGAAGATGGCTAGAGGGTTGGAGGAGATTTTAAACTAGGTGTAGGGGGGGAGGGTTCAGTAAAAGATTCAGTGGAAGACAGGTTAGATGAGCTAGTGGGTAAAGAAAGGGAAAATGGGGGAGGAGATTTGGCTGGGGATACTGTTAAGGATAGGGAGGACCACATGTCATATGTTCAATATGGTACTAGTATTAAATGTATGTTTACAAATGCAAGAAGTCTGACTGGTAAAATTGGAGAGCTGGAGCTGCTGGTGTTGGAAGGAAAATATGATGTGATTGGTGTGGCCGAAACATGGCTGAATGAGTCACATGACTGGGCAGTAAATATCAGTGGCTATACTTTGTTTCGGAAGGACAGAGGCAATAGAAAAGGAGGAGGGGTATGTCTGTATGTTAGGCAGGATTTAAAAGCTCATATAAAGGAGGAGGTTATGTTAGAAAATGAGGGGGCAGAAGTGGAGTTCTTCACCAATTGTAAAGAATTGTAAAGAATCCAGCAAATTAATTGTAGGCGTATGCTATAGACCCCCTAATGTAAGTGAGGAGGAAGAGACAAAGCTCCTAATGCAAATAGAAAAGGCTGCTAGTTTAGATAAAGTAATGATAATGGGGGATTTTAATTACTAGACTGGAGCAACGGTACTGCTAGATCAGTTAATGGGAACAAGTTTATAAACTTATTGCACGACAATTTTTTAGCATAGGTTGTTGAGGAGCCTACCAGAAAAAATGCTATTCTTGATTTAGTGATCTCAAATGACGCAGAACTTATAGCAAATGTGCAAGTCATTGAACCCCTGGGTAATAGTGACCATAATGTTATATCTTTTAATGTCTGGTGCAAAAAACAAAAATATACTGGGGCAACAAAAACCATGAATTTTGGAAAAGCTAATTTTAGTGCCTTGAGGGCTGCCCTACAGACCATTGATTGGGGCATTAGGTTTCGGCTAAAAACACAGAACAGAAATGGTTGTCCTTTAAAATAATATTAAACAATTACTGTTCTCAATTTATTCCCTTAAGGACTAAACGTAGAAGCTCTAAGAATCATCCTGTGTGGCTTAATACAGAAGTAAAGAAGTTAATGGGAAAGAAGAGAAAGACATTTAAAAACTACAAATCTGTAGGGACAAAAGCTGCATTTAATGAATATAAACACTGTAATAAATGTTGTAAATCGGCAATCCGGAAGGCTAAGAAAAGAAATGAAGAGTTAATTGTGGTGGAGGTGAAAACTAACCCTAAAAAGTTTTTTAAATATATTAATAGTAAAAAGATGCAGGTTGAGAGTGTTGCTCCCTTAAATAATGGTACCAGTATGGTTGTAACCGATATAGAAAAGGCATATGTGTTAAGTCAGTTCTTTTCTTCAGTCTATACAATAGAGGAGTCTGAGTTCCCAGGCTCACTTTATAACTGCATGAATGGTTCAGCTCAATCTAGTCAGTGGCTGACTCAGGATATGATTCAAAAAGCTTTAATACAAATTAATGTAAACAAGGCTCCAGGGCCTGATGGCATACACCCCTGGGTTCTAAGACAGCTTAGTTCAGTTTTAGACCAGCCCTTATTTCTGATTTTCTCAGATTCACTGTCATCTGGTATGGTGCCTATGGATTGGAGAAAAGCTGATGTTATTCCAATATTTAAAAAGGGATTACGATCTCAGCCTGGCAATTATAGGCCAGTAAGCTTGACATCTGTGGTGGGCAAATTATTTGAAGGCTTGTTAAGGGATAACATTCAAAATTTTGTCCTAATGAATGGCATTATGAGCAACAATCAGCATGGCTTTATGAAGGATAGGTCATGTCAGACGAATTTGATTGCATTTTATGATGTGGTAAGTAAGATTCTGGACAGGGGGGGGGGCAGTAGATGTGATCTATTTGGATTTTGCCAAAGCGTTTGATACTGTGCCCCACAAACGACTGCTTTCTAAACTAAGGTCTGTTGGGCTTAATGAAGTCATTTGCACGTAGATAGGAAACTGGCTACAGGATCGTGTACAGAGGGTGGTTGTTAATGGGACATTCTCTACTCGGAGTAAGGTTCTTAGTGGGGTCCCCCAGGGCTCAGTATTGGGTCCACTTTTATTTAACTTGTTCATTAATGACTTAGGGGATGGTGTTGTAAGTAATGTATCAGTGTTTGCAGATGACACAAAATTATCCAGCCCAATAAATTCCATTGAAGATGTGGCATCCTTGCAACATGATCTTGACAAACTGGCAATCTTGGCAGCTAAGTGGCAAATGAGATTCAATGTTGATAAATGTAAAGTCATGCACCTGGGATGTAAAAATATCCAAGCCACTTATACCCTTAATGGGACTGCACTAGGCAAATCCATTATGGAAACGGACCTTGAAGTCCTTGTAGATGATAAACTTGGCTGTAGCAAGCAATCCCAGTTGGCAGCATCAAGGGCAAATAAGGTCTTGAGCTGTATTAAAAGGGGCACAGAGTCAAGGGAGGAGGGGTTCATTATTCCACTGTATAGAGCACTTGTAAGACCCCATCTAGTTTTGGTCTCCATCACTCAAACAGGACATTATTGTATTAGAGAGGGTACTGAGAAGGGCAACTAAGCTGGTAAAAGGTATTGAAAATCTTAGCTATGAGGAAAGACTGGCCAAATTGGGGATGTTCACGCTGGAGAAGTGGTGCTTAACGGGTGATATGATTATGTATAAATATATAAGGGGATCATATAATAATCTCTCGAATGCTTTATTTACCAGTAGGTCTTTCCAGCTGACACGAGGTCACCCATTCCGATTAGAAGAAAAGAGGTTCCTCCTAAATATTCGGAAGGGGTTTTTTACAGTGAGAGCCGTGAAGATGTGGAATTCTCTCCCTGAATCAGTTGTACAGGCTGATACATTAGATAGCTTTAAGAAGGGGTTGGATAGCTTTTTAGCAAGTAAGGGAATACAGGGTTATGGGTAATAGCTCATAGTCCAAGTTGATCCAGGGACTAGTCTGATTTTGGAGTCAGGAAGGAATTTTTTCCCCCTCTAAGGCAAATTGGAGAGGCTTCAGATGTTTTTTTTGCCTTCCTCTAGATCAACTGGCAGCAGCACCGTTTCTGTATGCATTGCCGCCTGAGGCGGCTCCAGTAATGCCGCCCCCCAGCCCGATTCGATTTCCGGGGGGGAGGCAGCAACGCTAGTGCGGAGAGCACCAGGAGCGGCTTTTTGCCGCCCCTGGAAACTTAGCTGGCGATGCCGCCTGAGGCGAGCGCCTCAGCTCGCCTCATTGGCGGATCGCCCCTGACTGGCAGATAGGTAGTTAATATATATATAAAAAAAAAAAGGTTGAACTCGATGGACACGTGTCTTTTTTCAGCCTTACTTACTATGTTACTATGTTACTATGTGAGGGACAAAAGGAGAAACAACACATAAGCATAATTTGTATTGCAAGTAGGGACAGACTTATAGGGAGGTGGGTTTGCAAAGTAGTCCAGACCAGGCACAAATTAGACCTAAGGTGTGAAGCAGATAACAGATTCCTGTAGTAGTTTATCTCCACATAAAAATTATGCATCTATTTCTAGTCTTGGTAATTAGCAATAAATCCATGGCCTAAATTCAGTCCTGTCTCCAGACTGTGGATCTGCAAACACTGATACATTACTTACAATACCCTCCCCTAAGTCATTAATGAACAAGTTAAATAAAAGTGGACCCAATACCGAGCCCTGAGGGACCCCACTAAGTACCTTACTCCAAGCAGAGAATGTACCATTAACACCCACCCTCTGTACCCGATCCTGAAGCCAGTTTCCTATCCATGTGCAAACGACTTCATTAAGGCCAACAGACTTTAGTTTAGAAAGCAGTCATTTGTGGGGCACAGTATCAAATGCTTTGGCAAAATCCAAATAGACCACATCTACTGCCCCCCTACTGCCCCCCTCCACTGTCCAGCATCTTACCTCATCATGAAAAGCAATCACATCTGACATGAGCTGAAAGTGATACCTTTATTGGCTAACTAAGATGATGATCACAGCAAGCTTTCAGAACACTGCAGTTCCTTCTTCAAATAAATCCTAAAACCCCTTGTAAGAAACACTACAATCTACCTACAGGACACCACAGATCTCCTAAACAAACTAGCAAACATAGGATTATTACCAGATGGCACCATTTTGGCAACAATGGATGTGGAATCCCTATACACCAACATACCCCACAAAGATGGAACAACAGCATGCAAGGAATTCCTGCAAAATCACAATCTGTCAGCTGATACTGTTGTTAGTCTAATTGAATTTACACTCACACACAACTATTTCTTGTTTGGCCAAGAATTGTACCTACAGCAGATGGGGACTAGTATGGGAACCTGGTTTGCACCCCAGTATGCTAACCTTTTTAAGTCAAAACTTGAACAAGATTTCCTCGCCTCCTGTACCACGAAACCCTTAGCGTATCTCCAATATATTTGGACAGATACTGAGCAAAAACTCATCCAGTTCCATGAACAGTTTAATAACTATCCATATACTCCACCATCAACTTCAAATTAGTCCACTCCTCAAGCCACATCAACTTTCTGGACACAACTATTTATATCAAAGACAATACCTTACATACCACTTTATATCTGAAACCCACAGACAAACTGTCCTACCTGAAGTATGACAGCTTCCACCCAGACCATACGAAACATGCCATCATCTACAGCCAAGCCTTACGCTATGACCGAATCTGTTCCAACACCCAGAAAGGGATCAACACCTTGAAACACTCAGAAAAGTCTTTATTGACAGCAGGGCCGCCATCAGAAATCACAGGGCCCCGTACGTCAAAATTTCCTGGGCCCACCGTAAGCCCCACCCACAGGTCCACAGTAAAAAAAAAAAACATTGGTGGCTAGGGCCCCCACATGTTAATAAAAAAATATTGGTGGTCAGGTCCCCCATTAAAAAATATTGGTGGCTAGGACCCCAAATGGTAAAAAAATTGGTGTCCAGGACCCCCCCTTAAACGTCCATGTGAAAAAAAAAATTGCCCCCCCCTAGAAGTTTTAAAAAAAAAAATTGGTGCGCTGGGCCTCAAAGGGTTACCTTTATGGGGGCCCTGCCATGTTGTACTTACTTCATTAGCGTAGCCCACCTGCTGTAAGTGAGCTTCCAACTACAGAAGGGAGGAAGGGAGCACAGGTGGCTGCATCTTCTTCCAGTGACAGCATTTTCTTCCCTTATTGGTCACAGAATTTCAAGTCCAGGTAAAGCTGCATGGTGATTGGATGAGCTGGAGGGGAAGTTCAAACCTCAGCTATCCAATCCCTGAGCAGCTCAACTGGGACTTAAACTCTGTGACCAATAAGGGAAAGGAATGGACAGAAGATACCTCCCCCTGTGCTCCCGCCCTGCCTTCCCGAAGTCGGCAGAAAGCAGGGGCCAATCAAGTAAGTGCGGCGTGGCCAGGGCCCCCCTTACCCTCGGGGCCCCCTACAACTCTCCCCCCTGTCTCCCCTGAGGCGGCCCTGATTGACAGAGGCTACAACCCAAGGGTTATAGACCACAACATGCACAGAGCCACCAAGGTCCCTAGAAACGAACTGCTAAAATACAAAAAAGAGAAACAGATCAGGTGCCACTTGTCACAACCTACAACCCACAGCTACAGGCCCTTAGAAAAATAGCCAGAGAGTTACAAGGCACACTACAAAAAGACACAAGACTACATACTATATTTCCTGATTCACCTCTTCTGGCATTTATGCAAAAGTGACATCTACTTACCAGTCCATGAGCTGCCAACAGAATACGTTCCCATAGGAATAATGAAACCAATGAACATAAAGGTTAGCAAAACCTTTACCCTCCTACATATGTAATTGCAGAATTAAATCAAGGCAGTTAACCAGGGATGGGCGAATTTGACCCGTTTCGCTTCGCCAAAAATTCGCCGCCGGCGAAATGTCGCAGACGCCCATTAAAGTCTATGGGCGTCAAAAAATATTTGTCGCGCTGCGAAACTGTTTTGACGCGCGTCTTTTTTTTTTTGACGCACGCTGCCATACGAGTCTATGGGCGTCATTTTTTCGGCGAAACGAGGCGAAAAAATTCGCCCATCCCTACAGTTAACCTAATACACAAATGGCTTGACTATGTAAGAAGGGACTAATACATAACTGTAAAATATACCTTTTATGGCACTGTACAAGGAACTCACAAACTTTTGGATTTGCAAATTGTACTTCATACACAGCAATTGTGCTCATAAATGAGCCTTTAACTTTACCTTGGGACAAATGGAAAGGACAGGTAAGACGGTCATGCAGCACTGTGCTTGAAAGTTCCAGGGTCAGATGTATTGTTCCAGGTGTCAGGTGATTGCTATTGTGCAATTATATAGTGAATAAAGTACCCCCTCTTGTAAAATATAAGGATATTATAAGTTACCGAGGAGTTTCATGACCATATAAAAACACGAGGCCGAAGGCCAAGTGTTTTTATACAGGTCATGGAACTCCAAGGTAACTTATAATATCCTCATATTTTACAACTGGGGGTACTTTATTTATTATAATACACAAATTTTAGTGAGTCATGTGACAGAAATTACATCACTACTCACCGTTTATAACTGATGACATCACTACTCACCGTTTATAAGGATATAATTTACAAGATATTCATGGCTTTTGTGTATTATAATGACATATACATTAGTTAGGGCCCTACAATCTCCCTCTATTTATGTGTACCTCCCAACAGCTTTCTTTTTTATTATGCCCTTCTTATATCATACAGGAAGAACAATTGCTGAAATCTGTACCTGCCACAAAAGGGCTTCATGATTTGGTGGTGCAAGTAGCTTCATAGTAAACAGTGAAATCCTATTTCTAGATGCAGTTAGGGCAATAAATCTTCCAATGTAACGTAATGCTTGCACAGTAGTGTATATTCTCATGTTCTGCTTGGGAGGTAATAGGAAACATTTTCTCTAATGATAAGAAAATTTAAAATTCTCTATTCTCTATTCCTATCTGGAAATAGTTAAAAAATTATTCTTGAGGAAGCTTGGAATAATTGCATGGAATTATATGCTATGAGGTACACAGTAAGCTACAGTGCTACACAAATAAAGTCATATGTTTAGACAACGGAATATAATGAACATCATTTGCCCTAACAATTTTTAAGGGTACAAATTACGTAAAGATACGTAAAGCTTGGGGTTTGACTGTGTTGCTTTAGTAATTGATTTAGCTCTCTGTTTACAAGAAAAGTTATTTATCAAACCATTTCACCAAACATGAAAAGAACAGCAGGCATTTAGCAACAACAGATGGTTATTTCAAAAACATATTGCTAAACAGTATTATGATTAATTTTTTCTGTTTTTGTGGAACCAGTGTGATTGGTATTATAGGTACCAAAACTGGCAAAACTGTTGAACCTTGAACGGAATTGAGTAGATTACATTAGTAATGTCAAGTGAGAATATTTCAAAAGAAAAGTTAAGAAGGAGGTTAAGAATGTGCAGTGACCATAGGGTTCTAGCATTTTATAAACAGCATATTAATGGTTCAACAGCATGCAAGCATTTAACATACAGTAAGTAAATACTGAAAGGATGTATAATAATGTGTAATATTGTATAATATATTCACTGACGTACATAGCAATAAAAACAGACCCTGTTGCAGAAGGGGCACATGCTCTTTCATGACTTCCTTCAGTGGTGCAAAAGAGATTTTCCTTGCTACCCTTTTAATTCAAGCTTGGGGTTCAAGCAATACTTTGTTATGTACAAATGCAAACCTATTAAGTAGTTGTTTAATAAACTGGTAAATTAAGGTTTTATTAGTCTGCTTGTAAATCTTTTTTTTTTTAATGCCACAAACAACTTACACTTGCTTTGAGCTCCATGCTGAGTTTGGGAGCTTTTGGTTTTACAAGATAGTTGTTGATAGTATAGGGTCATTTTTGCAGCTAGAAAAATGTTGAGTTGAAGTGGCGATAAATATTCCAATATGCCAATGTTTATTAGAAAAAACAATTTCTGTGGACATCCTTTCAATTTTTTTTATAGCTATGGCAGTACAAACAATAATTATAAATGTAATTAACTACCTCTAAGCCTCATGCTATACAAGTGTGGAACTGATTTAAATAATTAATTTGTCCACACAATATGCTTGCAAATTTGGAAGGTTCATTTTACTCTGCAAAAATATACCAGGCTAGTGCAGTTTTTTGAGAACAGGAGCATCGGCTAGGGGTATCAGGTATGCAAATATAATCACTGGTGGGTGCATAACAATTAAGCAACCACCAGTAATTGGACCTTTATTTTTTCTTTGTGAACTATTGTAGAACACGCAAAAAACTGGGGCAAGGTTATCTTCTATCTATGCAAATGTAAACAGTGCTTAAATCAGCTCTGTAACATGACAGATTTCAATACTAAAAGAAACCACCGCAATAATGTTGCTCCTTCAGACCTACTTCCTGGATTATAGACAATACCACTGCCTCAGTGGGATAGATATTAGTTGTCCTTCTTTGTTATTTCTCATTCTGTGGTTAACTCAATAGCAAACCATGCGAAAGGTGTCCAGTCCCTGGAACAGAAAAAATTAATTATGATATCAAGTATTGTTCTTCATGGTATAAATGACATTGTTTTTTGAATTTTTATTCCTTGACCAGAAAGAAAACATTAAAGGAAAGTTATCTGAACAGAGATTTTAATGTTAGGTTACATTGTGTGTTTACTTGTGCATTGTTATAAGAATCTATATATATATATATATATATATATATATATATATATATATATATATATATATATATATATATATATATATATATATATATATATATATATATATATATATATATATATATATATATATATATATATATATATATATATATATATATATATATATACACACACACACACATAAAGCAACCAATATCTTCTCTCTATTAAGCAAAGTTGCAATACATTACTTTCATCAACGTTTCAGTTTGTGGTCTAAAACCTTTATCAAGATGCTTTGCCATACAAACTCACATCAGTAAAATTACAAAATGTAAAACTAATGTGTTTCATCTATCCAAGCCTCAATTTGACATCAGTGACATCATTTCCCCTGGTCCCAAGCTTTCCTAGGTCATTGAATACCACACTGCACTGACATGTAGTGGTGCTAAGGTTCTCTTTATTAAAAATAAGTTCTCCATATATATATATATATGTATATATAATGTTATAATAATAATGTAAAATAGTAAAAATAGCTGGCACTTTCATTTTACTGTATTAGAAATCAGGATATTTATGTAACTTGGATACAGGAGGTAATTAATTCTCATTTTTTTCTTTCTAAGTAGTGTAAATCTTTTTTTTTGTTTATTATAACTGATTATATGTTACAGTTATTCATGTGTAAAAAAAATGCATAATTTATGTTACTAATCCAGATTAGATCAGCACAAATATTGTATAATGGTCTGTAAAGAGAAGGCAAATGTGTGGTTTGCCTTCAATCTAATTTTCTGTCAGATCCACCTATGTTTTGTCAGTTATAAGTGGCATAAACAGTTGCCCCTGGGGACTGAATAATGCAAACCCTGACACAAAGAAATAGGGATTTAAGGGGAAAAGCCTTAAGTCCAGAGGTCAAAGATATCCATCAGACTGATATAAATTAGACAGTGGCAGTACCAATTGTAAGAGCCTGAAAAAGTGATGAGATTGTGGCTGTATATATAGATATAGGTTTGTATATTTAAATACTGTGGTTTCCTTTTTTTTATAGTTTTTATTCTGTCTTGGGTACTAAATAGCAAAGTTTGGTTTGCCACAACCGGCTTTACTCTGCAGATAGTTTTCACTCAGTTTGAGGTGGGTGGGTGGGTAGTGATGAGCAAATTTTGGCTGTTTCGATTCGCCAAAAAATTTGTGAAATTTTCGGCGAAGCAAATGGCCCAAATTCGCCACAGCACAATTTTTTACACTGGAGAATTTTCGCTGCGGAATTTATTCGCCGGCGGTGAATCATTGCAATTTGCCGCAAATTCTCGCCTGCCGAATAAATTCACCCATCAAAGTGGGGTTTGATTAATGCACCTGAACAGATGGTATTAATAGAACATATTGAACTCCAGTGGAGCTTGCTCTAGAGTTTAGCTACTCTTAAGTGTTTGCTCTTGAAATGAGTGCTCTATAAGTGGAGTTACATACACAGGAGTTTCAAGCTAAAGGAGGTTCAAAGTTTGTTCTGATCCCTAATTTTTTTTTCCTGTTTTTGATCTGTAACTGGGATAATGAGTGCTAGCAAGATTGAAGGTCTGACCCAGTTCATAGAATGCCACACGTATGCAGATTTGGAACAAGAGATCCAAACTGCTTACCCCTGTGACGGCTGTGGGCAAATCGCTACTTTAGAGGCTCGAGTTAGATCACTAGAGCAACAAATTGCAACACTGCAGTCGATAGACTATCTTGAAAGGAGTCTCTTGCTCACTGAGCAGGACCTAGCTGGGTCAGATAATATGGAAGGAATAGAATAGCAGCAGGATGATGAAGTAGTAGGCTGGGTCACAGTTAGAAAATCTAGTGTGGGCAAAAGGAAAAAATGGGGACTGCTCCGGGGTTTATACATCCCAACAGATTGTGTGAAGAAGATGGGAGTGGGAGATGGGGCTGAGCAGACCAGTTTCTCTAGTGGTGGTGGGGGTAGAGCAGAGTCACGCCTAGCAGATTGTGGTTGTAGGGTATTCAATAATTAGGAAAGTGGATAGGGTAATCTGTCATCCATATCACTACAACCGAACAGTTTGCTGTCTTCCTGGTGCCAGGGTTCGGCATGTGGTTGATCGGGTAGACAAATTACAGGGTGGGGCTGGGCATGAACCATCTGTCTTAGTACATATTGGTACTAATGCCAAAAAATATGGTAGATGGAAGACCTTAAAGAGTGAGTTCAGGGATATGGGCTCTTAGATTAAGGGAAGGTCTTCCAATGTACTTTTTTCAGAAAATTTGCCCATGCCACATGCAAGTTTAGGAAGACAGTGCGAGCTTAGGGAGCTAAATGCATGGCTCAAGTCTTGGTGTAGAAAGGAAGGGTTTGGGTTACTAGAGCACTGGGCTGATTTTTCCTTGGGGTAAAACCTATATAGTCGTGACGGATTGCACCTTTATTTAAGGGGGTCCACTGAGCTAGGGGAAAGAATGGCTAAGAGTTTGGAGGAGTGTTTAAAATATGTAAGGGGGTGGGTGAGATGAAGAATTATGGGGAAACTAGGGTAGACAGGGCAGTGGGATTAGTAAACGTCATTGGGGAGGAATGACAGGGGCATACAGTTTACCAGCTAAGGAGGTCTGTCTGTTGCAAGGAAAACAGGCTAATGCTAATTGAAGATATAATTCTCTGCTAAGTAATGCAAATTTCAAAAGGAAAAGTAGTAATCTCAACTGTATGTTGAGTTTGACACAGAGTTTGTCAGGTAAAATTGGAGACCTAGAATTAATAACACACTCTAAAAATTGTGATATAATTGGTCTCACCAAGACCTGGTGGGATGAAACGTGACTGGACTGTGAATTTAAAACACCTTTTTTAGGAGGGACAGAGGGATTAAAAGGATGAATGAGTGTTTGCATGTAAAGCCTGAATTAAAGCCATGCACTAAAGAAATAACTATTGATGACACTCAGGGCCGCCATTAGAAATCACGGGGCCCCGTACAACAAAATTTTTGGGGCCCCCTGGGCCCCGCCCACACTGACGACCAAGCTCCACCCCATATCCCGCCCACTCCACATCGCAGTTAAAAGACCACACAGACATCAGCGCTAAAAAAGTAAGCCCCCCACACAAGTTGTAAAAAGCTATTGATGATCAGGGCCCTTAACAAACATTGGTGGCAGGGGCCCCCTTATAAGTTAAAAACAAATTGGGGCCCCAAAAAAAATGTGAAAAAAAAAAAAATGTGAAAAAAAACCAAAACCCATTGGCGACAGGGGCCCCCTTATAAGTTAAAACAAATTAGGATCCCAAAACAAAATGTAAAAAAACATTTTTTTTGAAAAAAAAACTGGTGGCAGGGTCCCCCTTAAAAGTTAAAAAAAACTTGGGGCACCAACAAAAAAAAAATGTAAAAAAAAACTAAAAACAAACATTGGTGGCAGGGGCCCCCTTATAAGTTAAAAACAAATTGGGACCCCAAAACAAATTGTAAAAAAAAAAAAACTGGTGGTAGGGGCCCCCTTAAAAGTTAAAAAAAATTGGGGCCGCCAAAAAAAAAAAATTTTTTTTTTAAAAAAAAACAATGGTGGCAAGGGGCCTATAGAATATTAAAATAATACATTGGTGGCCAGGGGATTAAAAAAAAAAACACACACTGGTGTTCAGTAGAATTGAACTCATGGCTTCAGTACTTCAACTTCGCCTCCTTTCGTGACTTCGGGTCTTTTCACCGCTTCAGGACTTCAATTTCGGCTGTTTTCGTGACTTCGGGTCTTTGCGCTGCTTCAGGACTTCGGCTTCGGCTGTTTTCGTGACTTCGGGTCTTTTCGGCGCTTCGGTACTTCGGGTCTTTTCGGCGCTTCGGGACTTCGGCTTTTTCCGTGACTTCGGGTCTTTTCGGCGCATCGGCTTCGGCTTTTTGGCACTTCTGCATTCGGCAACGCAAGACGCAGACGTACGGCTCCGGAGTTCGTAAGGGGGGCCCGGATCTTCAAAAAATGCAGCGCTGCCGGGCCCCCCTTCATGCCCGGGCCCGGTACGCTTGTCCCCCCTGTCCCCCCCTGATGGCGGCCCTGATGACACTGGTGAGGGTGCGGAATCCGTCTGGATAGAGATTTTGACTGGGCAAAAGATTACAAAGAAAATTATCATTGGTGTATGCTATAAACCACCAGTGATGAGTATAAAGCCCAGCTACATTTACAAATAGAAGCGGATTCACAACTAGGTCAAGTTATTATGGGTGACTATAATTATCCAGACATTGACTGGGGTTATGGGGTTGCCAAGACAAAAAAAGCTAGTAGTTTTGTAAATATGCTGAATGACAACTTTTTAGGGAGCATTTAGGGAATAGTGATCATAACATGGTCTCATTTGAGATTCTGTTACAAAAGCAATTCTATAAGGGAGTAACTAAAACACACATCTCTGCAACATATTAAGTGGGAAATGTTTTTCACAGGGTTAAACATGGAACACAAATGTGAGGTCTTTAAAATGCTGCTTAAAAAAATATACATGTCAGTATATTCCTCTTGTAAGCAAGGAACGTTGTTGCAAAGAAAAATCTTTTTTGGTTAAATAGAAGTGTTAGTATTGAGGTGGGTAAGAAAAGACGTCCTTACCCACCTCAACACCAACACTTCTATTTAACCAAAAAATAAAAAGCACATTGTACATTTCCGATGTCTACAGCTCAGGCATGTGGCACAGACATAATTCCTCAACCCACAGACTTCAATCCAAGCCACTGTTCTTTGAAACCAACCTACAAAAACAGGAGGTTTCCATACTATCTATCTGCTTTCCACTATCTATCACAAGCTGCAAGCCCAGGAGGAAAAACAATTGCTCTAATGCTATAACAAATGGGCTTAGGATATTTGTGAACTAGACCATGACAAATTAACCGAAGTTCTGTGGCAGTTGTCGAATTCTACAATAGCAACCAGGGATAAACTTATTCAGGTAAAATTCTTACATTGTTCTTATCTGATCCCAGAACACCTGCACTGAATGACTCCTACCAGGGACATAGGTTGTACGAGGGGTTGTGGAGACCCGGGTTTCTGGATGCATATGGTCTTGTCCTAAACTTGAGATATATTGGACACAAACCTTTGAATTTGTATCTAAAGTGTTGGTCCTAACAATACAACCGGATCCAGCAGTGGCACTACTGGGCCTCCCATGGGGGCAAATTCACTAAGATTCGAAGTTGCGCCAGGCACAACTTCGCCGCACTTCGCCGCACTTCGCCAGGCGTAGTTTCGTCAGCGCTCCGCAAATTCACTAAAATCCGAAGTTGCGCTCAGGGGTAGCGTAAGGTTGCGAAGTTGCGTTGCTAGCGAGGTTGCGTTGCTAGCGTTGATTCGCTATGTAAAGCGAAGTTACGCTAGTGAAGGCTAATTTGCATACAGCGCCAAATTCAAATTTCAATGGAGGAATACGTATCAGCACTACAAATGCCAAGAAAACCTTCAAATCATCAAATAAAAATTTTATTTTGCCCTACACATGTGCCCACTGGTAAGTTGCCATGAGTCAGGAAATGTAGGGGGGAAGGAGGGGAGCCCCAAAAAAAATTTCGATCTTTTTCAGCCTATCACCCATAATGTAGAAAACACGCCAGCGTTTTTTGGGACTTAGAAAAATTTTTGACTTTTTTTGAAACAATCCCTATCTACTCTATTGCGCTTCGGCAAGTCTGAGGTGGCGAAGGAAGTCTAGCGTAAAAGGTAGCGTTCAGTACACTGCGCAAGTTAGTGAATTTGCGTAGTTACGTCGCTAGCGAAAATTCGCCTGGCATAAGGGTGCGAAGTACACTAGCGAAACTACGCCAGCGTTCGTTAGTGAATTTGCGCAGTAACGAAAATGCCAAACGCTAGCGAATTAAAGCTAGCATTCGGCGCTTAGTGAATTTGCCCCAAGGAGTCTGGTAGATGCAGCAGAAATCAAAATTCTACTCCAAATTCTAAAGTACTATGCAAAAAAACTAATTATACTAAAGGCCTGGAAGCTGCCTATTTCTCTAGAGGGTGTACAGACAATTTTAGAAGCATATGGATGTTGTGGGTACTAAACACTGACACCCATAGCCCTCATGTGTTTTAGAAACTGCTGTTTATAATTGTATGATTCGTAGTGGTTCTCTCCAACTGGTCCGTTCCCTCTCCCTTCTATTTTCTATCTTTTTTTTAATCTATATTTATTTATGATATCATTCACTTGTTAATTTCTTTATGAATGTAAAATTCAATAAAAAGAAGTTTAAAAAAAAGAAAAGAAAAGAGGTGCTTTCAAGTTAGCTGGGACAGCAGGAACATTTTTAAGGTACAAGGAGACCAATCATGCAAAAATTGACATGGAAAAGGGTATTGCAACAAGCAGTAAAAAGAATCCAAAATTATGTATGTAAATAGTAAAATAATTAAGCAGGAAGGGGTGGGAGCTTTAATATCAGAGGGAGGTCAGCTGGTTTATGAGAACAAAAAAAAGGCTGAGAATCTGTCTACACAAATGAAGAACCAGTTAATTAAGGTTTACTTCTTAATAGTCCTAAATCTAGTAATACATCTAATGATGCATGGTTGACATGTGAGGAAATTCAAAAGAGACTAGAACATGTTAAGATAAACAAAGGTCCGGCGCCGGATGGTCCAGGGTACTTAGTGAGCTTAGCCAAACCTCTTTACTAAAGAAAATAACTGTCTTGCATAAAAAGGGCATTAACTCAAGGGATAAAAACATAATTATGTATCTTTATAGGTCCCTGGTAAGGCCACGCCTGGAGTATGCAGTGCAGTTTTGAACTCCAGTCCTTAAATGGGATATAAATGAGCTGGAGAGAATACAGAGACGTGCAACTAAATTGGTTAGAGGGATGGAAGACTTAAATTATGAGGGAAGACTATCAAGGTTGGGGTTGTTTTGTCTGGAAAAAATGTACTTGCAAGGGGAAATGATTACAGGACATTATAGACAAATAACTGGGGACCTTTTACCCATAAAGAGGATCACCGCACCAGAGGACACCCCTTCAGACTATAAGAACTTTTCATTTGAAGCAGCGTAGGTGGTTCTTCACAGTGAGGTTGTGGAACACACTGCTGGGTAATGTTGTGATGGCTGATTCTGTTAATGCTTTTAAGAGTGGCTTGGATGATTTCTTGGACAGACATAATACCAAAGGCTATTGTGATACTAAACTCTATAGTTAGTATAGATATGGGTATATATAATTTATGTGAAGGTATGGAGGAGTCAGGGTGAGTGTGTGTGGATGCTGGGTTTCATTTGGAGGGGTTAAACTTGATAAACTTTGTCTTTTTTCAACCCAATTCAACTATGTAACTAACTATCTAACTATATATATTGTATTAGATGTCCGTTATCCAGAATGTCAAATTCCCATAGTAAGCTAAAAAAATATATCTGTTACAAAGCCCCAAATTATGGGAAGGCCATCTCCCATACAGCTCATTTTAAGTGCCATTCCTTCATTGAATTAGTTAATTTATCCATGTTTTGATGCTCCACTGAATTAAGAAAACTAGCCTTATACTTTGTGTTATCTAACCAAAAGTTATTTGCCATGTTAATGACAAATGGTATTTCTTAGGTTTTATTATTTTTAGTAGATTTTAAAAAAAATGATATCATTCAATAGATAGACAGACCCCCTCATTCTGAAATCCCCTTGCCCAGAGTATAAAACTCACTTCCTATGGATAATTATTCCTATACATACAAGCCCGGATTTGTAGAAAGGCCATCAAGGCCCGGGCCTAGGGAGGCAGGATTTTAGGGGGCGACTTGCTGCCCAACCACACCCACATTGGTTCAAAAACACTGGGGATTGGCAGAAGATACAATCATTTTAAATTTCCCATGTGCCAAGCCCCTTTGCTCTGGTCCCAATGATGAAAATTTGCATAAATTAAATTTCCAGTCCAATTTTAGCTAATTAAATGTTTAATGAAGCATAAATAAGAGACATATTACAACATGTTCTTGTTGATTTAGCTCTTAATTTTAGGTAACCCTTCAGCATACCTTGCAAGCAGCTTATGCTATATGTTATTAGATCTACTGAAAGATTTCATTACAATTTGTATTGCATTCCTCACACAACAATTGAACAATTATTTAGCAAAAGGAGCATTGTGACTTGGAATCTAATATTTAATTCAGATTCAGAATGGCCTTCAGTATTTAGCTGTCCCTGCCATCACAATCTTGATCTAAACTGCATTTCATGCAAGCAATTCACGTGAAAGACTGGTGCTAGGACTGTGATCATCATTCAGGTGAATTTTATCATTCCCTTCATCCTACAAGTAATGAACAAATTCACAGCTTATTACTTTGGACTTGATCTCTGGCAAAACAGTGCTGGAACAAACAATTTGATTTGTCAACATCTTTACATGGACTCTTCAATCACTGTCACACATCCAAATTTAAACAGCAAAGTGCATTTGACTGCAGAACCACAGACTGATTAGAACTCGGAGCACAGTGAATTGCTGCAGACAGGACAACAATCAGATTATTAACTTCACTTGAAAATACTCTCTTCTGTCTGGGATTAGCATGCATATTTTGATATAGATCGATAAGCAATTTCCTTCTTATAAGAAATGCCTGCAACATTCATTTGGCTGATCAAAGGTACATATCAGTTAGCTCTGACAGCTGGCTATTGTCTCTCTCTTTCTTTACAGGAGAGCCTCTATTAAAAAAATGTAACAAAAAAGTCAACAGCCAACAAATCTACTTTCTCCCATGCTGCAAGTATAAGTTATTTGAGACTTTGTGTACACAAAAATTCACCATAAATCCACTCTGATCTACATCATCCAAAATGGTGACATTTTAAAATAAGGATAACATTAACGTTCTGGTAGAAAGTAGAAAGGGAACAAAATAATAATGTTCCATTTTCGATTATGTTGCAAAATAGAAAATTCTTGAACTCCCTTCCTCTTATAATAGAATATTAGAATAATAGAATTCTGCCTGTATCTGATGACTCACCAGTGGCCTATGTTCAGGTGCCTTCAAAGGCAAGCAATAAAAATTTTCCAGCCAGCGGGATAGATGAGCTGACCGATAACCCAGTCTTCTGTTAATATTGGTCAGCTTGTCTTGCACCATAGATGCACAGAATATTATAATATAATAATATTATTGGTGCGTCAAGGCCACCTTTAGTTGCCCTTCTTTGAATTCAATAATATTTTGTGTTATGTTTGAGCACAGGAGACTAAAACTGCACTGCAATTTCTATGTGGGAGCTTTGTAAAGAGAAAAAATTAAATTTGAAAAAAGACACACGTCCTGCTCTGTACCTGGTTGTATCCGTTTCTCTTCATTCTCTCTTCATGCAGGAGTTGGGTCTCATATATTCATTGACAGTTAGATCCAATATATCTTATAGAGGAGCTCCTTTTGCCTAGAAGATGTATTAGAGCTTACTCTATTAAAATCACCAGACATCATGTCTCTCTACATGCAGGATTTGTGCAAAGGGCAGCTATTTTGTTAAGTTTTTTCACTGGAATCAGTTATTTGAATGAGCTCTAATTGGAAGGGAAGCCCCCCTATAAGATACATTGGCTCTAACTGTCAATGAATATCTGACACCCAACTGCTGCATGAAGAGAGAATAAAGATAAACAGATGCTGAGAGAGGGATAGTGAAGCTAGACTTGATTATTTCAGAAATGGTAAATCATTTTTGATTGAAAGTATGTTGAAAGTTTCTTATTTCTTATATGATGAAGCTTATATTACATTTCCATTTTCGCGATAGTTCCCCTTTAAGAGAATTGGGGGTGGGAGGGGGTAATGTGCTGAGAGAGACAGAGAGAGCGAGAGAGAGCGAGAAAGAGAGAGAGAGAGAAAACAAAAAAACACTGATATTTTATTTAGAGACTTTGAATTGTTGCTACATGCGTTAGAAGGCTCCTCTGCTACATATGAACTCAGTAATATCATAGTCATACTATACTCATACTACAGTGCAAAAGAATGCAACCTGTGTTTATTTGGCTTCCTCTAAACATCAAGTCTCAGCATCCTCTAACAGTCAGTGGCTAAATGCTGGAAATTATATTTTAGTAACAGCTTGAGAAACCATATGTTGCAGATCCAAAAATTATTTTAAAACTAGCAACAAAGATCTTGCAGTTCAAATCATAAGGTACTGACCTCTTATAGTAAATATTTATAGATAAAAAGTGTCAAATGCAGCAGTGCAAAAAAAAAGTTGAATGCTTGTGCATAATTTTTCTTGGGGTAAAAGTTAATGGCTGTCTTATTAGAGACCAGCAACGTTTTGTTCATGGATCCACACACACACACAAATTACTGCAGTGGGGAAAGTACCCCTTCTTTATTGGTTTATATTATCACCAACATCAACGTTTCAGCGGGTACAGCTCTTCATAAGGATGTAATTACAAGAACCTTTAAATGCATGTTTCAGATTACAGAGTTTGTGGTTCAATGTATTATCAGTTACCTCATGTTCTTCCTCCATTACAACCAACTAGATTGTTTACCCTAATTCCTAATACAGATTACATACTTTTGTTAATAAAATGTACCAACTGTCAGGTGATTATGTAACGCATGATTATGTGTTTTTGCTTGTGATAAAAAGCATAAAAAATGCTCGTATAAATGATCGTATAAAATAATTGTTACTGCGTTGCACAGGTTACTGTGCCCAAAATTCCAATTTTCTTATAAATATTTTGTGGAATCTCCTGCCTCCCCCTTCGAATAAAAATACCTACCGCTGACGCACTAAATGATCAGTAAAGCAAAATAATGTTAATCATAATAATAATATTAATCATATTTATACTATATTCTCAGAAGAATATACTTTAAGCGAAAAGAAAGTTTGGTAATGATAAAAAGTTATCTTTTACTTACATGTTAACATGGATCAATTAAACTGCATATTTCCGTCAGGATTTGTTTTTGTTCACTCTGACATAATTTTTTCAGCGTCTTACAATTAGAGATGTCGCGAACTGTTCGCCGGCGAACTTGTTCGCGCGAACATCGGGTGTTCGCGCTCGCCGGAAGTTCGCGAACGTCGCGCGACGTTCGCCATTTTGGGTTCGCCATTGTTGGCGCTTTTTTTTGCCCTCTCACCCCAGACCAGCAGGTACATGGCAGCCAATCAGGAAGCTCTCCCCTGGACCACTCCCCTTCCCTATAAAAACCGAAGCCCTGCAGCGTTTTTTCACTCTGCCTGTGTGTGCTGAAGAGATAGTGTAGGGAGAGAGCTGCTGCCTGTTAGTGATTTCAGGGACAGTTGAAAGTTTGCTGGCTAGTAATCGTTTTGATACTGCTCTGTTATTGGAGGGACAGAAGTCTGCAGGGGTTTGAGGGACATTTTAGCTTAGGTAGCTTTGCTGGCTAGTAATCTACCTTCTACTGCAGTGCTCTGTATGTAGCTGCAGTGGGCAGCTGTCCTGCTTCTGATCTCATCTGCTGACTGCTGCAATAACAGTAGTCCTTGTAAGGACTGCTTTTATTTATTTTTTTGTTGTTTTACTACTACTACTACTACTACTACTATAAGAGCCCAGTGCTATTAGTCTAGCAGTGTTGGGGAGTGGGACTGGTGTGCTAATCTGCTGCTCCTAGTAGTTCAGCAGCACCAACTTTAATTTTTTTTTTTAATATTCATTTTTTTTTATTTTACTTTTTTTATTTTACTACCGCTGTAGTAGTGTATAAGTTGACCTTTTAGGCATTATTTGCCCTGTAGGCATTATTTGCACACTGTTTTCTTCAACCCGCCATCGAGCTGTGTGACCTTGTTCCCATTCTGTCTAAATATCCATAATATTACCGTCTCCAGAAAAAACACCGGAGTCACTTTTTTCAAGCAGCATTCATATATTTTACGTAATCCGTATCCACCGCTGTAGTAGTGTATACGTTGGCCTTGTAGGCATTATTTGCACACTGTTTTCTTCAACCCGCCATCGAGCTGTGTGACCTTGTTCCCATTCTGTCTAAATATCCATAATATTACCGTCTCCAGAAAAAACACCGGAGTCACTTTTTTCAAGCAGCATTCACATATTTTACGTAATCCGTATCCACCGCTGTAGTAGTGTATACGTTGGCCTTGTAGGCATTATTTGCACACTGTTTTCTTCAACCCGCCATCGAGCTGTGTGACCTTGTTCCCATTCTGTCTAAATATCCATAATATTACCGTCTCCAGAAAAAACACCGGAGTCACTTTTTTCAAGCAGCATTCATATATTTTACGTAATCCGTATCCACCGCTGTAGTAGTGTATACGTTGGCCTTGTAGGCATTATTTGCACACTGTTTTCTTCAACCCGCCATCGAGCTGTGTGACCTTGTTCCCATTCTGTCTAAATATCCATAATATTACCGTCTCCAGAAAAAACACCGGAGTCACTTTTTTCAAGCAGCATTCATATATTTTACGTAATCCGTATCCACCGCTGTAGTAGTGTATACGTTGGCCTTGTAGGCATTATTTGCACACTGTTTTCTTCAACCCGCCATCGAGCTGTGTGACCTTGTTCCCATTCTGTCTAAATATCCATAATATTACCGTCTCCAGAAAAAACACCGGAGTCACTTTTTTCAAGCAGCATTCACATATTTTACGTAATCCGTATCCACCGCTGTAGTAGTGTATACGTTGGCCTTGTAGGCATTATTTGCACACTGTTTTCTTCAACCCGCCATCGAGCTGTGTGACCTTGTTCCCATTCTGTCTAAATATCCATAATATTACCGTCTCCAGAAAAAACACCGGAGTCACTTTTTTCAAGCAGCATTCATATATTTTACGTAATCCGTATCCACCGCTGTAGTAGTGTATACGTTGGCCTTGTAGGCATTATTTGCACACTGTTTTCTTCAACCCGCCATCGAGCTGTGTGACCTTGTTCCCATTCTGTCTAAATATCCATAATATTACCGTCTCCAGAAAAAACACCGGAGTCACTTTTTTCAAGCAGCATTCATATATTTTACGTAATCCGTATCCACCGCTGTAGTAGTGTATACGTTGGCCTTGTAGGCATTATTTGCACACTGTTTTCTTCAACCCGCCATCGAGCTGTGTGACCTTGTTCCCATTCTGTCTAAATATCCATAATATTACCGTCTCCAGAAAAAACACCGGAGTCACTTTTTTCAAGCAGCATTCATATATTTTACGTAATCCGTATCCACCGCTGTAGTAGTGTATACGTTGGCCTTGTAGGCATTATTTGCACACTGTTTTCTTCAACCCGCCATCGAGCTGTGTGAGCTTGTTCACATTTTGTCTAAATATTGATAATATTATCGTCTCTAGAAAAACCACTTGAGTTACTTTTTTTCAAGCAGCATTCATATATTTTACGTAATCCGTATCCACCGCTGTAGTAGTGTATACGTTGACCTTGTAGGCATTATTTGCACACTGTTTTCTTCAACCCGCCATCGAGCTGTGTGACCTTGTTCACATTTTGTCTAAATATTGATAATATTATCGTCTCTAGAAAAACCACTTGAGTTACTTTTTTTCAAGCAGCATTCATATATTTTACGTAATCCGTATCCACCGCTGTAGTAGTGTATACGTTGACTTTGTAGGCATTATTTGCACAGTGTTTTCTTCAACCCGCCATCTAGCTGTGTGTATTATCGTTTCCAGAAAAACCAACTGAGTTTTTGTTGTTGTTGTTGTTTTTTTAAAAATAATGCCAGGCAAAGGCAGGCCGCCACGCAGAGGCCGTGCTAGGGGCCGTGCTGCTATGCAATCCTGTGGCCCTAGCAAATTGCCCATTTTTAAAAAGCCAATGACCCTGAACTCCCAAAATGCTGAAGAGGTAGTTGACTGGCTTACACAGCACACCCCATCCTCTACCGTTTCTAACTTTACCACAACATCCTCCTCATCCTCCACTGCTATGGCCACCCCACGTAACACTTCCTCCACCACCGGTGCCCCTTCTTCACTGGGGTCAGAGGAGTTATTTTCCAATGAGTTTCTTGAACTGAGTAATGCGCAACCATTATTGCCAGAAGAAGATGAAGGAGATGAGGACCTTACACCAGATTTAATTCTGGCAGAGAACACGACAGAGATGGACATAATGAGTGATGAGGAGGAGGTCCCCGCTGCTGCTTCCTTCTGTGATGTGTCAGAAGAAATTGATGCATCTGAGGAGAATGATGATGAGGAGATTGATGTTTTGTGGGTGCCTAGTAGAAGAGAGCAAGAGGAGGGTAGTTCAGATGGAGAGACGGAGAGTCAGAGAGGCAGTAGGAGAATAAGACTTAGAAGAAGCAGGGAGGACAGCCCGCAGGGATCAGTAGGGCAACAACATGTATCGGCACCTGTGTTCAGCCGGCCAACGCACCCGCCATTGCCGCCAATACCGCCAACTCCGCCAACTTCTACTGTTACCGCCAGATCGCACACTTCCAAAAAGTCAGCAGTGTGGGATTTTTTTAATGTGTGTGCCTCTGACAAAAGCATTGTAATTTGCAATGAGTGCAGTCAGAAACTGAGCCTTGGTAAGCCCAACAGCCACATAGGTACAACTTCTATGCGAAGGCACATGAGCGGCAAGCACAAAGCACTTTGGGAGCAACACCTCAAAGGCAACAGGCAAACTAAAAGCCACACTCCTTCTGGTCCAGCATCTTACTGCTCTACCTCTGCTCTCCTTGACCCGTCTGAACCACCCTCCACTCCGCCTTCCACCTTGACCACCTGTTCCCATTCCCAGTCATCTGCCACCAGCCAAGTTTCTGTGAAGGCCATGTTTGAGCGTAAGAAGCCAATGTCTGACTGTCACCCCCTTGCCCGGCGTCTGACAGCTGGCTTGTCTGCACTCTTAGCCCGCCAGCTTTTACCATACCAGCTGGTGGACTCTGAGGCCTTCCGCAAATTTGTAGCAATTGGGACACCGCAGTGGAAGGTACCCAGCCGCAATTTTTTTTCTAAAAAGGGAATACCACACCTGTACCAACATGTGCAGAGCCAAGTTACCGCATCTCTGTCACTTAGTGTTGGGCCAAAGGTCCATATGACTACTGACGCATGGTCCTCCAAGCATGGTCAGGGCAGGTATGTCACCTACACTGCCCACTGGGTGAACTTGGTAATGGCTGGGAAGCAGGGAATGGGTAGCTCAACAACAACAGTGGAGTTGGTGTCACCGCCACGGATTGCACGCGGTTCTGCCACCACCTCTACTCCTCCATCGCTCTCTACCTCGTCTTCTTCTTCTTCTTACTCTGCTGCTGGGTCCTCCTTCTCCTCCTCCACACCTGTGCACCCCCAGCTCCCCCTAGGCTATTCGACGTGCCAGGTACGCCGTTGTCACGCTGTCTTGGGGATGACGTGCCTGGAAAGCAAAAACCATACCGGATCTGTACTCCTGTCATCTCTGCAGTCACAGGCCGATCGGTGGCTGACCCCACACCAACTGCAGATCGGAAAAGTGGTGTGTGACAATGGAAGCAATCTGTTGGCAGCGTTGAGACTAGGCAATTTAACACATGTGCCCTGCATGGCACATGTGTTAAATTTAATAGTCCAACGTTTTGTCTCCAAGTACCCAGGATTCCAGGACGTTCTCACCCAGTCCAGAAAGGTGTCGGCCCATTTCAGACGTTCCTACACAGCCATGGCACGCCTTGCTGACATTCAGCAGCGCTACAACATGCCAGTCAGGCGTTTGATTTCTGACAGCCAGACTCGCTGGAATTCAACGCTCCTTATGTTGGAACGTCTGCTGCAACAACAAAGGGCCGTCAACGAGTACCTTTTTGAACTGGGTGGTAGGACTGGATCTGCACAGCTGGGGATTTTTTTCCCCCGTTACTGGGTGCTTATGCGCGATGCCTGCAGGCTCATGCGACCTTTTGAAGAGGTGACAAATATGGTCAGTCGCACCGAAGGCACCATCAGCGACCTAATACCCTTCGCTTTCTTCCTGGAGCGTGCCGTGCGACGAGTGACAGATGAGGCTGTAGACCAGCGTGACGAGGAGCTGGAAGCGCACGATTTCTGGTCGGAATCACCAGAACGAACCCAGGCACCTGCTGCAACGCAGGGAGAGGTGCCAGAAGTGGAGTCAGAGGAGGAAGGTGGCTTTGTGGAGGAGGAGGAGGAGGACCAACAGGAGCAGGCTTCCCAGGGGGCTAGTGGTGACCTTTTGGGGACCCCTGGTCTTGTACGTGGCTGGGGGGAGGAGACCGTGGATGATGCAGTCCTTGATAATGAGGAAGCGGAGATGGATAGCTCTGCATCCAACCTTGTGAGAATGGGGTCTTTCATGCTGTCATGCCTGTTGAAGGACCCCCGTATCAAGAGGCTTAAGGAGAAGGACCTGTACTGGGTCGCAACGCTACTAGACCCTCGGTACAAGCATAAAGTGTCAGAAATGTTACCAACATACCACAAGTCCGAAAAGATGCGGCATTTACAAACCAGCCTGCAAAACATGTTGTACAATGCTTTTAAGGGTGATGTCACTTCAGGAACTCATCAACATTCCAGGGGCAGAGGTGCCAGTAATCCTGCCACGAGCACACCTGCAAGGACAAAGCCCTTTGGCCAGTCTGTAACGTCAGACATGCAAATGTTTTTCTGTCCAAGGCAGCGCCACAACCCTTCTGGATCCACCCTCAAAGAACGCCTCGACCGGCAGGTAGCGGACTACCTGGCATTAACTGCAGATATCGACACTCTGAGGAGCGATGAACCCCTGGACTACTGGGTGCGCAGGCTTGATCTGTGGCCAGAGCTGTCACAATTTGCCATGAACCTCTTGTCTTGCCCAGCCTCAAGTGTGCTCTCAGAAAGGACCTTCAGTGCAGCAGGAGGGATTGTAACTGAGAAGAGAACTCGCCTAGGTCACAAAAGTGTCGATTACCTGACCTTTATTAAAATGAATGAGGGGTGGATCTCGGAGGGTTACTGCACGCCGGAAGACTTGTTCTGACTTCTATGCAGCTGTCCTTCTCTTCAAGCCTCATGACTCCACACACAGCTGTCCTTTAGCGTCCTCCTCCTCCCTCCGCCACCGTTACAAACTAGGGTGCAAACCCTACTGGTTTAATTTTTTCTGGCCTCTGTGCTTCAGTGGCTGCAACCAAAAAAATGCATATTTTCTGCATTTATATGGCATAATTTTTCTGGCCTCTGTGCTTCAGTGGCTGCAACCAAAAAAATTTATATTTTCAGCATTTATATGGCATAATTTTTCTGTCAACTGTGCTTCAGTGGCTGCGACCAAAAAAATGCATATTTTCTGCATTTATATGGCATAATTTTTCTGGCCTCTGTGCTTCAGTGGCTGCAACCAAAAAAATTTATATTTTCAGCATTTATATGGCATAATTTTTCTGGCAACTGTGCTTCAGTGGCTGCGACCAAAAAAATGACTATTTTCAGCATTTATATGGCATATTTTTTCTGGCCTCTGTGCTTCAGTGGCTGTGGCCAAAAAAACTGGGCAAACAATGCCTACAAGGTCAACGACGTTGACCTTGTAGGCATTGTTTGCCCAGTTTTTTTGGCCACAGCCACTGAAGCACAGAGGCCAGAAAAAATATGCCATATAAATGCTGAAAATAGTCATTTTTTGCCATACGTTGACTCAACGTATATGGCAAAAAATGACTATTTTCAGCATTTACGTGACATATTTTTTCTGGCAACTGTGCTTCAGTGGCTGCAACCAAAAAAACTGGGCAAACAATGTCTACAAGGTCAACGTATGGCGAAAAATTACTATTTTCAGCATTTATATGGCATATTTTTTCTGGCAACTGTGCTTCAGTGGCTGCGTCCAAAAAAACTGGGCAAACAATGTCTACAAGGTCAACGTATGGCGAAAAATGACTATTTTCAGCATTTATATGGCATATTTTTTCTGGCAACTGTGCTTCAGTGGCTGCGTCCAAAAAAACTGGGCAAACAATGCCTACAAGGTCAACGTATGGCAGTTGTTTAAAGAGAACAGTAGATTACTAGCCAGCAAAGCTACCTAAGCTAAAATGTCCCTCAAATCCCTGCAGACTTCTGTCCCTCCAATACAGAGCAGTATCAAGCAGATTACTAGCCAGCAAACTTACTATCATCTGTCCCTGAAATCACTAACAGCTCTCCCCCTACACTATCTCTTCCAAGCACACACAGGCAGATTTTTCAGATACATTTTTGCCCTTGATCCCCCTCTGGCATGCCACTGTCCAGGTCGTTGCACCCTTTAAACAACTTTAAAATCATTTTTCTGGCCAGAAATGTCTTTTCTAGATGTTAAAGTTCGCCTTCCCATTGAAGTCTATGGGGTTCG
This sequence comes from Xenopus laevis, assembly GCF_017654675.1. Taxonomy (NCBI): domain Eukaryota; kingdom Metazoa; phylum Chordata; class Amphibia; order Anura; family Pipidae; genus Xenopus; species Xenopus laevis. Next base: position 31,624,879 of record NC_054378.1, on the reverse strand, counting down.
CGAACCGTTCGCGAACCGCTCGCATTTTTGCGCAAGTTCGCGAATATGTTCGCGAACTTTTTTTCCGACGTTCGCTACATCCCTACTTACAATTTAGATCTGTTAGATTAAGAAGACATCTGAAGATAAAGCTCTTTTAATCTGTAATCTTTTTAGCACTCTGGCAATTTATGTAGGGCATTAAAATAAACTTAATTATTCTTTGAGAATAATTAGGCTCAAAATTATGAGAAAGGAGAGGAAATCCTCTCAAATAGGGAAAAATAGCACTGTTGCAATTAAATATAATTCATTATCAAATAACAATTATTGATCTTGTAGATCAAAATAAAACAAATATATTCACGGATTACCAAAAACTGTTGAAACTCAAGCAATAATTTTGAAATAAATTAAATGAAATTAAGATTTTAAGACCTCCACTATCAACATATTGGATCTTTGTAATCTTTCATTACAATAATCCAGCAGTATAATTATGCCTTTTTAAAAATGTGTCTATTTTATTCATTCAGTCATAAGGGGTCAGAAGGGCAAGGGCAATACGGGGCGGAAGAGAACATTCAAGGGAACAGTTTTGATATGTACCTTATACCTACGGTTGCCACCTGGCCGGTATTTTACCGGCCTGGCTGGTAAAAATGATGGTTGATCCCAATGTTATTAATAGGGAAAAAAGATAAATATATAGGAAGGCCAGTATTTCTTCCAGAAAAGGTGGCAACCCTACTTATACCAGATAAAATATCCAGTGAAGGAGGGCAGCATAATGGGGCATAAGCCAGTCCTGACCTGGTAAGAACAGGCCCCAGTTGCAGGCTGCATCCTCTTCCATTCTCTAATTTACCAGCCTGAATGATGTGCAAGTTAGGGGCAGTAGCCAGCCTATGCTCCTTTCCCTACCATCACATAAAAATATAGTAGTGCTGAATGCAAACAGTGTTGTATTGATGCTGGTAGCCAGAGGTCTCTTAAGTGCAGTGCAGAGACCAGTACTAATTCTTTATTCAAGAAAGGTAGCCTGCAAACCGTAAAAAAGAGTAAAGAGTACATGACTCCTATAAACTAATAAAAGTGCTTTAGCAAACTTAGTAGTTCTTAGCACACAGGCATATACAGTAGGTGACCCACCCTCACCCGTCCACTTAATTGTATGTAATTCACATGTGCAGGGCATTGGCAAAGGCCACAAAGGGACCTATCCTTGCTACCTAAGATGCTAATGGCTCAGCTGGGCTGTAGCCCCTAATACTGTGAAGACTGCATCCAGACTGGGGAAAAGATGTGCTTTTGTGCCCCTTAGCTCTCTGCACTTCGTAACTCTGCACTGAGCAATGCAAGAAGTTGGGTGAAATGGACAGCATCATCAATAAAAAACTAAGATGAAAATGTTAGGAGTAGAGAGAGTAGAAAAAGCTGTAAAATTTTTGGTTTGAGTTCCTTACTTGCAAACCTGTTTAATGCTGAGTCCCAATGCAAAAAAAAAGTAAATTTGCACTGTGGAGAACCAACTCACAAATAGTGGTCTTGTATTAAAAATGTGAAGTCTGTCCCGTTACATTTATTTATAATTTATAGAAACTTGCTATGTATATTCATCTTGCAGTAAACACATCAAAGCTGATGGTTTGGTCACTAATTGCACAAGGGTAAATTAGGCAAATTAATCTCACTCAGTATTCTAATGTCAAGTATTTGAGGCACCACCAAATATTTCAGCTGTGAGTTGGTTTTCCAAGTCAAGACTGAAGCTACATATTATTACGTATAAGGGTTCGTTTTTGACAGAAAGCACAGTTGACAACTTCAGATTTTCCCCCCAGTACATGATCCAAAAAAGTTATTTCATAAAGACATCAAAAACCAGGATGTTATAAAGATCAGACAGCTTAACCATCTAGAAATGCCATATACAGTTCATCATTGTGATTCACTGCTTTAACAAATCCATTGGTCCTTTTTAATGAAGCAAGTCAAGATACATCCTAATCATTATGTGCTTGATAGTGTTGTTTTGGAAAAAAATATAATCTGCTGCAAACACTTATTGCTTAACATATTGTGCACTCAACAGATTTAATTAACTAGCAACAAATATATTCTTCAGCATATGGTATGTTACCCTTTAGATGTCAAATGTTAAACATGGCTTGTGATCCAAGTTAATCTGTGAATCAGTTTTATGTACAGTTCATACTGCTGGCTGTGGCTCAGTGCATGCATTTGATTCTTTCTATGTTGTCACATATGGATGCAATGTTGGGTTTACTAAAACATTTTGCTGAACAGAAACCAAATAGCATGTGTTTTCATTACTAATAGGACACTCACATTTGTCAACAAAAAGCAACTTTGCAAAAGAAGTATTTCCGTCTTTGATATTATCATTTATTATTATATAGATAATTATATAGAGCTAATCTACTATTCATGTAGTTACATTCTCCAGTCCCTGTCACAGTTGAGCTTTCAATCTAAGCTGCCCACCACACTCATTCTAGTTCAGATTTGCTGGTTGCTACAAAATTTTTATATACTGTATCAGATCCTATATGACTGGTAAGTGCCAATATTCCCTCACTGTCTCTTCTGCATTTTTCCATGCCTCCAGGGTCTGCTCTACTTCTACATAAAGTGTGACTATTGTTTATGGGGGGGAGGGGGTACCAGCCACGATTTAGGTGGGGCTCCAAAATTACTTTTTTGCTTGAACCAATTGCTGTTTTAGTTGTTATATTGGTGTGCAGCTAGTCATCTCTCATTTGCCTGATCCTGTGCTTTCAAATGAGGCAGCACTTCACAATGCATGGTTCATATGTAATACAAAAGTGCACCTCACATAGTAGAAATCCCATACAGACTAACAAACATAAATGTCCTCTGTATTATCTACTGACTATAATTACTGGTGACTTTTTACTAAGGCTAGGGAGTCAGGTATTTTTTCCCAGATAGACTATGTATAAACGCAGGTTGAAAAACTGATGATCTACTCGACCTCTGCTCACTCCTTTGTCTGCACTGACAGGCATTGCCTTGAAAATACCTTTAAGTCATTTTGTGCCTGATTTCCACTTCTTCAGTCAATGACTTTTCATTTTAAATTATCTGGCAGGTAACCTCTAAAGTTCTTTCTAGAATTATCCATGCTTCAACTTTATAGGGCTCATTTATGTCCGCAAGTGTAATTACAAGCACACTTGTCATGTTTTTTGCAGTTTTTTCCCCCCAGAATTCCACCATTATTACAGTTTCAAAGGGGCATTGAATATGACTGCAACTGTATATGTACTGTGTTGCAAATCATTCACAGTAGTGTTGCTATCAAAGTCTGTCATAATTTCCATCCTATTGTCTTGTGGTTATGGACACAGGGTGCTGTGAGAATCCTTGAACTACAGCCAGGTCAGGAGACAGCGGGAGCTCCAGGGTACCTCTGTGTTGATAGGCGCAGCTGTGCCTCATTCAAAATGGAAGATAGGAAGGACTGAATGGCGTTGAGCACAAAGATACATAAGTGCAAAGAGTGCATTTTGATGCAAGTACCTATAATAGAAGTTGTTTTTATGCACAACTGCAGAGAAAGCATACTGTGTTTGAGGACATAAATAAGCCCATATATCTTATACCTTTCTAAGGGGAGCATTGCAGTACAAGGTGTACTCTATACTTTGTGCCAGGCTAAAATAAGTTGGCACACGGTACCAAGCACAACAGTGTACAGTGCAATATTCAAAAGGGAAGTACAGGTCTTCCTTGTGTCCATAGCGGAGGGTGACATTTTTGTTTGGGGAGGCTAAGGGTGTCACATGAACAGTTTCTTTACCAGCAATTTTTCACTGGTGGAGAAACAGCTGATTCAGTTGCATATTATGTAATATTGGCAAATGTTGTAATGTTGTAAATGTTGTAAGCCACCTACACTTTCTTTCATTTGTGTACAGTAGCTTGTAATGAAAAATCTATACCACAGACATCATAATTTGTAATTTTAGGAACCTATATAAAATACACATGATATAGCTAAAATTATGTATAAACTATGAAGTTTAATGAAGGTGGAATCATTTTCTGATGTTTTTCATGGTTGGTGCAAGGACCCATGGTACCGGTGAACATGAACCTTAATGTTACATCTCACATCTGGTATTCCTACATTGCAGAATATTTTCAGCACAATAATGCCCCATGCAAAAAGCCAGGTCCGTACAGAATGGGTTTGCTGACCAGGGAGTGGGAGAACCTGACACAGCCCTGCTCAGCTCTGTCCTCAACCCAACTGAACCCCTGTGGGATGAACTGGAACCCTGGCTGTGAGCGAGGCTTCAACCCTAACATCACTGCCTAACCTCACTAATGCAATTGTTAGGCATCACCCTAGTAATCATAACTGCTAACCTCAGACCCTATGCCAAAGATCTTATTTGTAGGTATTTAATGAATATAAACAGGGGCAAAATTAAAGGAAAAGGAAATTCACTGGGTGGTGCCAATGTGTTAGTCAATCAATCCCCCCCCAGTCTATTACTGGTGATGGGCGATTTTGTCCCGTTTGATCACAAAATTTGCGAAATAGTGAGAAATTTAAGAAACACATTGAAGTCAACGCACGTCTATTTTGACACCCGCGACAATTTTTATAAGGGCGCCTATTTTGTCCAAATGCATTAAAGTCATTGGGTGTCAGAATAATTTTGATGTGCAACGTGCTGCGTCTGCATCCGACAGTCGTGTGGCATCGGATCAACGCTGCGAGACAATCAGACAATGCATTCACTTACCTTATTTCTGTCACATGCGATTTGACGCCTGCTTTCTTGCGCAGCGTGTAGAATCGCACAGAAAACGCCCGTGTCTTCCTACCCTTATATTGTTGAATATGCAGGGAAGAATGTGGAAATTACAAAATATGGAAGTCCCTTCATAAATATTCTGACATTGTAGGACATTTTAAAAGATGTCCAGAGTACCAGTTACATTAAAAAATATACACAAGAATATATGCTGTAGCACACAGCACACTGTCGAATGCTACCTTGTTTCAAAACAGGGACCCTTAGACATTGACTATTGCTGCATTCCATTTACAATAGGCACTCCTACAAACTGCCTCCTAATTCACCCCTATTATTGAAAGTGCCCCTAGATGCAATCACCTTTGCCAAGTTTAATAAGGGCTTCAGACATACTGCCTGCTCCTACATTCAGACTGAATTCCACTGCATCTTATTTGGGCCTTACACACTTCTTTTAGTTACTACCCTTAATAATAAGAACCACAAAGACACTGAATTATATAGGAACTCCCAGCAGGTACTCCACCTGCAGCACTGTTTAACATTAGGGGCCGCTGGCACTTTTTTTGATGCCAATAACCATTGAAAGCCTAAGCCCAAAAATGTATGTGTCTCAAGATGTAATGTAATATATAAGATGTTATTTACTTTGCAGTGCCTTATACTCTCAAGATGTAATGTAATATATAAGATGTTATTTACTTTGCAGTGCCTTATACTCACGAGTAACAAGTGAAATGATAGGTAGTGCTCTTTTTACAAGCACTTATCAGCAGCAACCCCCTCCCCAAACCAGCACAAGTAAGATCATTTCTCAACTCACTTACTTGATTCTTTTTTTTTTTATATATAATTGTATTGATTTTTTTTTTTTTAAAGGGGCTTGTTTTACGACAAACAGGCTTAGCCTCCCCAAGCCTTAATGAAGATCTGCCCATGTTTGTGTCACTCCATAGTTTGCACAACTGAATTATTTGCATGCTAGGGGGCATCCATGGCAACACCCATATAATGCTGTCTGTCCATCTCTTTCAAAAGCACTGTATTCACTGGAGAGTACAGCACTTTGCTTTCCTTAATGGTAGCACAAAGAGCTGCACTCTTGGGCGCAACCCATTTTTTGTACTTTACACCCTTATCGAATAAGTGAGGTCTACATGTCTTTACCTTTTCTAGTAACTCTAAACCTCTTCAATTTTATTTGCACAGACTAGTCGTACAAAATGCAGCAATCTCAAAACCACCATAATGTGCAGCAGTGTTCTTTCCCTTTCACAAAGGCTATTTGAAACATGTAGTACACACACATGATTGAAGCACAGATTGTGTGTATGCCCTATCCCTTTTTCTCCCCTGACATCTTCTTTTATAACATTATTCTATGATTTTATCTGATTTCTGTCTTTGGGCATTAACGTTTTGCACAAAATATAGTAAAATACTAAGATAAGGCATGGATAATAGCAGTCAGCAAATTCAGAACAATCAATGCAGCAATGATCCCCTTTTTATTTCAGGCTCTTTCTGTGTCAGAAACATGAGCTATCCGCCATATATTGTGCACAATAGCACAAGTCAATAAATGTAATTGGGTAATTTTATTGTAAGCATACAAACATTGCAAATGATTGACCACAAACTCAATTGTAAATACAAACCACCATGGTAGCACTATTTCATTTGGCAGATCACGCTTAAGCTCCGTTTGACTTTTGAACATCTACATTTTATAGACAGAAATAAAAGAGAAAAGCAATTTGAATGCATCTTTGGTACTCATTGAGTAGTCTCCTTTTTTTTAAGGCATTTATGCAGTTTAGTTATAATCAAGTGCTTGGTACTGACTTAGCATAGAGAGATAAATTAATTTTTATAATGTAGGGACCCGTAGGGTTAATTCCCCTATGGTTTGAAACCACATGGTGGAAATTCCCTGCCTGTACAGCTACAGGGTCTCCTAGGGTCTTGGGAGGGGCTGGAGTCCTTCTCCCTGTGCAGCATTGTTGGCAGATTGGCAGGAGGGTGTAACAAGGTGTCGCTGCTGCATCACCTTTGAATATTTAGGAGATGTGCTCACACTGGATTCCTACTTTCACTTTCATGGAGAGAAGGTGGACAGAACTCATGCAAAGATGTAGGGGCTAAAAGGAGTTTGATAGCCTTGCGGGCTGATGCGGGGTATTCTAAAGCCTGGTAAGCTCAACCATGCAGGGTTGGAGCTTAGATCGACATCTTGTGTGCTCACGCTATGGAGAGTTCTGGGAGCTGTAGTTCTGCAGAGGAGGATATCTGAGTGCTCGCCCTGTAGACAGTGCTGGGAGCTGTGTTGTAAGGAGTAAAGGGGTTTATTGTGCTTGTGCTATGGACAGTGCTGGGAGCAATACCCTGAAGATAAAACAAGTTGTGTGCTCGGCTAGGAGAGCCTGTAGCTTCTGAGGACATCATCAATGTGGATGCCTGTTCTAGCTCTGGAGGAGTCTGCCCATCTGTGTGAATCCCAAGGGTGAGTTGTGTGTGAGGGAGGGTAGAAAAAGAAAAGGATCCAGCGAGTCTCCTGTTGTGAAACAGGCTTTTTGTGTGCTTGCCACGTGGGAGCAAATACCTTGTCCAATGGGAAAGGTATTTGGGCAGGTAGCGCTACCTGGGGACACTGGTACTCTTTTGGGAAAAGGGACTGAGACTCTGTGTCTGCCAAATGAATAGTGTGGGACTGTGTCTGGCAGAGAGGTGTCAGGACTGGACTTGCACAGGTCTGGACTTTTGGACTTGCTATTGAATGCATATTTGTACTGTGAATATTTACTTGCCCTTTAATCTGCACTTTCTTTATTATAAAGTTGATATTGTTATAAAGCATAGTGTGTGTTGAATGTTTTTCCTGATGGGGCCACCCGCAGGGTCTTAATATGGTCAGTGTGCAATTGTTTATGGTAAGGAAATTTGCTTGCAGCAGCATGCTCTTAATTTTCATTAAATATACTATACCTTCTGTTTTGCTCAAAAGCGAAACTGGTCTTTTTTTAAAAAAAGCATTGGAAAGGTAAAATATCGATGTAGTTAATTCTCAGAAACAATAATCTGGACATTTTTTAAAGCAATATATCTCAAATAACTACTAAGCAGAAGATAAATGTTATTTGCTGGACATGTCTATTGGCTAAATGTTTGCTGTAATTTAAGGCATCATGAAATGTACAAAAAGCATGATAGTGCAGTAAAAATGTTTACCCTAATGGATAACTAATTAGTGTATTGGAATGCTCATGACCACCATCCAGAGACGACCTGCTTTTCATATATACTTCCCTTTTAGACAATAACTGCATTGTGCTTACACAATAAAAAGCGTAATTGCCTCACTATGTTATATCCAAATGCATTAGAAGACTGAAATATTTATGTGAGTTTATTTGCAAAGACAGACACATATGATACATGTACCCCAACATTATTTGCAATAATTAAGAAATAATTATAAACATAGACTGCAAAACGGAACCATATTTCCCATGTTTATTCATATTTTTTATCCAATCATGTTAAACGGTTCTTCATTTGACCTAATTAAGTTGAAAGAGGTTGGTCCATAATAATAACAGCAGCAGCAGATCCAGGGGTGGCCCAACAATACAGAAGTCACCATGGCGGAAAAAAAAAATACAGTAGGCCCAGCATGTGCAAGGGTGGTTCAGCGGTACTTGTCCTGATTGAAATGCAGTAGGAGAATTAAATACCTTGCCACAACTTTCATGGGGCCCACACATATTTTGCTGTAGAACTCTTGGTCATTGTTACTAGCCATAACATCCTTTTTCTACTTTTACAACCAGCTAACAAACTATTGCTGTAGCTGAGATACACTAGTTCACTATGTTCATCAGTGAAAGTGGAAAGGGATGTAAGAGGTAGTACTTTTGGTTGAGTATTGTGACAGAGTTTAGACATCCAAGTTTTTGGTAGCACTTCCACCTCTACAAACACTCCTACCCCTTTGCACTTAGCTCCGTCCCACATACCCTTTTAAATGGCAATTCCATGGCAATTTATCCAACTCCATATGTACTGAAATGATGACAGCCTATCCAGATACACCCAGGGGCGCGCCGCCAATGAGGCGAGCTGAGCCGCTCGCCTCAGGCGGCAGCGCCTGAAAGGATTCCAGGGGCGGCAAAAAGCCGCTCCTGCACCTTTAAGAGCCGAATTTCCGGTTTTTGAACCGGAAATTCGGCTGTAATATTGCGAGAGAGCGCAATTGCGCTCTCCGCAATAGTGTTTCTGCCTCCCCTCCCGACGCGTAAGTTGGTGAGGGGGGCGGCATTGCAGGAGCCGCCTCAGGCGGCTCCTTAGTCAGAATCGCCACTGGATACACCCCCACTCCAACAGCAAGATACAAAACTATCTCCATGTCCTCGTGTTCAGAGGTGATGTCAGCATTATGAACTCATATATAGGGACACAATGAAAAATTATATATTAATAGTTTTTTCTGCCTTTATAGGACACTTACTTTTAAGGTATAAACACATGTTCAAAGTGGTTTTAAAAAGCAAAGTAGATTGTTTTCCAAGCATTTAGAAACCCTGCTAAAACTGTCATGAGCAAGTAATATGCAATATACCTTCATAATTCATTTACCTGCCCATTTCAAAGATTTTCAAAAGCAACAACATATGGATACTGTGTTTTATATGAATGTAAATTTTTTAAGTTTAAAAAGATACACAAGGAATAATTCCAGTGTCTTAATGGTTTGGACATAATGCAGTACTCAACTTTAAATCACAAAGGAATAGGGTCCTTAAGTGGTGTGTCACATTTCATGGTAATAAATAGCAGATTGTTTCAACTTCCAAGTTGATCCTAAAGTTTTCTTCTGTACATGATGGAAAATGCTGAAGACAAAGTGATTTACATGATAGAAATAAGACACTCCATATTAGCTTAAATGGATGCAAAAGTCCAGTTCAGAACATTTACTACATTCTTTGTCAAAACACCATGCAGATCAAATTGCATTCTTCCCCTTAACGCCATTTATTCTGGCTTCAAGTATCTCATTTTGAAAAGACTGGCATATCTTTCTCTTATTACAATGCAGAACGTACCTTTTGCAAGGTTTACTTGTCTCAATTCTGGAAAGTTGCACAATTTTATTCTTCTCCCATTTATCTCCTTTATGATTAAAATTGATCATAAAGATCTTTTTGGAACTCTTAGTGCTTTACACATATTTAAATGATAAAACAATCATAAGCAATATGTAAATAGGTTAAGTTTGACAAAAAGAAATGTTAATTAAACACTTGGATAAACGACAGGATTTGACATACTTTTTTAAGGCATATAAGAATAAGGACATATAGGATAAGTAAGAAAAAAGACAATCTTGCAGGCAATAATGACTGCATAATGTATGGTGCTGGTTTTACTCTGGGCTAAAAATGTATTATTTTTATCTTTATTGGAGCTCCTTATAGATCTGCTATGGTCCTTGCCCATGTTTCAAATGAGGGGGTGGGCATGTACTAACTGTCCCTGCCAGAAGCAAAGTAGGAGGAGGATAGCCAATAACAGCTCAGACAAGCAAAGACAGATTTCAGTTCCCTATCAGGTTTGTCTAGCTGCTGATTGGTTCCTATCCTGCAGCCTGAAAAAAGATGCAGCAGGAATTGGAACGGATTGGCAGGGCTAGTATGGTTTTTGCAAATATTTTCAATAAATCCACACGAGCCATCAAAGCACTTTCCTAATTAAAAGAGTATAATATGATGGGACTTGTTTTTCACACAATGGGTTAGATTCAATTTAGTGTGAAAAAAGTCTCATGGTTTATCACATGAAAACTCACGGATGAGATTTAATTCTAGGAGAAAAAAACTCCAAATTCAGTTTCAGTTTTTTCACATAGACTTCAAATAGAGTTTTCTCATGATAAACTGTGATATACGTTTTTTCCGAATTGAATTAAATCTCAGATTGAATTTGGTCCATGAGTTTTCACATGATAAACCTTTTTGACACTGAATTGAATCTGGCCCTATGGGGTTCATTTACTAAAACTCAACTTTTTCACACTTTATTAAAAAAAATATTCAAACTCCCAAGTCGAATTGTGCAACTTTTTTAAACTGGTGATTTGTGTAAGCAATTGACTGGCTATAAAACCCCTTACTCTGCTGTAACTCATTGCCCAGTATAGTCTATGTTCCATCTGAGTAATGGAGGGCTCCTTCCAAAGCCAAAGGGGGCTGCTATAGGCAGAAGTGCGAGGCATGATGGGACCTTGGGGTTAACTATGGGTTTTGGGATACAATACATTACATTATACTGGGCCAGACATGAACACTGAAGGAGCAGCTGCTTCCTCTGCTTGCAAGAAAGCAGGAACAAGTTGTTCAATGTCTCCAACAATTAGCTGCAAGGCTGGATGTTATTCAGCAGCAACTGGCTGCTCCAGCCTCACCCAGGCACTCCTGCTCCAGCTCCTCTTTTTGCAGCAGCGAATTTTCGCAGCAAATTCGCAAATTTATTCTGCCTCCTCCTGTGGCCTCTTCAGTTGGTGAGCCCCCCCATTCCTCCACCACCTATTGCCTACTCCATCCCAGTAGCCTCCTGTCATTCGTCTGGAGGAACCTATGCAGGTTGGAAGGGCACGCCTCTCCGAGCAGGAGAAACTTCAGAGAAAATCGGCTGGCATGTGTCTGTACTGTGGCTGCCAAGCTCATTTTTCCAACTCCTGCCCCTTGAAGCCAGGAGGTTCCCCTCCCCAGGGTAAAATTGGGGTGTCGCATGTGGGGGCATTGCACCCATACCCCAGAGATTTCTAACCAGTTAATTCTGCCCCTGCAGATTTGTCTGGTGGCTAAGACAATCAATGTTTCTGCCTTCCTTGATTCTGGGGCTGCAGGGAGTTTCATGGACGCTGCCTTTGGCCACCACATTGGTGTTCCTCTGTACCCCATGTCTACTCCCCTGCGGGTTCTGGCTATTGATGACATACCATTAACGTCTGAAATAATCTACATGATGATGGGTGAATTACCTTTACTGGTTGGGACTCTTCATAAAGAAAGACTGTCATTCCTGATTATCACCTGTCCTTCCATGCCTGTTGTGTTGGGGGTTACCCTGGCTTCGTCTACACAACCCCTCCATTGACTGGTCGGGCCTCTAATCAAATCTCCTGTTGGATTTACTACAGTCAAAACCATTGCCTGCCTGTCACTCCCATCCACCGGGTGTCTGTTTCCTCTACTGATGTTCAATCTCTGCCGGCAGTCTATGGGGATTTCTCTGATGCCTTCGGCAAAAGATAAGCGAAATTCCTTCCCCCTCATTGTTCCTATGACTGCCCCATAGATCTTCTTCTGGGTAACATGCCATACAGGGGTAGCACTTATCCTTTATCTCCTGCTGAGACGTCGGCCATGAAAGAATATATTCAAGAAAATCTTCAGTGGGGGTTCATTCGCCCCTTTACTTCTCCAGCCAGAGCTGGCTTCTTCTTAGTGGAAAAGAAGGATGGAGGATTACATCCATGCATAGACTACCGGGGTCTTAATAAAATTATGGTTTAGAACCGGTACCCCTTGCCCCTAATCTCGGAACTAAAATATTCACCAAGCTGGATCTTCGAGGGGCCTAAAATCTCATCCACATTCGTGAGGGGGACAAATGGAAGACAGCTTTCAACAGTCGTTATGGGTATTACGAATATCTAGTAATGCTCTTCATGCAATGAGGTGAGGGAAGTACTCTCTAGTTTAAGGGAAAACTCCCTCTTTGCCAAGTTGGAGAAAGTCGTCTTTGAGGTGCCCAAGATCCCCTTTCTTGGTTATGTCATCTCCCCAGAATGATTTGACATGGATCCCGCCAAGGTTTCTGCGATCCAGAAGTTGCCCCTTCCTTTGAGAACCAAGGCCATGCAGAGATTCATCAGGTTTGCAAACTACTACTATCAAGGGGTTCTCTTCCCGCATAGCCCCCATCCTCGCTCTTATTCGAAAAGGAGGTAAACCTAATTTGTGGCCCCCTCCTGTCTTCGCTTCTGCTTTGGTCCTCTGTCATCCTGACCTTCTGTTACCCTTCTTCATTGAGGTTTATGCTTCCGCTGTTGGAAGGTGCTTTTCTTTCCCAAAGACACTCTGCTGATGGGAAGTTACACCTGCGTGCTTACTTTTCCAAGAAATTCCCGTCCCCCAGCAGAGCAGAACTATGATATTGGGAATAGCAAACTCTTAGCAGTGGAGCTTGCTCTTGAGGAGTGGCGTCATCTATTGGAGGGTGCCCCTCATCCAATCACCATTAACACTGACCATAAGAATCTGGAATTTATACAGACTCTCAAAAGACTGAATCCTCGGCAGGCGAGGTGGGCTCTCTTCTTTTCCCACTTTGTTTTGATCTATTGCCCTGGCTCCAAGAACCGGAAAGCGGACGTCCTTTCCAGAAGTTTTACACCTGAAGATTGCCATACCGAGGTTTTGGATCCTGTTATTCCTCCCGTCAAAGTCATTGCCTCCTTGTTCCCTTGCTTCGTCAGTCAAATCTTGTCTGGTCAGTCCTCTGTTCCTCCACATACAGCCATTGGAATGGCTTTTGTGCCATCTGAACTCCGTCTTCCTATTTTGCAGCAGAACAATTGTTCCAAGCAGGCTGGACATCCTGCCACTAAAAAGACTTTAGAGCTATTGAATCGACTCATCTGGTGGCCGACCATACGAAAGGATGTCAAAGACTTGTTGCTGCCTGTACTATTGTGCCACCACCAAGCCATGCCATTCCCGTCCCAGCAGTCTACTACAACCTTTACCCATTCCCTCTCATCCATGGACCCACTTAGCGGAGTTACCCTCAAATGGGAACACCATCATTTGGGTGGTTATTGACCGCTTCAGTAAAATGGCACACTTCATTCCCCTTTGGAAATTTCCCTCTGCAGTGGAACTCGCTCAGCTATTCATTCAATTTATTTTCCATCTGCATTTCTTCCCAGCGGAAATAGTCTCTGACAGAGGTTCCCAATTCATATCCCAGTTCTGTTGTTCTTTATGTAATTGGGTATTGCACTCCAATTCTCCTCTGCATAACATCCCCAAATAGATGGGGAATCATGTCTCCCTTTCTAAGGAGGATTAGTCTGATCTTCTCCCTTGGGTGGAATTCGCTCATAACAACGCATGTCACACATCCACTGGGAGATCGCACTTCCTGACTGTGTATGGACAACACCCTCAAGCATTTCCCCAAGATTTCCTCTTGTCAAATGTTCCTGCTGCGTGCTGCTCATGTGGCCCATATGTCTACTATTTGGTCTACCACAAAGGCTGACTTAATCGCAAATTAAGGTTCTCTCCAGATCAGTCTCCCCCTCCTTCTATCACTGTGGACGGTCAACAGGAGTACGAAGTAGAGAACATTTTGGACTCCAGATTTTTCAGGAGTTCTTTACAGTTCTTCATCAAATGGAAGGGCTTTGGTCCTGAAGAATGCTTCAGGGAAAAACATTTTGCTCCTCGGCTGGTGCAAGATTTCTATAGACAATTTCCCAGGAAACCGGGACAAATTGGTTCAGTGCCCCCCCCTGGGGAGGGGGTAATGTCCGGAGTGTCCGATGGTGCTCCGCTCCTCTTCTGCACCACTTTCAAGATGGTCGGCGCCCATAGCCGCCATGTGGACAGCGGCGCCAGCATAGTGATGCTGATGCACAGACGCATATGGTCATCACAACGCGTCTGGCGCCAGAATTCAAAATAAAAGGACGCCAAGGTCACAGGTTCAATGCCTGATAATAGGATTTTTTTAAGCATTCCTGGGTGTTCCTAAATTTATATTTATTGTATTCCTGTACTTTTGACCCTGCCTCAACCTTGACTTTGATATTTATCTGCCTGCCTATTGAGCTACTACTACCAAGGTCACAGGTTCAATGCCAGATAATAGATTTGTTTTAAGCATTCCTGGGTGTTCCTAAATTCATATTTATTGTATTCCTGGACTTTTAACCCTGCCTCAACCTTTATATTTATCTGCCTGCCTATTGAACTACTGCCTAGATTTGACTATGCTTATTCCTGTTCCCTTGTCTGTTACCGCAAACTTGGAATTTTACCCAAAGCTTTCTCCTTGGTCTGGACTTCCCCTGCTGGAAGCTGATAGGCCCCTGACACCTACCCACTCCTTTCCCACTGAGGAATCCCAGGTAAATTTTGTTATCACCCTCCTCCAGGGGGGATCCTCAGCTATGGGCATTTAGTCCATCCACTGCTGACCCAGCCCATCTCTCTCTAGAGACCTTCTTCAAGGGTCGAAGAGCTCATTCAGTTAATAAGATTGCAGAGCGTTTCCTCGTGAGGCATCTTTGGGCGACTCTGGAAAACGAATCTCCGCGTGTGATTAGCGCTCGCAATTTTTCATTTTAAGCCAGCGCAGAATGAGGGAAGGCGTTTGGGGAGGAAATTGGTCGCCGCAAAGATGAGGCGATTAGTCAGCAGGCGACCAAATTTCCACAAAACGCCCAGTGTGACCTTACCCTAAAAGGAACTATCTGCCATTGACTTTTACATGACTTTAGGATTCAGATTTTTAGCATCTTTGGAGTATAATAAATCTCAAAATATTTGCATTTTTTTCCTCTAAAAATTTGAACTATTCCCCTTTACAACTTGACCAGAAAAATGTGAGGTTTAATAAATATGCCCCTAAAACTGTACTGATAGCAGTAGATGGAGATACTTATTAATACAGTGTAAAATGCCAAATCTGTGCTTTCAGTTTGTTGTAAAATGTGAAAATATGTTTTCACATGAGACAAATTGAGAGAAAATATTATATTTTGTATATTTGTTTTATGTAGGGGCAAAAGCCTTGTGTCAGCAAAATCTAATTTAAAAAGAAAAAGTTAAATGCCTAAAAGAATTGTTCATTGTATTTTCTCCAGGCTTTGTGGGTTTTATTTGTGTGCTTCATACAATCAGGCAAATTTGTTTCTGATGAAACTCACTAAAGTGAGTGGTAGGGACCTTGGACTAAATCTGGATAAAGCTCCATCTGGGTAAATATAGTGGATAATAATTAGTGATGGGCGAATTTATTCGCCAGGTGCGAATTTGCAGTGAATTTGCGCGATTCACCGCCAGAGAATAAAGAGACGCCGGCACCATTTCGTGAATTTTTCGCAGTTTTGCGAATTTCGCTGGAAATTCATGAATTTTTCGGCAAATCTAAACGCCGCAAATTCGCCCTTCACTAATAATAATAAATAATGATAAATTATTTCTGTAAATTGACACATAATAGGCAATCTTATTATGCAGTCCTTTTAAAGAAAATGTTTAGAAAAAAATGGGACCAACCTGTGGATCTTTAATACCAAGCAAATCTTACCAATAAAGTACTGGAGGAATAGTTTACCTAATATGACTGTAAATTATTTTCCATGGTTGCAATGAACACACACAGACTGCTGGGTGTAACTGACACATTTCCCTTGCTCTAACTGGCTGGTACCAGCATTAGTTTGTAATTTGCAATGCACATCTCATAAACAGCATGTTTGAGTTTTTTTGTAGTAGATAAAAACAATAGGTTGAAGAAATACGTTGATAAAATATTAATATCTCACAAACTGTAAGAAAAAAAAAGTTTGTGGTCAACAAAATTTGGGGCCCATTTACTACCAATTGAATTGCTATATTTTCCACAAAACTAGAAAAATTTGTGGTTTTCCTAAATTTCCAAAAAGTCAAAAAATTCCAAATTTATTACGTGAAAAAATAACAAAACATTTAATACCAAACTTCGCAATATACTAGAAGTATATTATATAAAATATACAATAAGTTCAGTATATAAAATATGTCATTTTTAGCCATATTCATTTTTAGGGTTTAATTCTCCTTAAAATCAAATTGGACTGTTTTCAGATTTTCTTTCACTAGGAATCGTCTGAAGGATTTTTTTAGCACATAGTTCAGTGCTTTTTTTCATTCGCACTTTTTAGATTTGGATCTTTTAATAAATTCTATGACAATCATGGTTTTAGATGTTAGTTTCTAAAACTGCTAACATCTGACCTTTACGAATTAAGCCTCTACCCATCTGCTACAGTTTTGTGGATTTTTTATAATGCTGACATTTCCCTTTTAAAGTATTTAAAAGTATGATATAACCTGTTTAACACAATGTCTGTTTTCTTCTAACAACATATCTAAAAATAGTTAGATCTATCAAAAATTAACGAACTAGAAAAAAACATTCTTAGGAATAAGATGATCAGATTGTAAATATAATGCAATGTGTATACAGTTTTAACTGATAATTTGCCAACTGATTATGTAAAAAATGTACTTGTAATACTCACAGTTCATTGTAAAATAGTGTTTCCGTACCAGTGGAATCCTTTGTCATAAATATTCTGATTAAAATGTAAATTCAGCCACCCTATCAGCTCTCCATTAAGACGGCTTTTTAAATTCCCCCATTAATCAGTAGAGATATGTTTAAAATAATCCCATCCATTGCAACTGCTTATGACAGATAACAAATCTCTATATTTACCCCAAACATGTTCTGATCTATCAATTATGCCATAGTTCACCCTTGCGCTAATTGTGCATTTTCTCCTCGAATGCATTTGTGTTATCTCATAGGCTAATGAAAGCAAGAAAATCAATAAATATAAATTATACATGCAAAGGAGGACTGCTGTGAACATAATGTTTCTAATTAATTGCACTTGATTAATTTATATCCTTTAATTATCTTGCTAAGCCACAGACCGCATAAATATCGGAACAATCTGCGTATTGCTATGTCAGTCATAAAAAAACAGACGTAGTAGATCTATGAATCCTCACAAACTGCCGAGCCAGGATACATGAAATGGCATAATCATAGCATATAATTATCCTAGGGCTTTGAAGACAACCAGTAATAATGTATTAGTGACAGAGAAAATATGGTATGCGGGTGTTTGACTGAGGTTAAAACAATGATAGGACTTTAATTGTAGGGTTGACATGAATGTAACTGAGATATGATCGGAAAATTATTACTGTATTGGTCATATCCTTATTATGTTTTATACTATCAGAGCGTCCTTTAGAACACAACATTGTAAAATAAATCAGGGCCAGTTTTACTAATACAGCTATGCTGCGTTATATCTTTCAAAATTTGCAGTGTTTAATGCTACAGGTAACACAGTTGAACAATCATTCCTGAGCAAAATCTCATATCTTAACTTTTTTTGCCAAAAAATTTAAGAAACCCCAGAAAAATTTGCAAAATGTTCAAATTTAGTGATGGGCGAAAAAATTCGCCTGCGGCAAATTTGCGGCGAATTCCCGAAACTCCTGTGAAAATTCGCAGGCAAATCAAACAATTTTGGACAATAAGTTGACGGAGCTGTAAATTTTCGACTTTCACTCATTTTTTAAAAAATGTTTGTGTTTCACAGGAGAAATTAGCCCATCACTATTCAAATTCTTGGAAATGCATTGCAATCAATGGCCATTTTTTCTCTGCACTTCTTCATTTGTGTTGTTTGCATTGGAGCAAATGGGCATTATCTTCCACCATTTTCCCTCAAAACTGAATGGTGTTTTGTTGGTGTTTTTTCTGGCACAAAAATCTGCATTTCTTTCTGGTGAAAAAATATGCATTGCAAAATTCTAATACTGCCATTGACATTTTTTGTTTTTTTTTTTCTGCAAAACAAAACACATGACAAAATTTTAGTTTAGATTCACAAAAAGTCACTAAAAACACAAATTTCGTGTGCTAATGCCTAATGGAAAGATTTGTCTAATGCTTATAAATGATTTCTGCCTATAGTTGGTACCCAAAAATGGGTCACTGGGATGATTAGGAGTGTCCCTACAATCCCAAAGAAATGAGCTCCTACAAAAACATATTTCTTTTTTAGTTTTTTTTTTTTGCTTCAACATTTTATTTTTTTATATATTTAAACATTCAATGCATTCACAAATAACAAAGCTGTACAAAAAATAAATAAATTAAATAAGGGAGCTGTGCTTTAATACTGTGGTGGGCCTTTTATTAATGACAGGGCTGGCCATTGGAAGGCCTCTAGGGCTGATTATGACCCTCTAAGAGATTTGTATGCCCTTTCATTCCTATACACCCTCTTGTCATGTTATATATTGTATTATCAGCCCTTTACATGAAAGAAATGGAAATCATTAGGCATAACTGCTATTCTAAAATAAGCAGTGGCAATTCTTGTTCAGAAAGTAAATAATACATGCATTTTAAAACAGGCCAATTGTATTAACTATTCAAACTTTCAGCACATGCAGTGCATCCAGCATAAGTAAACATAAGGAAATAAGCCTATTCTTTAAAGGCTTTACAGTATAACTAGGAATGAATCAACATATATAGCAACACAAAACATTCATATACAAAAACATGCTTTGTACTATGTAAAACATTGCAAATGTGAGGCACAATTAGTAAGCAGGTTTATAAATAAGAAAGCATATTGCATTGAAAGGAACAGTCAGAATGTATTCTTGAAGGTGTGTTTTGTGACTGGCAGGGTCCTAGAATTTAATAAAGGTATTCTTTAAACTGTGTCATTGATTGGCAGGGTTCTAGAGATTAATACAATTTGAAATATAAGAGGAAGCTAATAAAACAATGAAGAGTAAGTCATGAATTTTTCAGGATGGACAAGACTTAGTGGGAAGGCAGCGGAGTTATTTTAATAGGTAGGAAAGGAAAGTTTACAAGTGTGTGCAAAGGTAGTCACCTATTCTGATACCCTGACATGTGCTGAACATTTTAAACATATATTTATTTAAGTGAATATTTTCTATAATTAATGTAGCACCTATTTGGCTGATTTTGACACATAACAACTAGTGTGATAGAGCATGGGCTACACACAACCCTCTTTTACCAGGGTGGGCTTTCGCTACTTGGAAATAAAATGTGTTGATGTTATTGATCTACAACTCACTACTGCCAAAGATGTAAAATAACAGATGAATATTACACAAAAATACAATGTTTTTGGATCAGCGCCTAAAGCAAACGGAGAGAGCAGAAACAAACAAAGACAGAAAATATGGTGTAGTATTTTTTGATTTGTTTGGGACACCCAGTGTTTGGAAAAATAAAGTGAATATTTATATAAATTTTCCTCTAAATTAATTCTTCCTCCAGTGTGACATACAATTATGTATTTTCCCAAAGGGCACCTTCACCTTCACCAACTTTGGCTAAATTGCCTACTCACAAGATAGCAGTAGGGTTATCGCATGTAGTAATAGTACTCATGTATCCTTTGTTTTTCCCAAGCAGTACAGTATCCAGTATCCTCCCCGATCAATATTCAGACTCCAAAGCAGGGATATAAACAGATCATAGTATAATATTGTTTTATTAAGAAAATGTTAAAGTTAAAATTCACACTCACATGAGTTAAAAGTCATGTATAAGCGTAAGTCCTTCTTTTTGCAGGTACCGCGCAGTGTTTTCAAAAGGGGAGAAGACATTTGCCGGCGTCTCCTTTCCCTCGTGGTATTTTCCCTGCTGCTTATGTCACTTCCGCCTAACGCGTTTCACCAATCGGCTTCCTCAGAGGCATGACATGTTCCTCCTGCGTCTTCCCTTGTTGTAATTTATTGTTGTAAAATAACAGATGTTGGATGCCAGGGGTTCACAAATAGCACAGGCTTTATTCAGATACAAAGCACCACAGGGTTATAATACTCACAACTGAGGTAGATCAAAGTACATGCCAGGTACATTCAAAGGTGTATCAGACACAGCATGGAAAGACATCCACAATAGGAATAGCACAGGAAGTTGGTAGGATCACCTTCCAGGGTTTCAGTACCTCATGTGGCCTGGATTACATGCAGCAGATGTGAAACAGGGTTAGAACATAGCCTGAATCTCTTGTCAGTACTGTGGTCACTACAGGCAAAGCAGAGCCTGGGGGAGAGCTTCTCCCTTCTAACCTCCTTGTTGGAGCTTGACGTGCTATAAAAAGAAATATCCTATACACTGGCTTCACCTCATTCACAGGTCCCTGTACCCCGACTTCACTAAAGGGGTTGTCCCTTTAGGGCCTAACACTTCTGGGGCCTTGTTGACTCCAGGCTCAGTGGAACAACTGCCCAGGTCAACTGCTGCAGGCCAAATAGGTAGTGATCCACCCTGCAAAGCACTTTGTTACAGCACTGCAGGTGGTCACTACACTACCTAGAACCAATAGAATGGGTATGCAAATAATGTATAATATGTTATATGGGGTTTAACCCAGCAACAGGGAAAGGAGGCACTGGCAGGGAATGAAGCCCTAAGGGCCATTACACTTATGGGTCCCTACATAAACTTTAGCAAATTCTATAAATTACCATACTTAGTTGTCCTTCCAGTTGAGGAGCCACCTGTCGGTAAGCCCAACAACGTAGCAGTTCCAGAACACTCCTGCTAAGGCTTCTTTCCATGCTATAAGCATAAATATGTCCATTAAATTTATTTTACAGATGGTCACCCTCGCAAAAACCTTTTGCTCTGATTTAAGGGGCCCTAGCGTGTGAAAACCATTACATATAGAGATTTTCACCTCTATTTGTTAAACTTGTGTGAGAATTATAAGATGTAAACAGATGTATTGTATCTCTCTATCTCACCTCTCTTCTCAGTTCAAGACTGTGTAATTCTAACTTTCCATTTTCAATTTAACATTCTCACTTGTAAGTGAATTTCTTCTTTATGGACTGTATTTTCAATTAGTGTAGTTTATTAAGTTTAAAATAAATGTGCTGTTATGCATATGCTGGAAGAATCAATAATAATGCTCAGTTGATGTTGCAGAGACTGGATGCATAGTGATATTGAGAAGAGATTATTTTGGTGTTGTCATCATCATCATTAAAGAAGTGTTATTTTAAACTATATGATTAAACAAATGTACCATTGTTTATGGTATAAGTAGAACGATAAATAGAGGTTTGCAAACAATAGGGAAAAATGTAAAATCTACTAACAGGAGCAAGTTGTGTGTGTTGCCCATAATGACATTTGTAGACCAATGTCAGGCACAATTAGTTGGGCATCTGGTATGGGTCATCTGACTTCAATTGTTCAACTCAAACCTCCATGTAAGGGGTGGCATGTGGACAACCTTTAGGACACTCCTTTCCAACATGTCATACAAAAAAGCACATCCCAAACTTGTATGCATGCCTAATTCATGGGTTAAGTACAGGGTTTTTTTGTGCATAGAGCTCTCTGTATTTTACCTTGTAAATAATAAGTAAGGTAGAGAAGAAGACTAAAAGAGAAATATCTGACTAGATGTTAAAACATAGATCATACATGTCTAGTGGTCCTGTGTGGCTAAGAAAAGGTTCTGAGAAGTTTTACAGAATATTAATTAATAGGGTATGGCCTTTTGAAGATAACAAAGATTGAAAACAAACATTGTTATGGTTACTTACAATGCCCCATATCACAATTCCCATTTTTTGCACTTTCCAAACTGCATAGTACATGTGTAGAGGCCTTTTCAAAAGGAGCACAGAGGGCTGTGGCATGCCCAATCAGTTTAACATTGACTGTGTGTTAGTCATGGCTCAATCTAAGAGGGGCTGGAGTGGAGGAAGCTAGTTGAATTTTAAACTGGTGCTCAGTGCACAGACCATCAACCATGGCGGTGCAAGTTTTTTTGTGTCCCCTGCTCTTACAAGTAAATAATGCCTTGTAGCTTAGATTTGTTAATTTTTATTAGAATCAAAGAAAGTACACTAGTTTAGCTTTGCAGCATGAACTACATAAACATAATGGGCAGGGCCAGATTTACATAGTGGGCACCCCTAGACCCGCTGCCATTCATCACCCCTGTCCCCTCTCCTTCATTCGTGCACATGAGTATATATATTTTGTGCATACTGCTACTGAAAAATGTCTTACCCTTTAAACAAAACAGGGATTGTTTGACCATATATTGCAATATATTGCAATATATTTAAACTGGTACGTCAAAGTAATCCCATATCTGGCCAGTCCTACGCTTAATTTTCATCTGATTCATTAAGAATTCTATTTCTTCATTATACATTTTACAAAGGGACTAAGTTTTACCTGCAACTTACTAGCTTTCTCAAACTTTTTAAGAAAGGTACAGTTCAGTTTTGCAAGAATATTTTTTCAGGGGGTTATATATTGAGAGTGCTGAGGCTAACTAGTTTAGTATGTAAATTAAGCTTTGCCCACATGCACCCAATAAGAAAGGTGAGGAGCGGCATTTCAGCTTGTTTTGTTTTAAAAAACTTTATATTTTGTGGAGGTGGCTTTCTCCTTAAATGCTCGCTCTCCCAACCGCCGCCCAATGGTGTCTTTGGAAGAGATCATGCTAAATAAAGAGAAAACCAGGTATGGTCTTTCTCTCCCCAAAGATAACACTTTATTTTTTCACTTAGGATAGGACTGACGCATCGACACTGCCTTGACGGGGCGCGTCAGCTTATGCATGCTTTGTACAAACTTTGTAACTTAAAGTGTCTTTTTTTAAGAAAGTTACAGTTCAGTTGTGCAAGAATATTTTTTCAGTGGGTTATATATTGAGAGTGCTGGGGCTAACCTTTTTAGAATATATGTGTATATGTGTATTTAGATAAGTTATTGCAACCGGTGGTTCGAAACACTGTATCATACTTGAGAGACACACCCCATTTTCTTGAGTGTATTAGACAGCTTAAGCTACCTATGGATAGGGACATCTGCTTAGCAACTGCAGATGTATCTAGCTTGTATACTAGCATCCCGCATGATGAAGGAATGGAGGCAGTATTCAGATCCTTGGTTCAGAATTGTGATTTTGATGGCCCTCCGAAACAGTTTATAATTACACTATTGGAGTTATGTCTAAAATGTAACTATATTTTGAAAATCAATATTATCTACAGCGGACTGGTACAGTGATGGGGGCAACAATGGCCCCTGCATAAGCTAACCTCTTTATGCACCAGTACGAAGGGGAGCATATTTTACAAAAATACGGAGAACGTTTGATTTGCTACAAACGCTACATTGATGGCATGTTCATAGTGTGGGATGGTGATCAGGATTCATTTAATGAGATGATAAATCACTTGAATGTTTTACCTTCACCTATTCGTTTTACAGCTCACTGTGACCCCCGTACGGTACAATTTCTGGACGTAGAGATCGGGAAAGAACACGATAGACTACACTATTCTCTGTATCTTAAGTTAACCGATAGGAACACGCTATTACACAATTCTTGCCGATATCACAATTCTGCCATGTCTTAAGAAACAATTCAGACAGCGTCAAATGTGAAGCCCAGGTCAAAGAAATGTGGGATAAATTGAGAGAGCGGGGGTATGAAACCAGAATACTCCAGCAGGCATTGGATCTGGCTAGACGCAGGATTAATAACTTCGCAAATAGTCCTAATGATAGAACTGGGTGGATGCAGGCCTGGATTTGTGGAAAGGCCACCTAGGCCCGGGCCTAGGGTGGCAGGATTTTAGGGGGCGGCATTCTGCCTAACCACACCCACATTGGTTAAAAAACTCTGGGGATACACAGGATACACAGGTATGCTCCGGTCCCAATGATGAAAATTTGCATGAAAAAGGGGAGGGGACATGGGCGACGAACAGCAGTTGGCCTAGGGGCTCCAGCTATGTAAATCCGGCCCTGGGTGGATGACGTTTGCAACTAGGTATAACACATCCTCTTACCTTATAGATAAATTGGTGAAAGACAATTGGCCTATTATTAGGGCGGACAAGGATCTGTTCAGATTGTGACCTAATCCACCAATGATGGCGTATAGTAGAGGACAAAATCTGCGTGATTTACTAGTTGCTACAGATCCAGTGGGGTGTTACCAGAGACCACAGACTGGTTGGCTTAAGGCTGGGAAACCGGGGTGTTACAGGTGTATTAGTTGCACGTCCTGCAGGTATATGTCCCCTGGGGAGGTGTTTTACCATCCACACACGGGGCAGAAAATAAAAATTAAACATCATATCACATGTACAACCACTCATGTCATATACATGATAACATGTCCGTGCGGACTTTCCTATATAGGCAAAACAGACAGAACTCTGAGATTGCGTATGGACAGACATAGGTCCGCAATAAGTACAGCCTATAGGGATGAAAAATTGGTGAAACCAGTCGCTAAACATTTCCTTGACAAGGGACATAGATTGCCTACGTTTAAATACATAGGTATTGACCATGTCCCAGAACCTAGAAGGGGTGGTGACAGATCAAAATTATTGTTACAAAGAGAAACATATTGGATAAAAAGATTAGGTACTATGACACCAAAAGGATTGAATGAACAATGTTTCTTTAATTGTTTCCTTAGTCAGAGATAAAACAGTTACATTTAAAACAAAGTCCTTTGGCAGCTGAGAAGTGTATAACTCAATTTCAACAGAATGTATTTTAAAATGTAATATTTAATATTTACTGTTTGGATTATTTATGATGTATTTAAGGATTATTTATTGTATTTATTATATGGAGGTGATATCGCTAGATGTCACATTAATGGCTTAATGTCTTAATAACAATTAACCTCTAAAATGACCAATGAAAAGGGGATTATGTAGTGATGATGTCTAACGGTATTCAGTGATGGTGGTTAGTGTGTAACACTTGGCACGCCCTTTTGGGGCCATATGTATTTAATCAGTATTTTTGTATAGATACAGTATGTAATCTTGATAAAGGCTCACGAGCCGAAACGTTGATTACTTCAAACATGTTGAAATAAACTATTTTTTATTAAAGAAATCCCAGGAGTGCGCTACCACATTTTCTTGTATATATGTATATATATATATATATATATATATATATATATATATATATATATATATATATATATATATATATATATATATATATATATATATATATATATATATAATTAAAACAACAAAAATGCTGCTCATCCCTTTTTATTGGGTGCACATGGGTCAGGTTTGATATGCATACTACTACAGAAATTAACCCCAGCACTCCAATATATAGCTCTCTGGGAAAACCTTTTTTTTTTTTGCACAAAGTATGCATAAGCTGATGCGCCCCGTCAAGGCAGTGTCCAAGCGTCAGTCTTAACTAAGTGAAAAAAGAGAGAGTGTTATCTTTGGGGGGAGAAAGCACATACCTGCTTTTCTCTTTATTTAGTGTAATCTCTTCCAAAGACACCATTAAATGGGGGTTGGGAGAGCAGGTATTAAAGGACCAGTAACATAAAAAAATGTAAAAAAAATTTGTTATTACACATCAAAAAAAACAAAACACCAACATAAATTATACTTTAAAATCACAAAGCCTTTATTAAGAAATAACTTACAGAAACTGCACTTCCTGTCCTGTACAGAAATGGTGAAAGGGCGACCATCGATCCTGCTGGGCTCTATTTCTTCTCCTGGCTACTCTGCTGAGAGCGTATGAAGGAGCAACTATTCACTGGCATGCATTGCCTCTCCTCGGCTCTCCTTCACTGTGCATCGGTTTCCCTCCTCCTTGCTGCTCCCCCCAGCCAGATCCCCTGACCAGAATGATGGATGATCGGCCCGCTTCACACTTCACAGCTGCACAGCCTTGAGAAATTGTACCTTTATTGCTGCGTATGAACGGTGCGCAGGGGGAAGATGAGACTAGGTTAACACATTCCGATTACAGAGAAAGCTGCTCAGTCCTTGCATTTTAATCCTGAACTCTTGTGCCGCGGGCTTGTGGTGATCTGAAGTTTAGGAAATACATCGCTACTTCCCTCCCGTCTGTAAATAGTTACTCCTTCACACGCTGTCAGCAGAGTAGCCAGGAGGAGAAATAGAGCCCAGCAGGATCGATGGTCGCCCTTTCGCCCTATCAAAATAACTTCCTGAGGACAGCTTGAGTTGGGAGCCGAAAAAGTTGAAATAAATATATATACATTTTTTTCACCTTCAAAAGACCTGGTTGTGCGGTTCTTTTGTTATTTTGATGTTTATCATATAACCTGCACCCAGGCATTGGTCAGATCTTGGGAGTGCTCCAGGTCGCTAGTGTGTATGTATATGTGTGTGTATGTATATATATGTATATATATATATATATACATATAAATATCCCATAGGTGACGGCACTCCACAAATAATCAGGATACACAGGTCATCTAGTCAATATTTGAGGTTTATTGGTGGATCAACGTTTCGATTCCGTATTGGAATCTTCGTCGTTCTCACCCTGCTGAAGATTCCAATACGGAATGGAAACGTTGGTCCACCAATAAACCTTGAATATTGACTAGATGACCTGTGTATCCTGATTATTTGTGGAGTGCCGTCACCTATGGGATATTTGTATAATTTTACAGACTGGCACCCAGCACTTGGATTTTCACTTATGGTGTGCGTTCCATACTCGTTTGGACTATATATATATATGTCACTCCAAAATGGCAATCGGACTAGTCCCTGGAGCAACTTGTACTATGAGCTATATTCCATATTTATATTCCTGTATTCCCGCACTTGCTAAAAAGCCATCCAACAACTTCTTAAAGCTATCTAATGTATCAGCCTGTACCACTGATTCAGGGAGAGAATTTCACATCTTCACACTTTTCACTGTAAAAAACCCCTTCCGAATATTTAGGAGGAAACTCTTTTCTTCTTATCGGAATATATATTTATACATAGTTATCATATCATATCACCCCTTAAATGCCTCTTCTCCAGCTTGAGCATCCCCAATTTGGCCAGTCTTTCTTCATAGCTAAGATTTTCTATCCCTTTTACCAGCTTAGTTGCCCTTCTCTGGACCTTCTCTAATATAATAATGTCCTGTTTAAGAGATAGAGACAAAACTGTACTGCATATTCTAGATGGGGCCTTACCAGTGCTCTATAAAGTGGAAAAATGACCCCCTCCTCCCGTGAATCTATGCCCCTTTTAATACAGCTCAATACCTTATTTGCCCTTGATGCTGCTGACTGGCATTGCATGCTACAGCCAAGTTTATCATCTACAAGGACTCCAAGGTCCTTTTCCATAATGGATTTGCCTAGTTCAGTCCCATTAAGGGTATAAGTGGCTTTGATATTTTTACATCCCAGGTGCATGACTTTACATTTATCAACATTGAATCTCATTTGCCACTTAGCTGCCCGATTGCCAGTTTGTCAAGATCCTGTTGCTAGGATACCACATCCTGGATGGAATTAATAGGGCTGGATAGTTTTGTGTCATCTGCAAACACTGATACATTACTTACAATACCCTCCCTTAAGTCATTAATAAACAAGTTAAATAAAAGTGGACCCAATACTGAGCCCTGAGGGACCCCACTAAGAACCTTACTCCAAGTAGAGAATGTACCATTAACAACTACCCTCTCTACCCGATCCAGTAGCCAGTTTCCTATCCATGTACAAACGACTTCATTAAGCCCAACAGACCTTAGTTTAGAAAGCAGTCGTTTGTGGGGCACAGTATCAAACACTTTGGCAAAATCCAAATAGATCACATCTATTGCCCCCCCCACTGTCCAGCATCTTACTTACCTCATCATAAAAAGCAATCAAATTTGTCTGACATGACCTATCCTTTATAAAGCCATGCTGATTGCTGCTCATAATGCCATTCACTAGGACAAAATTGTGAATGTGATCCCTTAACAAGCCTTCAAATAATTTGCCCACTACATATGTCAAACTTACATGCCTATAATTGCCAGGCTGAGATTGTAATCCCTTTTTAAATATTGGAATGATATCAGCTTTTCTCCAATCCATTGGTACCATACCAGATGAAAGTGAATCTGAGAAAATCAGAAATAGGGGCTGGTCTAAAACTAGGGATGCACCAAATTCAGGATTCAGTTTGGGTTTCGGCCAGGATTTGGCCTTTTTCAGCAGGATTCGGATTCTTCTGCCCGGCTGAACCGAATCCACATCCTAATTTGCATAAGCGAATTCCTGCATTTCGCTACCGGTGAATAAATTTGCGTATCTCCCACGATAATTCGCCGGTGAAAATTCGCAGGGTCAATTTCTGATTTTCACGATTTTTATGTGAAAAGGTTCGAATTGCTCGATTTTTTTGTGAAAATGTTCGAAGTGCTCGATTTTTTTTGTGAAAACATTAAAATTGCTCTATTTTTCGTGAAAACTTTCGAATTTCAAAATTTTTTGGTGAAAACTGTAGAATTTTTTCGGGAACTTTCTGATTTCACGCAAATTTTCACCATTTCGCAAATTTTGCTGGAAATTCCCGATTTTTTCAGCAAAGCCAAACAGGAGAAATTCGCCCATCACTAGAGATGAGCCAACAGTGCAGCTATGAATTGAGCCTAGGAACTCAGACTCCTCCATTGTATACACTGAAGAAAAAAACTGATTTAGCACACTTGCCTTTTCTGCATCTGTTACAACCATACCGGTACCATTATTTAATGGAGCAACACTCTCAACCTGCATCTTTTTACTATAAATATATTTAAAAAACTTTTTGGCATTAGTCTTAGCCTCTGCCGCATTGCACTCTTCATTTCCTGTCTTTGGCTTCCGGATTGATGATTTACAACATTTATTATAGTATTTATATTCATTAAATACAGCTTCTGTCCCAACAGATTTGTAGTTTAGAAATGCCTTTCTCTTCTTTCCTATTAACTTCTTTACTTCTATATTAAGCCACATAAGGTGATTCTTACAGCTTCTACATTTAATCCTTAAGGGAATAAATTGAGAACAGATTTAATATAATTTTAAATGACAACCATTTCTGTTCTGTGTTTTTAGATTAAAACTTAATGCCCCAATCAATGCTGTGAAGGGCACTAAAATTAGCTTTTCTGAAATTCATGGTTTTTGTGGCCCCAGTATATATTTGTTTTTTGCACCAGACATTATAATGATATAACATTATGGTCACTATTATCACTATTACCACTATTGTGCAATTAGTTATTAGTTTTTTTCTATATTATGATGATAATTTCCCTCTTTTTGGCTCTGTTTCCTGTTTCTCTTAAAGGCTCCCCTAAAGGGTCCTTAAACTGTATTTTCTATCTTTACAACCAACTAGTCTTTCAAGTAATCATAAGTCCTTACGTGTCACTCTAGTATGGCCCTATCTATTAGTTTGGGCTGTCCCAACACATTGACTCCTTCTACAGCCAAATTTATGTGATAACTAGTAGCCATAATTGTGTATTTAATCCATTTGTTCCCATAATTGTGCGATCTCTCTTTTGACTGCTTTAATGTGCAATTTAAAACTGCCGTATATACAGCATTATCTCGGTTTGATTTTCACAGTATTTTTATTTTGCGCTGCTTATGCCTTTTTTCTATAACATTTTTGACAAGCAGTCAGGGTTCACGTTTAATCAATTTTTTGCTCCACATCATGTTTGTGGTGCACATGCTGCACTTTTGGGATAATGACCCCCCCCATAAATAGACCACATCAATTGTTTTCAACTTTTTCAATATTGTTATATAAATGGTTCTGAGAGGTAAAGTTCAACCAATCCCTTTTCTTTTATTGGGTTTAGGAAACCTGTCCCCTAGTTGCTACATTGTTTGTTACTTCATTCCCTGTTATGTGTTTCTTGCACCGTCCTTAGCTATATAGTATGTAATAAGGGGCCTCTAATCTACGAGCCTTACACAGTTCTTACCGCATTTTTGATAGTTTAACTCTTTGAGACTGCACTATGTTTTGGTTCTGGATAAGACCCTTCTGCCTTATCTTGTTTATTATTTTTTGCCATTTTTGGACCAGTGCCTGGGCAACAATCCTCAACCTGCTATGCAATATCTAGTTAATCCTATATGCCTCACTTGCATCTTTGGTTATCCCCAAGGAACTGCATTAACTACTTTGTTTCTTTGTATTATGTTATGAATAATCCAACACCAGCAGCTTGATTTTAATGATTTTCCATAACTAGCTGCATCTACAGGTATGGTTTGCTTTCATTTTATTTACTTTTACTATCTTTTGTTAGGCAGGTTTTCTTTATTTTTTTACTCCCAATTTGAGTTTCTATGGTAATTAATTGGATTCCTGTTTTTGGTGCCATGTTTTGCACAGGGGTGGAGTTCTTAAGGGTTTGCACTGCTTACACTCTTTTTTTTTATTTTATTTTTTTTGAAACATTGGAATTTCTTTTGTTTTTCCATTAAAATCAGATACTCTAACTGAGCCTGAGGTATTTTTTTGCTATATCTATATCTACAGTATATATATATATATATATATATATATATATATATATATATATATATATATATATATATATATATATATATATGGAAAAATACAAGATTCCTCTGCACTCAACCCATTATCAATATATTTAAGACAGAGACATTTTGTGCATACTGCTACTGAAAAATGCCTTACCCTTTAAACAAAACAGGGATTGTTTGTCCATATATTGCAATATATTTAAGCTGGCCAACTAGGTCAAAGTCATCCCATATCTGGCCAGTCCTACGCTTAATTTTCATCTGATTCATTAAGAATTCTATTGCTTCATTATACATTTTACAAAGGGACTAAGTTTTACCTGCAACTTACTTGCTGCTTTCAAAGTAAAACTCCCAAACTTGGCTGCCCTTTTATTAGACACCAGTGGGATCACCTGACTATAGCTGGGAAGGGTGGGTGCTACAACATGGAGCTGGTCACGGCTCCTGTATAACTATAACAAACAAGGGAAAGTTGTGCTCAACACTAATTTTTAAAATCATTAGGCGGGGGTGCAATGAGGCTGTGACCACAAAACACATATGGAAAAATACAAGATTCCTCTGCACTCAACCCATTATCAATATATTTAAGACAAGAGACATTTTGTGCATACTGCTACTGAAAAATGCCTTACCCTTTAAACAAAACAGGGATTGTTTGTCCATATATTGCAATATATTTAAGCTGGCCAACTAGGTCAAAGTCATCCCATATCTGGCCAGTCCTATGCTTAATTTTCAACTGATTCATTAAGAATTCTATTGCTTCATTATACATTTTACAAAGGGACTAAGTTTTACCTGCAACTTACTTGCTGCTTTCAAAGTAAAACTCCCAAACTTGGCTGCCCTTTTATTAGACACCAGTGGGATCACCTGACTATAGCTGGGAAGGGTGGGTGCTATAACATGGAGCTGGTCACTGCTCCGGTATAACTATAACAAACAAGGGAAAGTTGTGCTCACCACTAATTTTTAAAATCATTAGGCGGGGGTGCAATGAGGCTGTGACCACAAAGTACATATGGAAAAATACAAGATTCCTCTGCACTCAACCCATTATCAATATATTTAAGACAGAGACATTTTGTGCATACTGCTACTGAAAAATGCCTTACCCTTTAAACAAAACAGGGATTGATGTCCATATATTGCAATATATTTAAGCTGGCCAACTACGTTAAAGTTATCCCATATCTGGCCAGTCCTACGCTTAATTTTCATCTGATTCATTAAGAATTCTACTGCTTCATTATTAACTTAGTCCCTTTGTAAAATGTATAATGACGCAATAGAATTCTTAATGAATCAGATGAAAATTAAGTATGGATATACTTGGAACTATTGAATACAGCTTACTGTGCTTATTTCTATTTTATGTGTATTCCCCTTAGAACAACTTTGGACAGAAGGCCTAACAGGCAGGGTAATAACTTATTTTGGATTAATTAAATGAATTATTTTAAAGAAGATTAACTTTTTATTCAAACCTTCCATTTTTTTGTTGAAATGTGTTCTAATTAGATATAGAAGTGGTGAGGTATTAAACTAGTTCATTTATATAAACAACTGAATCTTCCTTCTCAGCATTTTATGGGTAATATTGTGTGTCAGTAGGACAAGTTTGTGTTTTCAAAATTGATACTTTTTAATGTTTTTATCTTTTGAGTATAAGAGACAGTTACCTAACTACTTTGTATCCGTTTTATCTTTATTACAGACACATGGTTCTTTTTTGCACTTTTAAGGGATTGAATGCCCTGGCACAATTGGACTTTTTCACAGAATTTTTGGTGTTTTAAACAACATGTTTTTATGTAATATTTTGTAATGCTTTTTAAAGTTTTTTTAAAAAAAATTTTCTCCACATGTTATAAAGCCATTGGTTGAGAACTTTGTCTTTCAAACTGAATGTTTGCAATTATGTATGCTAATTATTTTAATTGGTCACTCTTTATATGGTTTGCACTTTGGTCAGTTTGTATGCTTGATAAAGGGGGTCACCCCGAAACGTTGCACGTCTGCACAAGAAATAAAAGCAAGGGGGAACCCTGCATTTCACTTGCCTTGAGTGCCAGAGTTTTTCTCGTTCGATTAATATTGTGTGTCGCAATCCTGGAAATCAGATTTGTTGTGTGAAGCCACAAACTTAGAAAAATTCCAGGCATTTTCACACATACAGTATAGTTATATGATATATAAATAAGCTACTAATTAGGACTACTGCCCATTTCTGTAAAGACAGATTGCACCGCATGTAGTGTTTATACTGACATAATTGATAAAGCAGACCTGCATATCCATCTAACTGTGAAGGGATGGACATGGCTATGCCAATACACAAGCCATTTATTAGTGTGCACCCTCTGTTATTGCTTGCTTAGCAGACAAACACTGGTTGCAAATGCTATCCAAAAGAATAAAGCTTAAAAAAAAAAAGATTTACCATTGTGGTAAAATTAGTATTTAATAAGTTTAAATAAATTTAAATAAGAAAAGGAATTGTAACTATGTGCATTGAACTTTTTGAAGTAAATGTATTGTAAATACAGTCCATTTAAATCCTATGTCATAATGGTATATCCATGTATCCATATTATTGAGCTTTGCATGTTAATTTCAACAAATAGATTATTTAATTGGGCACATAACTTGCATGATATATTATATTATATGTTCATATATATTTTCATTCTTTCTTATATTAATGCTTTAGCCATTTTTATAACATTACGTGTATATACAGTATTTTCATTTTGATTAAAACAATGTAGTTAAAGCAACAACAAATTCTTTGCATTTTTTAAGAAATATTTTTCTATAATGTCTGAATATTATCTTGATTGATAGGACATTGTGTGAGCAGTATTCTGTATGTTGAGTTGATTCAAGGGATGTACAATAGGCCCACTCGTAGACAGAAGAACACAGCCAACACTAATATATTGTTTGAATTTTGTAATGATGTTCATCTCTACTCTTTCAATATGTACAGCATTAGGTATATTATGGTGGTGCATATTCTTGAGCTCTGGTATTCTTAGCAATCCACTGATAAAAGTAATTGTTTCTCATGTCCTCAGTTATATCTCATAAAAATGGTTTGGTTACATTGCAAGCCTATGCCAAGCAATTTATTAATCCTTGAATGCTTTTACTTCATTTATTCTATACAAATTATAACACTATTAAGAGATTAAAGGGGGATGCAATATGCTTCATTAGAGCTAAAAACGTTTGCAAACATGTTAGCAACCTCAAAGACTTCCTCACAATTATAAAGACCCCGAGGTTAAGTTATGTTTTACTCAGGCAGTTTCCCTTGTATTTGGACACCTAAGTGGTCCTTTGATTCACCCAGGAAGCTATTGCCCTTTTCCTGGTAATTTGATATAGTTCAAGGTTTGCTCAGTCGGTGGCAGTATACGTTTGTATAAAAAGGCAGAGCATACATGTGCTCAGGGCTTTTTTTCCTGGATCCCACTTTGTGGGGAGGTGGGTACAGGATTGGGTCTGGGCAGTTGCCAGGCCTGTTAGTTAAAGTTCAGTACAGTTAACATTGGTATAATTGCAGGTCTAGGTTGTTGAACTGGACATCTGAGGGCCCCAATGAGGCGGATAGTGGGGTTGGTACACTTGGGGTGATCAGCCACAGGCACAGAAACACAATTGGGTTAGTTTAGGCAGGAGATTTTCCAGGGAGCAAAACACCACCGGGGAGTGGGTGAGCTCAGAGGCAAGAGGTCTACCATGGAAGCAAGATACTACAAGAGAGTGGGTGAGCACAGGGGGGAGCTGCCAGATAGCAAGATACCACAGTTATGTAGTAATGTATGGGGCCTATGTATGTATGAATATATCATGTCTTTCCTAACATACAGTGCCTAACACGGAAACACTTTAGTATTTAGCAATGTTAGGAAATTTTGTATTCATAAATACATAGGCCGCATATATATTGTTACATGTAAGTTTACCTCTGCTGGAGAGAGGATCACCAATATAGGCAGTACTACCACTTAGAAGGAGATTTACCAAAAGTATTTCCTATCTGTGAGTGTTACAAATTACAATCTATGAAGTGGATCTCTGGGATTGATGTGAATTTGTACAAATTGCCATTGAGAACTATTGCACTCACTAGATACCTGTTGGCTTTTTCAATAAAGAGGTTCATCTGGTTTGAAGCAACAATTACACTGCAGTCAATTTTAATATGGTTGATCTGTGCACCAGGAAACATGTCACAATTTGCCTGAGGGTGCTTAAAGGGCCATTTGGGAGTTACAGGGAGTTGCCCATAGCTCACAGGTGCTGGGTC
The DNA here is from genome assembly GCF_017654675.1 of Xenopus laevis. Classification (NCBI taxonomy): domain Eukaryota; kingdom Metazoa; phylum Chordata; class Amphibia; order Anura; family Pipidae; genus Xenopus; species Xenopus laevis. The sequence goes on along the minus strand of NC_054378.1, from coordinate 31,589,478 downwards.
ACATTGGATGCAAGTCACACTATTCACACACTTCTCAGGCCCACCCACAGGTGTGCTACACAATGTTTGATAACAAATGGCTTTTGAAAACATGCACAGTGTATGTAATAAAATTTCACAACCGCAAAGAGTTTTTTTGCACCAAAATATTTGACTGTACTCTGACCAAATCTGCACTGGCTTTCCCCCCCTATTTATCTTTAATTTCGTGTGCAGGGAAAAAGCTAGATAAAATCCTGAAAAAGTTCAAAACCTCAAATTTTTCGGATTTGTCGCCAAAAACCACAAAATCTTTGGAGTACTGAATGACAGATGATGATATCAATGGGATCATCTACCATTGACTTCTATAAGAAGACGTAAGGTCTGAGCTGGAGTACTTTTTTATTTGGAGTTTAATAAATCACAAAAAAAATAGTATTTTTTTGAGCGATGTAATTATCCAACAGTGAATTACTTTAAATTGCAAGCTGCTCTTTCCTTTGCATCCTTCACAGCAGCACATATGAGATTAATTGTACCCTTGAAAAGATAGGACAGTTAGACACACCTCCAAACTATTAAGTGCCCCATAAAAATTCCCCTTATTCCTCATTCGCCATTGTGCTGCTGCTGCTGCACAATGGAAGCCTGTCAATGTGAGACACGACAGGAGCTGTTAGAGAAGCTGTGTGCCAAGAAGCCAATTCTACAGAGGCAGAAAATCTTCTTTTTCTTAATGGCCACATTGCCGAAAGTCCCCACAGCTGGGATCTGCTGGCGGGGTGGAACGCAGCGCATTAGCGTGATGACGTCAAACGCTGACGTTCATACTCGGAAGTCAGGTATGCGCATGCGCAATGGGAAAATGAGGCGCAAGTGATGTAATGGTGCTTATGATATGAATTTGCGCCAAAAATTTAAAAAATTGCCCTATTTAAGGCCACATCGGGTTCACAGCAGCCTCCTGGTGTAAACAATTGGTGGATATTTGTGCAAGGAGATTCTGCCTGAGTTTTTGTCATAGGAGCCTAAGGTATCGTTTAGCACTGCTGTACTGGTGCATGGGTCATCAAATTAAGATGTATAAGAAATAATAAAATTATTGTTTGCTTATTTAGATGTCAAGCCCAGGGGAAAACCAAGGGCCTAGGAAGACCAAACATATTGTTTGTAGGGAGTGTGAGGCACCCCTACCAGATGATTACCAGAGGGAGCGCTGTGTGGAGTGTTTGTAGAGAGAATCCCAGAGGGGAGACCAGCTATTCAGTATCCACCGTTAATCTGATTACCGTATATACTCGAGTATAAGCCGAGTTTTTCAGCAGCCAAAATAAGATGAAAAAGTCTACATCGGCTTATACTAGAGTCATTACGGTACCTAGTTGGTCAACGCGACGTTCCCCCGGCAGCTCGCACACTTCCTGATTATGCGCATCTCCTAGCACAGCAGCCTCCTATAGCACCGCCCTCTACTCGAAGAGCCGCTCCTTAGCGACCCGTGATTGACTGCCTACGACGACATCTGTCATCACTCAGTCCCGCCGTCAGCCGCACGTCAGGGAAGGGCGGATCGCTTAGCTTGTTCGATTGCGATCGCTTAGCTTGTTCGATTGGCTCGTACCCCTGCAGGGCTAATAATAACAGCAAGCCCCATCATGTTGCTGTGCAGTGTCAATGCAGCTGCAAGGAACACTTTATGCTGCGCAATGAGGGAGCTGCCTTATTAAAAAGGAATGACAGGCAACAAAAGTGTATCTACTAAGGAACGTATAAGCCAATGATTTTCTGCTGGATTCATTGCAGTCATCTCCTGGAAAGCCTACACCGTGCCCTCACCTCCCTCCCTTTCCTCTACTGCATGGATGTAAGTTATTCACCTACTGTATTCTCCCTTGCTGTGAACTGCTGGAGCAGGCATCCTCACCCTATGGCCTATATGTACTACAACTCCCAGCACTGTGTAATCTGTCTGTGCCACTGCTTTGGCCTCAGTCTTTTGGGCTGTGTGTAGAATAAAGTGCATGGAATTGCTATTTAAATATATATGGAGAGGACTGCTTGTTTTTCCATATGTAGCATGGGAGGAAAATTACCAGTAGCTGCTGCAGTTCTCACCCTAGGCTTATACAAGAGTCAATAAGTTTTCCCAGTTTTTGTAGGTAAAATTAGGTACCTCGGCTTATACTCGGGTCGGCTTATACACGAGTATATACGGTAACAGTTTATCAAGGAGTTTCTGCAGGAGGTGGGGCATCAGAGTATGTCTAAGAAAGGATCTGCCCAACAAGATTCTGATACAGGTCCAGAAGGGGGTTTAGTGATATTGGATGAGGTTGGTTCATCCTCTTTGGAGGAGGAGGTGGAATTGGCTCTTTTCCAAACAAAGAAAATCCAAAAATTGGTAAAAGAAATAAAAGCAGAGATTGAGGCTTCCGAAGGAGTCTCGATAAAAAGTAAAACTTTTCCGGTGCACCCGCTTATGAAGGAGCTTATGCAGATGGAATGGAAAAATCCGGAGAAGGCTCCAGTTTTAAATAAGAGGTTTAAGCTCTTGTAACCGGTGGAGAAAGGAGAGTCTGAGCAATGGGAAGTGCCACCAAAAGTAGATGTGGCAGTCGCTCGTTTTTCCAAGAGGACAGTAATTCTGGGCTTGGATTCTACAGTTGGAAAAAGATGTGGAGGGAAAGGTTCAAGGAAAAATCTATTGGAATCCCTCCAGGATGTTATGTAAATGGCAACAGATTTTCTCTGTGATGCCTCAATTCAAAATCTTAGGTTAGCTGCTAGGATTATGGGATTGTCCACAACAGCTTGTAGAGCTATCTGGTTGAAACCTTGGGAGGCAGACGTTACGTCTAAAAACAATTTATGTAATATGGAGTTCCAACCAGGGCATCTTTTTGTAAAACAATCAAAAGAACTTATGCAGTCAGATGACAAGGGCAAGAATTTACCCCACCAAAAAGCCAAGAGTAATTGGAAAAGATCCTTTTTTCGTAAATGAAGAAGGTCTCCCCATAGATATACCCATAGAGGTGGGAATAGGAATCAAGGAGAAGGGGCAGATACATTTAGATCCTTTAGGAAGGACCCAGAGTTTAAGTCCAAGGGTAAAACTTCCTACCCCTTTAAGGCTTCAAATTCATGACGCCATGAGAAGGGGGGTAGGAGGAAGGTTGCGCTTTTTTTCACAACAATGGTGATACAGGAAGACTTGAGGATAGAGTTTTTAAAACTACCCAGCCCACGCTTCCTTATTACCCCTCAATCAAAAAAACGGGTAAAGCAATAAGCTCTGCAAGTTGCAATCCTGGATTTGGTCCAAAACAAGGAAAAGGTACCTACAGAAGAGATAAAGCTAGGAGTGTACTCCATGGTTTTTTTTAGTTCCCAAGGTGGATGGAAGATTGCATATGGTCATAGACCTAAGATACTTAAATGCATTCATGAAGAAAAAGACTTTCAGAATGGAGTCAATCAAGATGGTTATCAACCTCCTAAATCAAGGAGATTATATAGCAACTATAGATCTAAAAGATGCCTATTTGCATGTGCCAATTTTTCAAACGCACAGAAAGTATTTGAGAATAGCAGTTTAGATCATGGGGGAGGTTTGGCACCTTCAGTTCACAGCCCTACCATTCAGCATTTACGGTGTGCCCCAAGGGTCTTCACAAAGATTGTAGCAGCTGTATTTACATAGTTAAATTGGGTTGAAAAAAGACAAAGTCCATCAAGTTCAACCCCTCCAAATGAAAACCCAGCATCCATACACACACCCCTCCCTACTTTTAATTAAATTCTATATACCCATACCTACACTAACTATAGAGCTTAATATCACAATAGCCTTTGATATTATGTCTGTCCAAAAAATCATCCAAGCCATTCTTAAAGGCATTAACTGAATCAGCCATCACAACATCACTGTCTTGACTGTGAAGAACCCCCCCCCACGTTGCTTCAAATGAAAGTTCTTTTCTTCTAGTCGAAAGAGGTGGCCTCTGGTACTGTGATCCACTTTATGGGTAAAAAGGTCCCCTGCTATCCTATATAATAAAGTTGAAGTGTCTCTGCGTCCAGTCCCTGTGTCCGTGGGATTGCGCTACTGCGCATGTGCCCCACGGACCGTCTCTGGCGCATACCTCCCAACTGTCTCGCGAGAGCTGCGCATATGCTGCAGCCCAGCCGGCGCCGCCATCTTTATTTTACTGACGCGGGTCACGCTGCAGCCACAACACGCTCCAGACAGCCACACTCTCTCACAACAGGCCCTTCTCCTCTGAGCAGCAGGGGCTGGCTGAGAGACGAGAACGGGCAGGCAGGCAGAGCGCATAGGAGAAAGGAATGCGGGGCTGGCTGAGATCAGAGGAGAAGGTGGGGGCGGAGAGCAGAGTCAAGCATGGACATGGAACGAAGGGAGGGTGAGATATTGAGCAGCAAGCACGTCGGACACAGAAGGTAGGGCTAAGCAAGACGGACACAAAAGGGGGGCTGACAGCAACAAACAGTAACACAGAAGGAGGGCTGACACTAACAAGCACTGACACAGAAGGGGGGCTGACATTAACAAGCAGTGACACAGAAGGAGGGCTGACAGTAACAAACAGTGACACAGAAGGGGGCTGACAATAACAAGCAGTGACACTGAAGGTGGGCTGACAGTAACAAGCAGTGACACAGAAGGAGGGCTGACAGTAACAAGCAGTGACACAGAAGGGGGGCTGACAGTAACAAGCAGTGACACAGAAGGGGGGCTGACAGTAACAAGCAGTGACACAGAAGGAGGGCTGACAGCAACAAACAGGGACACAGAAGGAGGGCTGACAGTAACAAGCAGTGACACAGAAGGAGGGCTGACAGCAACAAACAGGGACACAGAAGGGGGGCTGACAGCAACAAGCACTGAGGGGAAGGGAGGGCTGAGCAGCAAACATTGAGGGAAAGGGAGTGTGTTTAAACTTTCATAAGCAGCCAAATTTTGTAAACTTAATATGGTAATTAGGAGGTGTGGTCAAAAAATGGACGTGGCCAAAAATTTTTTCAAACAATTTTGTCCCTCTTTCTTATTCTGAAATGTTGGGAGGTATGCTGGCGAATGTTTGACTACATATGTTCTAGCGCCCGTTAATTTAACGGGCTTAATGTCTAGTTTGTCTATAATGTCCTCTAATGTACTTGTAAAGTGTAATCATGTCCCCACACAAGCGCCTTTTTTCCAGAGAAAACAACCCCAACCTTGACAGTCTACCCTCATAATGTAAGACTTTCGTCCCTCTAACCAATTTAGTTGCACGTCTCCACACTCTTTCAAGCTCATTTATACCCCTCTTAAGGACTGGAGTCCAAAACTGCACTGCATACTCCAGATGAGGCCTTACCAGGGACCTATAAAGAGGCATAAATATATTTTCATCCCTTGAGTTAATGCCCTTTTTTATGCAAAACAGAATTTTATTTGCTTTTGTAGCCACAGAATGACACTGCCCAGAATTAGACAACTTATCTACAAAAAACCCTAGATCCTTCTCATTTAAGGAAACTCCCAACACACTGCCATTTAGTGTATAACTTGCATTTATATTATTTTTGCCAAAGTGCATAACCTTGCATTTATCAACATTGAACCTCATTTTCCAGTTTGCTGCCCAGTTTTCCAACTTAGACAAATCACTCGGAAAAGTGGCAGAATCCTGCATGGAACCTATAGTTCTGCACAATTTAGTATCATCTGCAAAAATAGAAACAGTAGTTTCTATGCCCACCTCCAGGTCATTATTAAACAAGTTGAAAAGCAAGGGACCTAGTACAGAGCCCTGTGGTACTCCACTAACAACACTGGTCCAATTAGAAAATGTTCCATTTACCACAACTCTTTGTAGTCTATCTTTTAGCCAGTTCTCTATCCAGGTACAAATACTATGTTCCAGGCCAACATTCCTTAATTTAACCAGTAACTTTTTGTGTGGCACTGTATCAAATGCTTTAGCAAAGTCTAAGTAAATCACATCCACTGCCATCCCAGAATCAAGGTCTCCACTTACCTTCTCATAAAAAGAAATTAAGTTAGTCTGGCAAGATCTATTACGCATATAACCATGCTGGCACAAACTCATAGTATTATGATTTGCTATGAAGTCCAGTATCTTATCCTTTATTAACCCTTCGAAAAGCTTTCCTACCACTGACGTCAGACTAACTGGCCTATAGTTTTGAGGCTGAGAACGGGACCCTTTTTTGCATAGAGGCACCACATTAGCAATTCGCCAGTCTCTCGGCACTATGCCAGATCTCAATGAATCCTGAAAAATTAAGTTAAGAGGTTTGGCAATCACAGTGCTAAGCTCGCTAAGTACCCTGGGATGAATGCCATCTGGCCCCGGACCTTTGTTAATCTTAACATGTCCTTCCTGCTTCATTTTTTTACTATTAACATATTTAAAAAATAATTTTGGAGTTTTTTTACTGCTTGCTGCAATATCCTTTTCTATATCAATTTTAGCTTGACTTATAGCTTCTTTGCATGATTTATTGGCCTCCTGGTACCTTATAAATGATTCGGCTGTCCCAGCTAACTTGAAAGCCTTAAAAGCACGTCTTTTCGTACCCACCTCAACACCAACGCTTCTATTGAACCAAAAAGGTTTTGCTTTGCAACAACGTTCCTTGCTTACAAGTGGAATATACTGACAAGTATATTTATTAAGCAGCATTTTAAAGACTTCCCATTTTTGTTCTGTGTTTAACCCTGTGAAAAGCATTTCCCACTTAATATGTTTCAGAGATGCCCTTATACTGTCAAAGTTTGCACGTCTAAAATTTAGTGTTTTAGTTACTCCCTTATAGAATTGCTTCTGCAACAGAATCTCAAAGGAGACCATGTTATGATCACTATTTCCTAAATGCTCACCCACACAAATGTTAGAGATGAGTTCAGTATTATTAGTTATTACAAGGTCCAAAAGAGAGTTATTCCTAGTAGGTTTTTGAACGAGCTGGAATAAAAAGTTGTCATTCAGCATATTTACAAACCTACTAGCTTTTTCTGTCTTAGCAACCCCATTACCCCAGTCAATGTCTGGATAATTAAAGTCACCCATAGCAACAATTTGACCCAGCTGTGAAGCTGCTTGTATCTGCAAGAGTAGCTGGGCTTCATACTCGACACTTATACGAGGTGGTTTATAGCATACACCAAAGATAAAAAATTTTTGGAACCTTTTGCCCAGTCAAAATCTCTATCCAGAGGGATTCTACACCCTCACCAGTGCCAGCTATTGTTATTTCTTTAGTGCATGGCTTTAATTCAGGCTTTACAAACAAACACACTCCTCCACTCTTTTTAATCCCTCTGTCCCTCCTAAAAAGGGTGTAACCATTTAAATTCACAATCCAGTCACATGTTTCATCCCACCAGGTCTCTGATACCAATTATATCAGTATATGTAGTGGCTGTACTAAGGGCAGAAGAAATCGTCTTTGTACCATATCTGGACGATTGGTGGCTCAAGGCTGTTTCGGAGAGTTTGTTAAAGAAGCATTAGACAGAGTTCTAAACCTACTTCAATTTCCAGGTTGGATAGTGAATATCCAGAAGTCATCTCTACAACCAGGAAGGAGGAAACAGTTCTTGGAATTTGTGATAGACTCACGAGCAAGGTTGATAAACCATATAAAAAGATTGAGGCAGCCGATACCTGTATCTGCCAGGAAAGTGATGAAAGTTTGGGGGATAATGTCTTCAGTAGCAGTACCGTGGGCTTGTCTTCACATGAGGTTGCTGAGGTTGCTGCAACAGGAACTTCTGAAGAGATGGGACAGGAAAATAATTTCTCTAGACAGATCATGGATCCTGTCGAGAGACACCAGATCCCAGTTTAGGTGGTGGCTCCAGACTGCCAGATTGACAGAGGGCAGGTCACTACTTCAGAGGAAGTGGTGTATACTGACAACGGATGCATTTGGCAGCGCATCTAGACAGCCATTCGGTCCAAGGGACATGGTCCATAATGGAGAGGACTCTCTCCTCAAATTTCAGAGAGCTGAAAGCTGTAAGCTTGGCATTAATGAGCTTCCAGGAGTCTAAAGTGGGGAAATCCGTAATGGTCCAGACGGACAATGCTACGGTCGTCTCCTATGTAAATCGGCAAGGGGGACCAGGTTTCCGTTGTTGCTGAGAAAATCTCTGAATATGCTTCATTGGGCAGAGGCCAATTTGTTGCAGATTATGGCAGTCCACATAAGAGGAGTGGATAATGTGTGGGTGGATCAACTGAGCAGAGAAGTGATACTGCACAAAGCATGGGCATTGAAAACTCAAGTATTTCGGCAAATCACAGAAAGATTTGGATATCCAGAAATCGATCTAATGGCATCGAAAAAGAATGCCAAACTTCCCAGGTTCCATTCACTGTTTGCCCAGGATAATCCAGAAAGTCTGGATGCAATGTCAGTGATGTGGGATTACAAATTGGCCTACATCTTTCCTCCATTCCCGATGATAGACAGAGTATTGCAATACTTCCTTTTTGGCCCAAGAGGTTTTCCCTTCTCATGCAAATGAGCCATGGAGAGTACCTCTACAAGGATCTAAAAAGACTCCGCTTGACGGCATGGAACTTGACAGGCCCACCCTAACTAGTTATGGACTCTCACATCAAGTGATTGAAACCATGTTGCAGTCTCAAAAACCTTCTACAAAAAAGACCTACGCAAGGATTCAGAAGATCTTTAGCAAACGGTGTGTAGATAACAAGGTAGCATCAGGGTCTCCTTCTGTGCACAACGTCTTGAACTTCCTACAGCATGTTTTGATAAAGGACTAAAGCCTGGGACGATTAGAGCACATGTCTCAGCAATCTCAGCTTTCACTGGAATTGCTTTTTTATCCAACCCTTTGGTAAAACGTTTTATAAAGGCACTGTGGAAAATTCGTCCTTCATTTAAGGAGCCTGTGCCAAGCTGGGACTTAAATATGGTTTTGAGGGGGCTATGTAATGCTCCGTATGAACCTACAGGGGATTCTGATATCAAGATTTTATCTATGAAACTAACTTTTCTTTTAGCAAATACCTCTGCGAGGAGAGTCAGTGAGTTAGGGGCCCTTTTGGCTGAGGAGCCTTATCTTTTGTTTCTGGAGAACGGGGTCATATTAAGAACTGTTCCATCTTTCCAGCCAAAGGTATCCACAAGCTCCAATATTAATCAAGAGATAGTGTTGCCTTCTTTTTTCCCAAATCCAGTGGACAAGGAAGAGAAGAAGCTTCATTCTCTGGATGTTGTGAGAGCATTGAAAATGTATTTACAGAAATCTAATTCCTTCAGAAAAACTGAAAGTTTACTGGTCGCTTTTTCAGGTCGAACAAGAGGCAGTAAAGTATCAAAGTTTATGATTGCCAGATGGATCCGGGATACTATTCATTTATGTCATGAATTAGCAAATCTTTCACAGTTTTCTTTAAAGCACTTTGCACCAGAGTGATGGCTACATCTTGGGCAGAAAGAAGTCAAGTGTCAGTAGACCAAATTTGCAGAGCAGCTACATGGAGTAGCCAGCGTACCCTTTCAAAGCATTATAGGCTTGACATATGGGCTTCACAGGAAGCAAATTTTGGCAGAAAGATTCTCCAGTCTGCGATGTCTGGAAGTTTCCTCCCTATAGAGTAGAATTACTTTCTATGTCTCACATGTGCTGCTGTGAAGGATGCAAAGGAAATAGAAAATTTGTTCTTACTGTAATTTCTCTTTCCTTTGGATCCAAGCAGCAGCAGAGTTCCCTCTGTTCAATAAATGGTTGATATGCAATTATGGTGTTACTTTTTTATGACAATGGCGAATAGGGAATAAGGGGGAGTTTTTATGGGGCACTTAATTGTTTTGAGGTGTGTCAAACTGTCCTATCTTTTCAAGAGGAGAATTAATCTCATATGTGCTGCTGCTTGGATCCAAAGGAAAGAGAAATTAAAGTAAGAACAAATTACATTTGTTTTTACAAAAAGATAATTTTAGTGATTTTTGTTTTAAACATTTTATTTAATTTTGCAATAGACAAAAGGTAAATAAACTGACAGCATCCAATCTATGAACACAATAACATGTACATGTATAAGAATGGCTTGGATGATTTTTTGAACAGACATAATATCAAAGGCTATTGTGATACTAAGCTCTATAGTTAGTATAGGTATGGGTATATAGAATTTAATTAAAAGTAGGGAGGGGTGTGTGTATGGATGCTGGGTTTTCATTTGGAGGGGTTGAACTTGATGGACTTTGTCTTTTTTCAACCCAATTTAACTATGTAACTATGTAACTATAGTAAACATTAGAAAGTTTTGAACAAATAAATCATAAAGTAAATAATTAATTAATTAATTAATTAAACCTTAAAATATGCTCTTTAAAACTATAATTAAAGATTCCAGTAAAGATCAAAATAAAGAGATCATGTAAGTTGAATATGTTTTCAAGAATTGTCGTTAATTAACTTCATTATCAAAGCTTCCTGCCAACTAAATTGATTTAGGTATGTAATAATCTCCTATATTGAAGGAGTCTCCTAGCAGTAGTTAAATAATGCTTTCTTGGAGGCAGCCCTAAACAAAGAAATCAATATCTTTGTTCCTTGGTAGTCTGAGTTATGTTTCAGAAATATCTTATTATTATCAATATGCAGTAATGCTAAGCAAGGGGAAAATTTTATGTTTATTCTTAATTTAGAATTCAAAAATTGTGTGACTTTCCTCCAAAAAATCAAAATTTGAAAACAATTTGCCATACCCTAGAACAGTGATCCCCAACCAGTAGCTCGTGAGCAACATGTTGCTCCCCAACCCCTTGGATGTTGCTCCCAGTGGCTTCAAAGCAGGTGCTTAATTTTGAATTTCTGGTTTGGAGGCAAGTTTTGGTTGCATAAAAAACAGTTGTATTGCCAAATAGAGCCTCCTGTAGGCCGCCAGTTCACATAGGGGCTACCAAATAGCCAATCACAGCCCTTCCTTGGCATCCCCAGGAACTATTTTCATGCCTGAGTTGCTCCCCAACCCTTCTTACATTTAAATGTGGCTCACGGCTGAAAAAGGTTGGGGATCCCTGCCCTAGAAGATGAACTAATTTGAACTGTTGAATCATCCAATTTTCAGATAGGATTAAGTTGGATTAAGTTATTTTCGTGTATAGATTTCACCAGATCAGAAGGGGGCACAGTATTTTTTTGTAAAAAACTAGACCATTTGAAAGAGACTTCTGAAAGTGAATGTGAGTCTGGCTCAAGTACATTCCAAAATCTACTGAAAAGAGATTCTATTTTATCTTAGGAGGCTGTTCTGCAAATTCTGACAAAGCTTCAGCTAACCAATGGTCAGAAAGTAAAGTCTACTATTATTTTGAATCTTGAATTTTCCTTGAAATATGACCAAGGTACTAAGGTCTTATCTAAGGGGTCAAATAAATCTTTCATTAAAACAATTACTTTTTCTTCAACAGAAAATAAGAAAGAAATAGACTTTAAGGTATCTGAGGGATTAAGTAAATGTTTAGCTGGAATAAAGGGAGATTGTGTATAGCTAAAGCCATGGCGAGGGAATAAACATTTATTCCAAACATAAATAGAATCTCAAAAAAGATTTTTCTCAAAGTCACAAGGAACATTTTTCCAATTAATATGTAAAATAGATAATATATTCTAATGAGGTTCATGGAAAATTTAAATTTCAAGATTAATAACTTTATTTCCTTGGGAAATCAATTCAATGAGGTATCTAGTAAGGGCAGATAAAATGAAATCTTCCCACTAATCACAGCTTCCCAGGTTTCCCAAACTAAAGAAGGGTTATTTAAATGATCTTTATTATCATCCAAGAATTAGTCCCATCTAATAAGTAGCATATTGTTAAAATCAATATTGTCCTTCAATACATTGGGAAAGACCAGGTGAAGTAATTTTTGGAAGCTGATGATTTAGCAACCAGAAGTTGCTGGTCAAAAATATCAATGTTGCCAATATTTGTTTCTATTATTCTGTTAACTAGGTTATTAGATGTTTAAATATAATCTATTCTAGTCCCTACATTATGGGTAGATGAAAAAAAAAGTAAAATCTCTTTGTGTAGGATGAAAAGTATCATTAAGGTTAGTTTATTTAAAGGGTTCATCAGACCTATCAAGGGAGCTTATAAAACACTCATTTAAGTCTCCTGCTAGAATGATATTGTTAGAGGGAAGGAAGTTGTTTTAGCCAAGGAAAATAGTCCTTTTTATAACTATTTGGGGCAAATGCAGAACATAAATACCAAGTAACATCATTAATAAGTACCTCAGTATATATATATTTTCCAAGCTCATCTTTGATTGAATTTGTAATTGCAACATTTAAATTATGATGGAATGAAATGGCTACTCCATATTTCTTATTTACTGCAGGAGAAAAAGCTAATTCACCTACCCAGTTTTTTTTTCAACCAAATATTATCAGAATCATTAAGATTTCTCTCTTGAAGAAAAGCTGTGTCACAATTTAAGCTTTTTAGTTTTTTGAGAACACTATTTCTCTTGAAGTAGTGATTTAATCCATTAACATTCCAGGAAACAAGGGATAACGAATACATTTAAAATAGTGTGACACTGCCTTTTTTCTCTAAGGATAGAGGTCTTAAAACTCTCTCAATGAGAAAAGCAAAACACAGATCGTAGCACCTGCCACAGGATCATAAAGAGAATAGTTCTGATTCAAAATCATGTCCTCTTAACTAGAATGTGGAGGGTTACTTGAACTAAGAGGAAGTGGAGATCTAGATCTGGATATGGGTTTGGCCTGATTTTGAGAAGATTTTGAATCATTGGCAAATGATTGGCAAAATCTTTGATCTTTAGAGATAGGGCTGTGTTTTAAGACAGATGCATTTTCTAAAGAAGGGTTTCCAAATGAAGTGCAAAGGTAGATGACTCTCTAGGGTCACTGAAAATTCTGCTTCCAGAAGGCATGGATATATCAAAGAGAAAGAAGCATTGAGTTGTCTTGAAAAATAAGTATCTTTCTATCCTCAACTTCAAGTGAATTTGACGTTTTGAATGCTTGAAAAAGTCTGTTTTTCTCAGAATAGTTTTGAATGCTTGAAAAAGTCTGTTTTTCTCAGAATAGTCCAAATATTTCACAACTCATGGGGGCACATTTACTTAGCTTGAGTGAAGGATTAGAATGAAAAATACTTCTAATTTTTTTTCAAGTTTTTTTTGGCTACTTCGACCATTGAATTGGCTACTTCGACCTTCGACTTCGAATCGAACGATTCAAACTAAAAATCGATCGACTATTCGACCATTCGATAGTCAAAGTACTGTATCTTTGACTAGCTAATTCGCCAGCTAAAACCTACCGAGCACCAATGTTAGCCTATGGGTACCTTCCCCATAGGCTTTCTAAGTAATTTCTGATCGAAGGAAAATTTTCGATTGATGGATTAAAATCCTTCGAATTGTTCAATTCAAAGGATTTAATCTTTCGATCAACTGATTTTTCCTTTGATCGTTCGATCGAACTAAATGCTGTAAATCCTTCGACTTCGATATTCGAAGTCGAAGGATTTTACTTCGATGGTCGAATATCGAGGGTTAATTAACCCTCGATATTCGACCCTTAGTAAATGTGCCCCTTGGTCTCAAAGGTTGAATATTTTTTAAGAGGTCCAATCCTATGAAGTCTTTTGTTCTTCTAGCTACAACATTCTGGAGGTAGACCAAGCTTTGGGGAATTGTTTTGGAAATCAAAAATCTAAAAAGAGTAATTTTGGTAAAATTCAGGTATTCCTATGTATCTGAGATTGTTTCTCCTTGATCTATTTTCCAGATCATCAAGTTTCAATTTTAACTCTTGTGTTTGTTTCTCCAAAGAATCAATCCTGGATATACTGTAGTGTCAAATGATTCATCTTGGATTTGAGAAATCGGATTTTCTTACTCCCAAAAGCATTTATCATGAGTGGAAATTTTTCCTGAAATGTCAGATATTTTAAACTGAAGTTTTCTATGGCTTTACCATTGTAGCCTTGATGACTGGATTTATAGGTCTGGCCACAATAAGATAATTAAGGATGGTCTGGGAGAAGCAGAATTGTGAGATGAAGTATTATTAGAATCAGAATCTTGTTGCTTCCTATTTTTCCTATTAACTTTTTCCATACGTTTTGCCATTGGCTCTAGATGACATTGTAAATGATTTTTTCCCCATAAATAAGGAATATTAAACAGCAATTTCAAATCAGATAAAGTGATTTTATTATTTATCTTCTTTTTTGTATTTTATTTTGTTTTTGTTCTTTTTTTTGGTTATTTTCCCCCTTTTTTTGTATTCTATTTTATTCCCTTTTTATTTAGTTTTCCTTTTTCCCTTTTTCTTTGTTGTTTTTTTCCTAAACTTCTTTATTATTAAACAAAAAAGAGAACTAAAATATAAATAAGGAAAGTCAAAAATCACTGCCTTTGACTGTGTAGTCTTTTGAGTTTAAGTCACACACAGGACTATATTATATAACTTGATTAAAAGTCTCAAAGTGCAGCTAAATGAACTAAGGCAGCAAAAAGGGGTTTCTTATGACAAATAACCTTAACCAAAACACAAATAAAATAGCCCGAGTTGGAGATCCAAAAGAAACAGGAGATTTAGTCACTGGCTGACTACTAAGCACAAAAGTCCCTTCAGTTCTTCAGCACTTAATCTGGGACTGCCACCTTGTCAATTTTCTTCTCTTTCCCACCACACGAATCAACCAGCCTAGTATACAGCTCCATCTAAGAAACTCTCTGGTGAAGGGAGAACGGCCAGCATCCAGGTAATTATTGCAAAATAGTGACAGGCTATGCAAATAAATGTAGTGGTAGTAGAGTCGTAGATGAAAGTAGCTATCGGGTCTGCACACATCAGGTCTGCACACCCGCAAATAAGTCTCCTCTTACTTTATCAAGCCTCCCGGCAAGCACAGAATCCCGGTGAGTGTTAAATTTGCATGTCAGACAGTTCTTTGTGCAGATTCTTAATCCTGAATAGCAGGAGCCCTAACTCTGCACCACCATCCTCTCAGGGACCGAACCGGAAATGCTTGTGATTTTTAATTACATTCCCCCCCCCTTAAGAATTGTAAATAGGAAAATATATAGTGGTGTGGTTTTCTAGTTATTATGAATATGTTGGTGTTTGCATATCTTTTCTTTTTAACTTTAATAAAGGACCTTAAGTATTTAGAAATTTCTTTAATCTAAATCTAAATAGAGTATCAGAATCCCCCCCTCACCCCAGTTGAACAATAGTAAGCAATACCAGTCTTTTCTTTTAAAAATTATTTGTTTTAAATACTCAAAAATTAACCATATTTGACAAGTGGACCGATAGATCCTTTCTATGGATATTAAACATATATCATACTAGAAATGAGAACAATTACTTTGCTGAAGTTAAATTGACCACTTTGTTCCCTTAGTTACATTGGTGCAGCTGAGAAAACCAATTCCTTATAAGTTGTTATTGGCTCCTAGCTTGTATAACAAAATTGCTCTCCCTAGATAAGCTTTTGTCCTGCGTTAAGTACAGTACAACAGTATGTATTTTTTGGAACTGCCTAAAAGCTGGGGAAAGACTAGTTTGAGATTCTAGGTACCCATGAGACAAGGCTCGGGTTTGTGGAGAGGCCACAAAGGCAAGGGTGGCAAGAGTTTAGGGGCACATGCCATCCTGCTGCATTCTAAGCAGCACTGGGGACAAACATGTAAGGGCAGGTGGGCATCAGAAATGGTGGTCTGGCAAATAAGAAATTCGGGCCTGCATGAGACATTCAATAATGACCCTGGCAAAAAATTAAAAGATGAAAAACAATTAAGATGTCCCTGGCAAGTATGTACTCATGAATTGTTTTCTGCATTACAATGTGACCCTACTGTGACACTTCTATTCACTTAGCAATATTGTTATGCATTACGCCCTATAAATATCATATAGGAAGTGATTTTTTTTCTTTAAAAAATTGTATTTTATATCCCTCTCCTAACCTCTGTCTTGGACGACTATATCAACTACCTTAGTGACTATACATACTGACTGTCCTCCTCCATCAGAAAGAAAGAGAGGTTTAGAAGTATTTGTACCATATGCACTGTAAGCTCCACTAGGGCAGGGACTGATGTAAATATTAAGTAAATATCATGCTATGTAAACAAACAATACTAATTTTATACTTAAAACAATCTTTTAACAGACTAAAAAAAATAGGGCTTTTCCTGCTAACTTATAATCACTCCAATAAATTAGTTTTCATCCTGCTAATGTATGTTATTATCTAGTGACCATACTGTACAAGCTAGAAATAGAAGTACTATGCAAACCATAGTAATTTGTATTTATGTAGAAAAAATATATCATAAGTATGACTGGGCAGAACTAATTTACTGTGAATAAATAAAGTACATGGGAATGTTAAAACAAGTATGTTACAGGAACATAGTTATCCTTTAAATAACCCTTAAGTGAAACAGTAACATATACAAACAGTATGGCCTATTCAGTGGCATAACTAGATGTTACAGGGCCCCACAGCAAATTAATTTTAGGGCCCCCAACATATCCAGAGGTTGTTCTGTTTTATCAATATTTTTTGAAATTGTATATGAACTTGAGCATCATGGGGCCCCTGCTTCCTCTATAGTTATGCCCCTGGGCCTATTCTTGTTCTTGTTATTTGTAACTGCAATTATATTCTCAGTCAAAATGAGACATCCTTACAAACACTCTTAACAGTCCCATATCAGGTCTGTCATAACCAACCCTGCCAAGTCAGTGTTAATTATTTCATAAATGAACAAGAGAGTAATACTTACTGGGAATCATATTTATTTTCCTAACAAACATCCCAGTATTCCTAAACAGATGAATAGTATTTTCTTTCTTTATCAGACTTTGTCTAACAAACCATCTGTCCCCAAGTGAAATATTATCCTGTGCCCTGGTGAAATTGCTCATTGTTCCTTTTCTGAGGCATATTACTGAATATCCATATCACTAACTTTCATAAATGTGTAAAAAGAAACTATATCTTTCAGGCCACAGAAATTCAGACACAGACCATCTGTCATAGCAACTACACTAAGAAATGGGATTTACCCCTTTCTCTGTCAACTTGAAAATTTTAAATGAAATTAGTGGTCATTTATAGACATAAACAATAAAACAAACAAAAAATGTCAGTGTACAGAGGAATTAAGAAAACAAAACAAACAAAAATACACAATATATTTCTGTAGGCAAAAGGTAAAGCAAAAATGATATGTGTTGATTATAGAAGAAATAACTTTGACACCCCCTCCAAACTATGTAATTTCCTAGAATCTGCATTTCTATTAAAGAGAAAATTCACCAGGGGGCCATTTACTTAGCTTGCGTGAAGAAATAGAGGAAAAAAACTTTGAATTTCTAATGTTTTTTTTGGCTACTTCGACCATCGAATGGGCTACTTTGACCTTCGACCGACTTCAAATCGAACTAAAAATCGTTTGACTATTCGACCGATAGTCGAAGTACTATCTCTTTAAGAAAAAACTTCGACCCCTTAGTTCACCACCTAAAAGCTACCAAAGTCAATGTTAGCCTATGCGGAAGGTCCCCATACGCTTTGCTAGCTTTTTTTGCTCGAACAAAAATCGTTCGATCGATGGATTAAAATCCTTCAAATCGAATGATTCTAAGGATTTAATTGTTCGATCGAACGAAAAGCGCTAAATCCTTCGACTTCGATACTCGAAGTCGAAGGATTTAACTTTGACAGTCGAATATAGAGGGTTAATTAACCCTCAATATTTGACCCTATATAAATCTGCCCCCATGTGTAATGCAGTTTTATAGTGGGCTCTTGAATAACTGAATATTTGAAATATTTAGCTACCTTTTTCTACTTTTCTGCAAAGGGATATCAGGTTTGATTGAAGGTAAGAATTTATTATATATTCTAGTGCTGCACATTTTAGCCTCATTCTGATATCTAGAAACATCACCGGTTGGTAGGAACAGAGACGTGAACCTACTAATGCAACAAAATACATATGCATACTGGTACTCAAATGAAATGGAGATCAACTGAAAATGTGCTTAGACCTGGTCTATAACATACTAAGGGGGTAATTTACTAAACTCCAAATGCAAAAATCCAGAAAAAGTTGTGATTTTTTTATAAAATCGGACTTTTTAAAAATCACAAATATTTCGGAATTTATTAAACCCTGAGGATGAAAAAGTCCGAACTAGAAAATCTGCTTCTCAGACCTGTCGATGCTGCATATACTGTAAGTCTTTGGATGTGCCTTGGGTTTCGTGCAATACCCCAAAGTTTTCCGAGTTTTAGGCAAAAAAGCATTAGAAATCAGAGTTTTCGGGTGAAAAATCCGAAAAAATCATGAAAATCTGATTTTTTCCTGCAAAGCTAATTTTGAGGAAAATGTAACAATAAATAAGCGTAAAAAACCCGACTGGATTTGATCAGAGTTTGCAGAAGAAAATGTTGAGATAAAATCGGACTTTAATAAATAACCTCCTAAAAAGTCAATATACAGGTGAGCATTACCTTCAAAACACGTGGTCTAACAACATGTTAACGTTAACAAAGGTCTAAATTCATTACATTCTCAAGAGAAATTTTGCTTTTCTCCTGCAGATAATTTTTTTTTATATTTGTCCATTTTTCAGTGTTCTTCTTGGCATTTCTAGATAAAAATGTCTGTAGCTCAAAACTGCCAAGATCCATTAAATCTACTAGAGATATCATATACTATTTCATGATTTCTTCCCTAGAGCAGCTTGGCTTCCTGCTGGGTGGATTTTTCCCCAAGTGGGTTTTTGCAAAAAATTAAAAGCTACTTAGCACCTAAAACACGCCAAGCTTTTTATTTTTGTTCTGGTAAAAACTCTGCAGCAATGCTCAAGCACAAAGGATGAGGTAGTATGCAAAATTTTAGAAGAAACTGAATGAAATCTAACGACAATGCAGTGGTCATGTACATAAAACCTGGAATCTTTATTTGGAACCAAAGTCTCTCCAGTCCAAAATCTTCTTTTTTATTTATTTTTTTTTATTTCAGAAGATTTTATTTTCTGTTAAACTCTTACAAGCATATTGTTAACACACGTATGATCATGCAACTTGCAATGTCAGTTACATTTGTACAGATTGGGCTGTTAGATTTGTAGGCATTTTTAAATACATATGTCTACCCGGCATATAAACCTTTGTACTTAATATATAAACATGTTGCTTTCTTTATTGTTCCTGCTCCAGTCCAAAATTTTACTTATGATTTGTGAAAATTTAAAATACACTGAACCTCCAATTTCTGATGTCATCCACCCCAATGGAAACAGAAGGAGTACAATAAGAAAAAGGCATCAAGTGCATGAATTGAACTGAAAATGCCAAGGTTTGGAGGAGTCACAATTTTCACAAGATAATCTTTAGAAGGTAAAGCAAAAAGCCCAATGTTGCTAAAAACAAGTTTGGGGGGAGTACCATCGAAATACCTTAATACTTTGAAATAATAGAGTGAATTATAGTTTGTAGCAATATTTGTAGACAGAGAAACCACCAAGGTATTGTTGTGGCAATTTTTCGGGGGGGGGGGGCAGGATGACAAGATAGAATGAGAAACTAAAGAATCCAAAGCGTAAATTAAAAAAAAAATTGCCTTACATTTTTATATCCCCTGAGGGTAAGGACCAGACCAACTAAGCATAACCCTCCAGAAAATCATGCAAATCTTACAGGATTAGCTTGATAGCACCAGGGAACTAAGGGACTGTAAATAAGCTGGTTTATGGCATCCTTTAAGTATAAAGCTACCTGTGCTGGGCACTCCTAGCACAAGAATGTAGCTACTCTGCACCAGCTTCAGGAACAAGCCCTGACATATTTTACCCATATTCCTCTTCCATTTCAATACAAAACCATTAGTTACTCTTTACATTATTACTATCTATTTGCAATTTTTAGAGCTCCTGATTAACATCCCTCCAGATGGAAACAGGTGTTAAAAACTTTCACAGATGTGGATGAGAATAGTCACATTTTTTTGCAAACCTTCTGTGAATTTACTATAAAGCAGTTGCTATTTCATGACTTTCATGATGTGATAGATGAATAGGTATGCACCAAGTGTCACACATATGATGACTTCACACATATTGGATTAATGATTTACATATGAAATTGTGAAAGCAATCTGAATAAATGCAAATACTACAATATCCCTTATGCAACATATACAGTTTTAGTTTAGATTGGTATTAGGTCAAGGCACTGTAGATGTGCACTTTTTCACCCATCAACACATGTATAATTATGCAGACTCATTTTTTATTTCTAATACCAAGAATAAAATGATTTTTATGTATATCAATATTTGGTTATTTTTGCAAGAAAAGTTTTTAAGCAGGTGTTTTAATTATAGTAATTTTTTAATATCATATTAACATTATTATCTTCACAAAATCATGAGCATGGAACCTTGCATACCGATGGAGTAAACATTGTCTTTATTCATACACTGTAACATAGACAGCGACTGGACAGCAGGTCACATTGTTCATTTCAACTGAAACATTTGGCCATCTCTTCGAAATGTCGAAAGTTTGCTCCTTTCAGCGCTGTAGGGCCTTTTGGACTGAAAATCAGGACGTTAACACTGAAGAACAGGTATAAAAACATTTCAAACTAAGAGTAAGGTATCCAAGGAATCACAAGTTTGTAGTCAAGATTCAGGCAATGGCAATGGTAGACAGCAAATAGGAGGTACAGGAACAGGCAAAGTAATCAACAAACAGACAATTTAGACAATTTGGATTGCATCCAGAAACTTAGAAACTAAGACGTACAACAAAATTAAACTAATATCCAGAAGTGCTGGAGCATCACATTTATTGAGTTGCAATTCACATTGTCACAAGACATCACCAACATGAAAATGTACATGAACACATTACTGTGATGACATCGGTCAGGAAGAACCAACCAACACATGCACAGGGGGTCATACGAAGGGGCTAAACTTGATGGACTTTTTTCAACCCAATTTAAATATGTAATTCAACTTGACTAGATTTTTCATAATTAGGTTACATCACAGTTACTAAGAATTGCAAATAACTGTTAAGCTGTCTCAATTTCCAGTATATTTATGAACAGTTATTTTACTCTTCCTTGCAGTTTAGAAAGTAACTGGAAAGAATACGAGGAAAGCTTGTCTGGGGAAAGACAATTTCTAAGCCAGTCCCGTTTTCTCAAAACAACCAACACAATAAGGCAGATTTATCAAAGGGTGATCTGGGCATGGATTCAGGGATGAACTGAATCCAGGAATTATTCCAGGATTCAGCACTTTTTACAGAATTGGATTTTGGTAGTATCCTAAATGCAGAACATGTGATTTTACAACTCTTGACAACTGATAAATGTTTCAGCTTTATTAAATATGCAAATTAATAGTTTGAATTCAATTTAATATTCTGACATACCTTTTTTTGTATTATTACAAATGTTGATTTGATATAGCACTAGATTGAATCCAATCCAGCTAGCAGATCAACTGAATTACCAAGTTTGATTCCTCAGATAAATACTGATCAAAAGCAAAATTTTATATTGTTTGAGGCATGGGTATTCGGTGTGCCCTTACCAGTCAAAATAATAATTGGTCTGGAATAATAGATATTATGCATAATAGTTTTTCAGTAAATTTGGTCAATGATCAATGCTAATTGAATACATTTCCCGGAAGCATGAACGTGCTTCCTATGGTGATTATTGACACTTTATCAGTTTTATAGCAGTCTTTGCTTTTTATAAATGGCAATGCTTGTTGTGGATCAAATTATCAAGAAATATTGCAGAATATGTTGACTACATTCTGCAACTCTGTAACTAAAAAATGATTAATCTCAAGTTTATTTCAAGTGGATGGGGTATTTGTTAAAGTTAAAAAGCTGTAGATTCCCTGAATTTTCCCATAAAATACATTGTGGTTGGTGGTTCTAAAAAAATGCTCTATGTTAAAGGAAAACTATACCCTCGAACAATGTTTTATAAAAATATATCACATAAAACAGCTCATATGTAAAACCCTGCCTCATCAAAAAAAAAAACAATTTTTAGTAGTACTGTGTGTGCCATTGGGTAACCCAAAAGAGAAAATTGTCATTTTAAGTACTAAGGACCTTCCCCTGGGATCTTGGTGCACACAAACTAACCACGTGAGCCAATTAATGGACAAACCTCTGTCTTTTACTCCCACACTTCTTACTGTTACAGTTAGAGCTACAGTATTTCTGGTCAGGTGATCTCTGAGGCAGCACAGAGAATAATGTAAAATGGTGGCTCAAGAGAAGATATAAAGAATATATAAAAGATATAAAAGGGCAGTATTTACTGATATATATTTATATATATTCCAGTCTGGTAAGAAGCTTTAATAGGCCGCTTTATTTGATATAATCTGTTGCTCTACTCTGGAGGTATAGTCTTTCTTTAACTCTGCCCTCATAAATGCTTTCTTAAGAAACCATTATCAAATAGTATATGCCCTTTCATGTTGATTGGCACATTTATAAAACATATTGATAAAGACATGGTCATAACCCATGCTCCATATGAAATGCCCCTTTGATGAAATATAGGAGTATATTTAGCAATAATCAAATTTGTTAGTTGTGTGAGGGTTTTTCTACCTTGGATAAACTCTATTTTTGAATGTTTGTGTGTTTATGGAAAAATCTGAATGTCAAAAACTCCCATGAAAAACTCTTTTCTAATTTTGTTCTTATTAACTCACAGACATTCAAGTTTTCGTAAATATAACTCAAATGTGTGAGTTTGGGTGCAAAAAAAATTAGAATCGTGGAAAAAAATCACATTCGATTTTTGATAGATCTGCCCCTTAATTTCAGTTTATCTTGCAAGAAGCAGAATAAGACAGTGTTGGGTCCCAGTGTCACCAGAGGGGTCACTGGGGTGTAACGACAAGTAAAAATGGGGGAAAAATAGCTTACCCCTTAGTGCTGATCTAACTAGCACTCCAGAGAATGTTTTAATACAAAAAAATAACATTTAAGAACTCAGAAACACCAAAAAACTGATTGCAGTCTTTTGTTGGACTTTGCATGCTGCCTTCTGTAACACAAATTACCCATTAAGTCTTGTAGAAAATAGCATGCTTTTGGCATCTATATCAAAAACACATATCAATATCTTTTCACACCTTTGCAATAGTATTTAACATTAGCAATATTTGTTTCACTTTAAACAAAGACATTCAGACTTTCTGGCAACTCTTGTGGCTAGCAATTTTGGGCAAGTTAGAGATCAAATAAAGGTGCAGCAATACACATGCTGTAAACACTCCTTGTAAACATCTTTAATCACATACAACTTAAAATCTTTATTTAACTACAAATGACCTACAAATGACCTCAGTTTTAGTTTGACTGCTAACCTCACCTTTCATTTCTACAAGAGAAAACCACTTCCTTTTAGCATTCAATGCTATCTTTAAAGATACATTTGATATAAAAGTTTCATTTGGTCGGATGTTGTGTAAGGAATAGCTTAAATGTACCATTTACTGACATACACCCTATACAGTGTCACATTAAAAAAATATATCTAATCAACATCACACTGGTACTCTGCAATTATCTTCTCAATCCTATATTTAGGGACAGAACTGGGTTATTTTCAAGTGCATTTAATGAAAAAAAAATATCTCACTGAAGTATAAAGATCGTAATAAAAGACAATATAATGTTTGGAAACTGTTTAAAATCCTTCACTCAACTATGTTCCTACAGATTTAACATGAGGGGAATCTAATCTCGCGGTAGTTAATTAGAGGTTTAGTGTAATTGCACCAATGGGTTACTTGGCATAATAATTACTATTGAGAGATTCTCACAAAGTTTAAACATCCCCACATAATACAGATATGTCTGGTATAGTACTGTAATCACCTTTATATACTGGCTTCTAACTTGGAAGTTTACCAAAAAATGTTTTCTGTATCATTTATTGGAAAGACTAATAGGTTCGCTCCATGTAGAGAAGATAATGAAACTGCAATTAGGAGGCAACACTTGATGTTGTAACACCTTCAGCTTTTTTTTTAAAGATAGATGTATTGGCTTAATGTTTTTATCTGAATCCTCAGCCAGACATACAAGCAGTTTTAAGCAAAGTAGCTATGGTTAAAAGGATATTAGGTTATATTGATATACATAATATATGTCATTGGTATCTGAATGGCCAGGGATGTCATCATACATCAGAATTAGTATATATACATTTCCATATTACTATGAATCAGTAGTATTGCAGAAAATTATTTGTAAATTATAAATGTTTGATATTTTTCATCTGTTTTAGCTTTGTTGCCTTATAGACCATTTGCTGCACTTTCAGGAGTATCCAACATGGAATTATAACCCCAAATGTAGCCTTAACTGAACTTAAAACTGACCTGACTCAACCAGTAGGGCCCATAAGTAGGAACCCTATTATTTGTAGACCTCTGCCTTATATTCATACATATTTTTATATTGGTAGCTTCATAGATCATTTTAATGTGATAGCATCATATAATTATTGTGCAATATTTCAGATATATTTACATAATGTTATATATGTTAATTTAAAAATCAGAACATTACATTTTATAAAAAAAAAGTCAGGAATTTTAATATTTTGTGGATGTAATGGAAGCACATAATTAGCATTGTTGTACAGGGATACTTTAACCAGAAAGTTCAGAGTTTTATGTGAATAATTCAAATTTTTTAAAAGTATTTTCCTTTAATAAAACCGTATATTGTACTTGATAATAACTAAGCTGCATGAATCCATATTTGTGACAATTTTGACAAAGCAACCCTGCTGAATTTATTTCATGTTTAAATGTTTTTTTTTTTTTAGCAAACAAGGTATGGCGATAGAAAAATTAATTAAAACCCCTCAAGCATTCTGGATAATAGATCCTATTCATGTATTGGATCTCTATATGATGCTACTAATGTACAGTTTTTGTACAATTGTATTGTATTATACTATTTTCACTAGTACAAAAGTAAGATTTGAGAAGTAATTATGATTTACATTACATTATTTATACTGCTGTCTGACTGCAAATTGCTAACATGGAATGTGAAATCCAAAATGGCTTTAGTTTTATGCTGGAATGCAATCGTCCACACAGAGTTAACTGGGTTTTAGCCTCTATACCTGTAGGACTGTCTGGATATATTTCAAACAGACCTCTGAAGTTATACATTACCCACCTCACATTTATAAGAAGTACACAAATGTACAGCACTAACTGAAAATTGATAAATGATTGGAAGTGTAAAAAAGAAATTCTTTAGCTCTGCTGCTGTGACTTAAAATACATTTGTGATGAAATGCGTTTTTTTCTTTAAGCTTTTAAGATAATCCTAGAGAAATCATCAAACTATAAAAAGGAATCAATAAAACAGAAAAGGTTCCCATCACCCCTAAAAAAATCCATAACTTTTGCATTTTAATAGAGCGGAAGAACCAGTCATTTTCTTTCTGATGTGTAGCTTTGATTTTCCTCTTATCTCTCAGGGAATTTTGACTTTCTTGAGAAAGGGATTATTGAGTTATATGTCTGTGAGAGAGGCTCCTTGATCGCTACAGTGTATAGTGTTACAGTCAGCTCAGCTGTTTGCTGCTTGTAAAAGCATTAAGGAATGCCATGTTAATATTAATTAGGTTTTTTTTGTACAGGCATTTCAGTCGCAGCAATGAAGACAGCTTGAAGAGAGAAGATTATACCCAAAGTCAGACATTAAGACAAACATATTTAGAACAACAATTATGATAATTGCAAAAACACTAACACAGAGAAATAAGTAAATCTGATTAAGGGTACTTCTGCATGATCAAATATAAATCTTGTCTTCACTGTAACCTGGTTTAAACATAAGAAGCTTATATTATGTATTAACAGATTGGTGGAAGCTGAACTTATTGTACCTCATAATATGGGGCATCTGAGGGAGTGCTGTAAAAGGATTGTGGAAAAAAGTAATCTACTTAAATTAAAAATAGACCCAGAAAGATGCTAAAGGTGTATAATGCATTGCTGTATTACCAAGGCAAAGCAATATTAGCAGTAAACTACTTACAGGAAAGAGAATTATACTGCAGCCCTAAACTGGACACCTCTGTTGTTGTTTGTACTGTGCATACAATGTTAGAAAACAAAATCATTCCACTGCCCTCTCTCATGTATATAAATAAGGTATATTATAGACACTGTATAACAATGTAGCTGGTGTCAGATCATTTCCAAAGTTCCATTAATTTATTCATTGATTTTAAAGGTGCACTGGAAACCAGGTTATTACATTAGCAAAATGGAAATAAAAGGGAATTTACTATGATCATGCAAAAATGCTGTACTGTTAGTGACACTGTTACTAGTTAATGGTGCACTGTATTTATATACAGTATATATATATATATATATATATATATATATATATATATATATATATATATATATATATATATATATATATATATGTGTGTATAAAACCTGTATATACACTTAAATAAGCTAACGCTAACCTTTATGAAATAGCCCATAATGTCACACCAATAATTTTACCTTTCTATCCCTCTTTATCACACACTCTCCTTTTTTCTCTCTTTTTATAAGGTATAATTACTTACCTTATACAAAATGTACAAAAATGTGAACTATTTAATATGATATGAATCAGATGCCACAGAATCTGATTCATATCAGAATTAATTTACAGCATTATGACTCCTTTAATGCAAGCTTAGTCTAACTAGCTAGCTAAGTGTGTGATCCCAAACAGCACAGACATCCTAATGCAGCTCACCATATTTAACAGAGCACGCAATATATAAATAAATAATTGACAGCAGTGTTAAGCATAGGATGATGACATGATGAAAAGAGCTCCTTTGAATATTGCAGTGGGAGGAATTTAAACTCTTCCTTGCCAGGGTGTTGGCAATGTGTGCTGTAAACGAGTACCTTTACTAACAAAGGGGTTAATCAATATCTGTTCCTTAAATAAAGCATCCACCTTAAGGCTGTAACATTTGTCAGTGCTAGAAAATGAGTTTCCTCTCTTCTTTGCACTGCCAGGTCTATAAATGTTAGACTTGTATGCTTGCAACCTACAGGCACTAGAGACGTACTATAAACCTTTCTTTCTCTATATGAGATTGCTTGTGCAGTTTTTTCACTTTTTTGTTTCCTGCACATATATATAGCTATCATCAGCATACCGAATCACATTTTTTAAAGTATTAAAAAAATAAAAAAAATAACATTTATGGAATAACAAATTTTACTTTGTATTATTATATGTACAAGCCTCAAAATCTATTGACAGACTATCTAAGGAAATATATCTGTGACTGCTTTTTTAACTTCCCGTACCCTTTTATTGGAAATTTGAAACATGGGTATAAAATAATTATTTGTACTTGTTTTGTCATTTGCTTTAGCCCTGCATTATAACTAGCATTACATTAGAATAGATTACATTAGAATAGATTTAAATATGTAGTTATTATTATTATTAATATGTATTTATATAGCGCCAACATAGTTCACAGCACTGTTGTTTTTATATATATATATATAGATATAGTTCATGTGGGGCCGCACTCCGCTAAAACATTTCAAAATCGGGTGCAAGGTAAAAAATGTTACATATCATAAAGAAGACCAGCAACACCGATATATTTTGTGCAAAAAATTCAAATGTATTGAAAATGCATGTACAGCCAACTGTACATGCATTTTCAATACATTTGAATTTTTTGCACAAAATATATCGGTGTTGCTGGTCTTCTTTATGATATATATATAGATATATATATAAAATATTTTTTGTCCTGCGTTTTCAAAACAGTAAACCTGCAAAATATTACACATAGATATATGTATATTTTATATCTGAAAATCTCATATTTATAGGACCTGTTTCTGGCTCAGTTTGACAATTTTATAAAAAGCCAATAATATTAATTTACAAATTGAGGGGCAAAGTCTTTTTTGTGTCTTTTTTGGTTTACACTTCTATCTAGGTCTTTGACAACTAGTTTTTGTAAGCTTGCAAAAAAACAATTATTTAGACAATTGCAACGACATATTTCATTACTTGCCAGTCACTGATTGGAAGGATCTGCTTTGATTTCATGCTTTTAATCAGATGCATCAGAAATTATATATATGCATTTCTTAACTCTTTTGCACACACACAGACATAATGCAAAATGTCTTTTTTTCATGTTCTGAAGGTTTCTCTGATTTTATGTTTAGAAATGCAGTCACTGATATTTAATAAGACTACTCTAAATCTCAATAACAGAGTTGCTTTAAAAATCAGTTTAATAAAGGCATCACAATGGGTTTTTTCCTATGTACTTGTGTTTTAAAAAAAATCAACTTTCCACTGTTAAGTTAAACTATTTCATGTCCTGAGTTGCAATGAATACCTCTATTAAATAATTCAAAGCAGACAGAACTGTCTGTGAATTAAGGTACAGACACACAATTGCAGTGTTCAATTCTATACTACAGATTTGTAGAAAAAATTAAAAATCCCTACCACTGTGAAAATAACATAACCTGCATGTCACAGTCTGATCACTTGTATGTTTCTGCTGGGTTTTTTTTTTTAAATGTAAGAAAAATTACCTTGTTACATCATTCTTGTTCTCTAACATGATCATTACTCATTTGATTTAGATCTAATGCAAAATATTTGACTGGCTTTAAAAAATTTATAGCGTGTTTTTTTAATTATAAGATGAGTTTAACTCGTATTTTAGCACTGTCTTTGACCAATATTACATGCAAAGAAACAACATTCAACATTCTTCTGTTAAAAGAGAATAAGGAGTTAATCTCTTTCTTTCAGAAATAACCAGGAAATTCAATGGCAAACTATATTTTTTTAATGATACTTAAATCACATGCAAGTAACCCATATAAATCATATGCTTTACAAATGTAAATAAAGTGCCCTTTTTTGTTGCTTTACCGTAAAACATAAATTGTTTGTCATTAAGTTAAATATGTCATTTACAAAAGTGCACCACTGTATCATCATAATACAGACCAGTGACGATAGAAAAAGCCTGAATTGTGACATGAATTAAAATAGCCTTTTTACTAATTAATACTGTGAGTGAATGGACCTATTCATATTTAAAGTGCTCATTTTAATTTGGATATATAAAGCTATTCGTCACCCATGAACATACAATGGACAATCATATTGTTCAATCAACACACATGATCTATTCTTTATAGTGCTTTGATGAACTTCTTTTAATACTATTTCCTCAAATCTGATCAGACTGCAATAGACATAATGCAAGTAGTTTATTCAGAATAATTGTTGATAGTTTTATTGGTTTTCTGTGTTCAACCATCTTTGATTTGTTATATTTGCAACAGGCTGTGAAAATATTGAAAATTATTTATTGTAACAAAGTAGCAGCAAGCCTTAAGAAATACTTACATTTTCAGCTTCTCTGGGTCTTCTCTACATCTAGAATTTAAAAGGACTAAGGAAATGTGCTTTACAAAATCTTTAAGGACCATGCAAATGGTTAAACAGCTAGTGTAGGAGGGTTTTACGGTTGGATGTGGTCGGGGTACATGTTGGCATTTGCTAACAGTCTGAAAGCACAGCCTGTAAAACAATCTTGAGTCTAAAGGAAATCAGTACTTAATTCAACAAACATTTGTTTCAGCTCAAGAATTACTGCAGAAAGTTTTAACAGCTGATAATATCCTTCCAGATACATGCACTTGATAAGATGCAGGACAGCACCATCTGCTGGTGGACACACAGGAAAAGAAAACCATTGTTTTAATTATGTTTTCAGTACATGTTCTGTTTAGCTTTATACTGTAAAGCCAGAAAATGAATGAATGAAACAAATGTTCAGATGCTGTTGGTATGCTGGCACTGTGCTCAGATTAACTGACTGTGAGATTGCTAGATGCAAGACATTATTTTTTACATTACAAGTTAGGACAGAGGAGCGTTAATGTTACTGTTTGTGAAGATCACACTGTCAAAATTGTCATGAAATGTTCTTGTGAGTTGTCACAAGGACATTTGATGACAATTTTGACAGTGTGATCTTCACAAACAGTAACATTAATGCTCCTCTGTCCTATTTTGTAATGTAAAAAATAATGTCTTGTATTTTCCTATAGGTATGTTACTGGAAAATATAAATGTGTCCCCCTCAATTATAATTCACTGTCTTCCACTAAAGTGAAGCTGAGGTTTCCCTTTGTTATGACATGAAACTGACTGTATTGTGCAGCATTTTTTAACACTTTAAAGTGCCCTCATAAAATCTACAGCACAAGCTTTTCAAACACCATAGTCCTTGGAATGCAAGGTATTACAAATAAGCTTACACATTGTAGATTTGCCGGCAGCACAAAAAATATGCCTTTAACACCTTCCTTCACTCATTAGGTAACACATTGGGGAAATGTATTGGGGTAAAGGGCACATTATGGGTCTCCTTTGCTTGTTATACCCCTTGCTGCAGCTTTATTTGTGCTTAGTATTTGTGCTTAGTATAAGGCCTTGTTTTCCTGCTTTACAAGCAATTTTAGTTGTCACGTTTTTTTGTTGGAGATTGAAACAAAACTTTTGCAATTTCTAATTATTTACCACTTAAAAAGTTCTGCATGCTGTTGTGATATTGATTATAATTTACCCTAAACTGAAAGCATACAAGGATGCATTACTATAAAAAGATACAAGAAAACTCTAATTTCCTGTCTAACATTTATTGAATTATTGATTTCTTTTTTGGTCAAAACTCACAATTTCGAATTTAAAACACACCTCAACCCTGTAAACAGTTCTAATTCGATACTTTGATATCCAAAACCTGCCAAGTTCATGTCGATGTCAATGGCAGAGGTCCGTTGAACCATTTGAAGATGTTTAGAGCGTTCCTGACATTCAAGTTTTTTTTTTTGTAGGAAAACACGATTCAAATTTGATTGCAAATATTAAATCCTATTTATATGTAAATATCATACTGCTTAAATAAAAATTTCCAGTGTACTCCTAGATTATGATAATTCAATATAATTAGCACATATAAAATTTTGATGATTTTAAATACTGTATCACAATATAGAGAAATAACTATATACTGCATGTAAAGGTTATGTTAATCTTATTTCATATTCATGGCATTCTTTTCAAAAAGGATTGGATGCCTACCTGGTATTGTTTGATTCTAAGCAAATTAACATCCATGTCATGTTAGAGTTTCCTAGGCTATACATAAGGTCATAATACATAATATATATATAAATATAAATATAAATATATTTACCTGCTTGTAGGTGGTATTCATGTCTTTATTAAGCATTTGAGTTTTCATTTATAATTGAGATTGTTATTTAATGTGGCAGGCCTAAATGAATGAACTATTGATGTTTTAATTACTGTATATTAATTACATGGTATGAGTCCATAGGACTTATTTATATGAACCTTCTAGTTGGCTGGTTTTTTTTTTCCAGTGTCATAGGAGAAAGTGCTAGAATGCCAATGGCATATAATTAAGCTATACAAATATGCATGTCCTTTGCAATGGGCCCCTGCAGGAAGCACCAGTGCAAAGTATAATATGCAGTGCTGAGGGGTATATTTAATATATGTAATAAGGACCTTGAATGCTTGTAGATAATAAACTTGGCTCTAGCAAGAAATGGCAGTCAGCAGCTTAAAGGGCAAACAAGGCCTTGAGCTGTATTAAAAGGGGAATAGATTCGACGGAGGAGGGGGATTATTCTTCCCCTTTTCAAAGAGCTGGTAAGGTCCCATCTACAGTAGAATATGCCGTACAGTTTTGGTCCCCAGTGCTCAAAAGGGACATTATTAAGAGATTTAATTTAGGAGATTTGTGAATTGCTAATGTACTGCTATAGTTGTTGAATCACATTCTCAGAATGAAAACTATAGACCTGTTAAATTGGTAGAAAATCTATTAGAGGGGGTAAAAAGTCATTCAAATTACAATTTCATGTGCCAGCATGGAATTATGTTCAGCATATATAACCAGACAAATGTAACTTTAGATTCCTTTTAATTGAGAAGGATTTGGGTGTTTTTGTGGATAACAGATTTTGCAACTCCAGGCAAAAACTTAAATAATATGAAAATGATAAAAATATAATTTGCCCTTTTAGATCACAGGTAAGGCCTCACCTTTAGCATACAGTTGAGTTTTGGGGGCGCCATTGCACAGGATAGATATTGATGAGTTGAGAGGAAGAGTGTAGGGATGCTCAACTAAATTTAGGAGGTATAACATCTATTAGAGGGGGTAAAAAATCATATACTAGAATATATTTAAAATTACAATTTCATGTGCCAGCATGGAATTGTGTTCAGTAGATATAACCAGACAAATGTAACTTTAGATTCCTTTTAATTGAGAAGGATTTGGGTGTTTTTGTGAATAACAGATTTTGCAACTCCAGGCAAAAACTTAAGAAAAAACTAATGTAGAGTTATTGTTTTTAACAACCCAAAATAGCTATGTAATTTTTATAAGGTTGTGTGGAGAAGTAATAATGGTATGGGGGTGTTTTCATGTTTTGGGCTAGGGCACCTGTTTCCAGTAAAACCACAGCTGAATGCTGTTGGTATATTCTTTTTTTTTTTTAATATTTAAATGTTTTTATTGATTTTCATTGTAACAAACAAAAAAAGCAAGAAGTAATAACATGTATACAGCTGCATGCTTATCCTGGTCTGGTTATTTTATAACATTCAATAAGTACGATCCTATGTAACTTGTAATCTCCAGTGGCCGCTCAGGAAGTTCTATTTCAGTACCACTATCTTGCAGCTGGCAGTAAGATAGAAAGGGGGAAAGAGGGAGAGAGAGAAAAAAAAAAGGGAAGACATATGAGGGAAAACATGATTATTTTAGCTTCAGTACGTTATTACCAGCAAATCTCTTGTCTGTTGCAGCACTCAGGTAGTACCGGGATCCTTAACATTAGATCCAGTTTGGATTCCTTCCAGGTATTGGGCCCACAGATACCACTCCAGCTCCCCTTCGTAGCTCCTATCTAACAATTTGTCTCTGATCGCTTCCATTGCTCGGGTCCAGTTTACCTTCGATATCAGTGATTGCCGACTTGGCAGTTGTGGTCTTTTCCAATGTGCTGCTAGAAGAGATCTTGCTGCTGTCAGGAAATGTATGGCTAGTTTGTGTGAGGGTTTGGAGTTTATAGACTGAATTTTCATGCCTAGAAGAAATGTGTGTGGGTTTGCCTGAATAGTGATGTGTAGAACCTCGGAGAGCAGAGAAGCTACCATTTTCCAGAATTCTTGGGCCACTGCGAAAGACCACCAGGTGTGTAGGAAGGACCCTCGTTCCCCACATCCTCTGAAGCAAGTGGCGTGTTCCGAGTTACCGCTAAGTTTGCTGATGCGTGTTGGTGTATAATACCAGCGGAAAATATGATTTTATATGCTCTTTCGCTAGAGATTGCATACTGATGTTTATTTGGCTGTTTCCCATATGTATGACCAGGTCTTTTCTGAGATTGTGAGATCTAAATCTGTTTCCCACTTAGTTATGTGTCGTATATCAGTGGTGTCTGATGAAAGTTGGCTGTATAGTAAGGATATCAAGTGTGCTGGGTAGGAGCGTTTAAGACAAATTGTTTCAAAGTAGGTCATGGTTTGAGCATTCTGGGTTTTGATTCTATTATCGACATAATGTCTGATTTGCAGGTATCGGAAAAATTTTGGGTGGGGAATGTCATATTTCTCCTTGTATTGTTGAAATGGTATGGTGATTTGATCTGGGTGAAAATCCGTAAGTGTGAGTATGTTTGCGTCTATCCATGGTTTAAAATCACTTGGAGTACATACTGGGGGGAAACTCTTATTGCAAAAGATAGTTCTATGTTTAGTGTTACGCGTGCTCAATTTCATCTTAATAGCTACTGAGTCCCATAGGTCTAGTGCTTGTTGTGAGGAGGGTAAGAGGTCTCTAGGGATAGCTCTGTGTGCCTTGGGAATCCAGAATAAGTGTGCTAGTTGCATGGGTGCCGTGAAATGATGTTCAATTGTTTTCCATGGTTCCTCTGTAGGAGCATGCATGTGAATCATGGCCTCTAGTCTACTAGCCAGATAATATCTGTATGTATGTGGAACTCCCAATCCTCCTAATGATTTCGCCTTGGTCATGATTGTCGCTCTAATTCTGGGTCTCTTCCCTGCCCAGATAAAGTCTGAAATTGCTCTTTGAAGTGAGAGGGCTGTCTTTTGGGGGAAATTTATTGGCAGAGTCCTAAACAGGTACAAAAGTCTTGGCAATAGTTTCATCTTAACAGCCGCTATTCTGCCGAACCAGGAGAGGTGGTATGTATGCCAGGTAGATAGGTCTTTTTTAAGCTTGTCTAACAGTTTGGGATAATTAGCTTTATATAAGGTATCATAGGATGAGGTGAGATTGATTCCCAAGTATTCTAAGGATTCATGTTCCCATTTATAATCAAAGTTGACCTGGAGTAGTTTCAATTCTAGTTTGGGCATTTTTAAAGGGAGTGTGTGAGTCTTGGTAGTATTGATTTTGTATCCTGATATCCGTTGGAATTGCTCTAAGGTGTGTAAAAGGTTGTGTAAAGAGGTTTGGGGGGATGTGAGTTTGAGGAGAATGTCATCAGCGAAGAGGTTTATTTTGTACTCTTTATCTCCCACCCGGAATCCTTTGATGTCTGTGTTATGTCTGATGGCATTGGCCAAGGGTTCTAGAGATTTCTAGTGCGAAAATTATAGGAGACAGGAGGCATCCCTGGCGTGTCCCTCCCTTGAGCGCAATATATTTGGATAAGAGACCCATGCTGAGTACCCTTGCAGAGGAAGTGTCATATAATTGTCTATAATAGTCCTGTAAGAAATGGAGGTGGTATTTTCATTTTTTCCAAGATTGTGAACATATATTTCCAATCCACCCTATCAAATGCTTTTTGTGCATCTAAGGACAAAAGGAGGGAAGAGGTAGGTAGTTTTGGTGCTATGCTTATCAAGTCAATCGCTTTGCGAATGCCATCTGCTGCCTGCCGCCCTGGTACAACCCGACCTGGTCCATATGTATTAGCTGGGGTAGTAATGTATTAAGTCTACTCGCCAGTATTTTTGCAAACATCTTGATACCAGTATTTATCAATGAGATTGGTCTGTAACTATCACAGTTTAAGGGATCTTTTCCCGGTTTTAGGAGCAGTATTATGGTTGCCTTTTGCATGTGTCTTGTTAGGGGTGAACCATTTAGGAGTGATTGGAATAGGTCTTTCAGGTGTGGGGTTAAGAGTTTATCGAATTGTTTGTAGTATTTTGCCGCATAACCATCTGGGCCCGGTGTCTTAGTGGATTTAGCGGTTTTGATCACATTTTCTATTTCCTCCCTTGTTATGGGTGATGCTAACATATCCTGATCTTCCTTGGTTAGTTGGGGCGGAGTCCAGTCAGTTAATAGGGATGTCGCGGACTGTTCGCCCGCGAACTAATTCCCGCGAACATCGACTGTTCGCGTCCACTGAATGTTCGCCAATTTGGGTTCGCCTTAGCTGGCGCTTATTTTTGACCACTCACCCCAGACCAGCAGATACATGGCAGCCAATCAGGAAGCTCTCCCTCCTGGACCACCCCCACACCCCCTGGACCACTCCCCTTCCATATATAAACTGAAGCCCTGCAGCGTTTTTTCATTCTGCCTGTGTGTGCTTGGAAGAGCTAGTGTAGGGAGAGAGCTGTTGAGTGATTTGAGGGACAGTTGATAGTAACTTTGCTGGCTAGTAATCTACTTGATACTGCTCTGTATTGTAGGGACAGAACTCTGCAGGGATTTGAGGGACATTTTAGGTTAGGTAGCTTTGCTGGCTAGTAATCTACCTTCTACTACAGTGCTCTGTATGTAGCTGCTGTGGGCAGTTGTCCTGCTGCTGATCTCTCATCTGCTGACTGCTGCCTGTAACCCAATAGTCCTTGTAAGGACTGCTTTTATTTTCTTTTTTGTTTTTTGACTTTGCTACTATAAGAGCCCAGTGCTATTAGTCTAGCTGTGTTGGGGAGTGGGACTGGTGTGCTGCTCCTAGTAGTTCAGCACCAACCAGAGTAATTTTTTTTTTTTAATATACATATATATATTTTTTTATTTTACTTATCTTACTGTTCTTTAACGTGTCCAGTGCTGTTTGCTGTTCTTCATAGTAGTGCACCAATAGTAGTGCACTTGCAGGCATTGTTTGCCCAGTGTGTTCTTCAAACAACTGCCACCTAGCTGTGTGAGCTTGTTCACATTCTGTCTAAATATCAATAATAATACCGTCTCCAGAAACACCACCTGAGTGACGTTTTCCAAGCAGCAATAATATATTCCGTATCCACTGCTGTAGTGTATACGTTGACCTTGCAGGCATTGTTTGCCCAGTGTGTTCTTCAAACAACTGCCGCCTAGCTGTGTGAGCTTTTTCACATTCTGTCTAAATATCAATAATAATACCGTCTCCAGAAACACCACCTGAGTGACGTTTTTCAAGCAGCAATAATATATTCCGTATCCACTGCTGTAGTGTATACGTTGACCTTGCAGGCATTGTTTGCCCAGTGTGTTCTTCAAACAACTGCCACCTAGCTGTGTGAGCTTGTTCACATTCTGTCTAAATATCAATAATAATACCGTCTCCAGAAACACCACCTGAGTGACGTTTTCCAAGCAGCAATAATATATTCCGTATCCACTGCTGTAGTGTATACGTTGACCTTGCAGGCATTGTTTGCCCAGTGTGTTCTTCAAACAACTGCCGCCTAGCTGTGTGAGCTTTTTCACATTCTGTCTAAATATCAATAATAATACCGTCTCCAGAAACACCACCTGAGTGACGTTTTTCAAGCAGCAATAATATATTCCGTATCCACTGCTGTAGTGTATACGTTGACCTTGCAGGCATTGTTTGCCCAGTGTGTTCTTCAAACAACTGCCACCTAGCTGTGTGAGCTTGTTCACATTCTGTCTAAATATCAATAATAATACCGTCTCCAGAAACACCACCTGAGTGACGTTTTACAAGCAGCAATAATATATTCCGTATCCACTGCTGTAGTGTATACGTTGACCTTGCAGGCATTGTTTGCCCAGTGTGTTCTTCAAACAACTGCCGCCTAGCTGTGTGAGCTTTTTCACATTCTGTCTAAATATCAATAATAATACCGTCTCCAGAAACACCACCTGAGTGACGTTTTTCAAGCAGCAATAATATATTCCGTATCCACTGCTGTAGTGTATACGTTGACCTTGCAGGCATTGTTTGCCCAGTGTGTTCTTCAAACAACTGCCACCTAGCTGTGTGAGCTTGTTCACATTCTGTATCAATAATAATACCGTCTCCAGAAACACCACCTGAGTTGTTGTTTTAAAAAAAATGCCAGGCAAAGGCAGGCCGCCACGCAGAGGCACTAGGGGCCGTGCTGCTATGCTATCCTGTGGCCCTAGGAAATTGCCCAGTTTTACAAAGGCAATTACCCTGAACTCCCAAAATGCTGAAGAGGTAGTTGACTGGCTTACACAGCACACCCCATCCTCTACCGTTTCTAACTTTGCCACAACATCCTCATCCTCCTCTGCTATGGGCACCCCACGTAACACTTCCTCCACCACCGGCGCCCTTCTTCACTGGAGTCAGAGGAGTTATTTACACATGAGTTTCTTGAACTGAGTGATGCGCAACCATTATTGGCAGAAGAAGATGAAGGAGATGAGGACGTTACACCAGATATAATTCTGGCAGACAACACAACAGAGATGGACATAATGAGTGATGAGGAGGTCCCCGCTGCTGCTTCCTTCTGTGAGCTGTTAGAAGAAATTGATGCATCTGAGGAGAATGATGATGAGGAGATTGATGTTTTGTGGGTGCCCAGTAAAAGAGAGCAAGAGGAGGATAGTTCAGATGGAGAGACGGAGAGTCAGAGAGCCAGGAGGAGAATAAGACTTAGAAGAAGCAGGGAGGACAGCTCGCAGGGAACAGTAGGGCAACAACATGTATCGGCACCTGTGGTCAGCCGGCCAACGCACCCGCCATTGCCGCCAACTTCTACTGTTACCGCCAGATTGCCAGCTTCAAAAAGCTCAGCAGTGTGGGATTTTTTTAATGTGTGTGCCTCTGACAAAAGCGTTGTAATTTGCAATGAGTGCAGTCAGAAACTGAGTCTTGGGAAGCCCAACACCCACATAGGTACAACTTCTATGCGAAGGCACATGAACGGCAAGCACAAAGCACTATGGGAGCAACACCTCAAAGGCAGCAGACAAACTAAAAGCCACCCTCCTTCTGGTCCAGCATCTTACTGCTCTACCTCTGCTGTCCTTGACCCGTCTGAACCACCCTCCACTCTGCCTCCCACCTTGACCACCAGTTCCCAGTCATCTGCCCCCAGCCAAGTTTCTGTGAGGGCCATGTTTAAGCGTAAGAAGCTAATGTCTGCGAGTCACCCCCTTGCCCGGCGTCTGACAGCTGGCTTGTCTGCACTCTTAGCCCGCCAGCTTTTACCATACCAGCTGGTGGACTCTGAGGCCTTCCGCAAATTTGTAGCAATTGGGACACCACAGTGGAAGGTACCCAGCCGCAATTTTTTCTCCAAGAAGGGAATACCACACCTGTACCACCATGTGCAGAGCCAAGTCACCGCATCTCTGTCAGTGTTGGGGCAAAGGTCCATATGACTACTGACGCATGGTCCTCCAAGCATGGTCAGGGCAGGTATGTCACCTACACTGCCCACTGGGTGAACTTGCTTATGGCTGGGAAGCAGGGAATGCGTGGCTCAACAACAACAGTGGAGTTGGTGTCCACGCGGTTCTGCCACCACCTCTACTCCTCCTTCGCTCTCTACCTCGTCTTCTTCCTCTGCTTCCTCCTCTTCTGCTGCTGGGTCCTCCTCCTCCACACCTGTGCACCCCCAGCTCCCCCTAGGCTATTCGACGTGCCAGGTACGCCGTTGTCATGCTGTCTTGGGGATGACGTGCCTGGAAAGCAGAAACCATACCGGATCTGTACTCCTGTCA
The DNA here is from genome assembly GCF_017654675.1 of Xenopus laevis. Lineage (NCBI taxonomy): Eukaryota > Metazoa > Chordata > Amphibia > Anura > Pipidae > Xenopus > Xenopus laevis. The sequence continues at coordinate 31,550,278 of NC_054378.1, read as the reverse complement.
TCTCTGCAGTCACAGGCCGATCGGTGGCTGACCCCACACCAACTGAAGATCGGAAAAGTGGTGTGTGACAACGGAAGCAATCTGTTGGCAGCACTGAGACTGGGCAATTTAACACATGTGCCCTGCATGGCACATGTTCTGAATTTAATAGTCCAACGTTTTGTCTCGAAGTACCCAGGATTCCAGGACATTCTCAGGCAGTCCAGGAAGGTGTCGGCCCATTTCAGACGTTCCTACACAGCCATGGCACGCCTTGCTGACATTCAGCAGCAGTACAACATGCCAGTCAGGCGTTTAATTTGCGACAGCCAGACTTGCTGGAATTCAACGCTCCTCATGTTTGAACGTCTGCTGCAACAACAAAGAGCCGTCAATGAATACCTGTTTGAACTGGGTGGTAGGACTGGATCTGCAGAGCTGGGGATTTTTTTCCCCCGTTACTGGGTGCTTATGCGCGATGCCTGCAGGCTCATGCGCCCTTTTGAAGAGGTTACAAACATGGTCAGTCGCACCGAAGGCACCATCAGCGACCTAATACCCTTTGCTTTCTTCCTGGAGCGTGCCGTGCGACGAGTGACAGATGAGGCTGTAGACCAGCGTGACGAGGAGCAGGAAGCGCACGATTTCTGGTCGGAATCACCAGAACGAGCCCAGGCACCTGCTGCAACGCAGGGAGAGGTGTCAGAAGTGGAGTCAGAGGAGGAAGGTGGCTTTGTGGAGGAGGAGGACCAACAGGAGCAGGCTTCCCAGGGGGCTTGTGGTGACCTTTTGGGGACCCCTGGTCTTGTACGTGGCTGGGGGGAGGAGACCGTGGATGATATAGTCCTTGATAACGAGGAAGCGGAGATGGATACCTCTGCATCCAACCTTGTGAGAATGGGGTCTTTCATGCTGTCATGCCTGTTGAAGGACCCCCGTATCAAGAGGCTTAAGGAGAAGGACCTGTACTGGGTCGCAACGCTACTAGACCCTCGGTACAAGCATAAAGTGGCAGAAATGTTACCAACGTACCACAAGTCCGAAAGGATGCTGCATTTACAAACCAGCCTGCAAAACATGTTGTACAATGCTTTTAAGGGTGATGTCACTTCAGGAACTCATCAACATTCCAGGGGCAGAGGTGCCAGTAATCCTGCCACGAGCGCACCTGCAAGGACAATGCACTTTGGCCACTCTGTAACGTCAGACATGCAAAGGTTTTTCAGTCCAAGGCAGCGCCAGAACCCTTCTGGATCCACCCTCAAAGAACGCCTCGACCGGCAGGTAGCGGACTACCTGGCATTAACTGCAGATATCGACACTCTGAGGAGCGATGAACCCCTGGACTACTGGGTGCGCAGGCTTGATCTGTGGCCAGAGCTGTCACAATTTGCCATGAACCTCTTGTCTTGCCCCGCCTCAAGTGTCCTCTCAGAAAGGACCTTCAGTGCAGCAGGAGGGATTGTAACTGAGAAGAGAACTCGCCTAGGTCACAAAAGTGTGGATTACCTGACCTTTATTAAAATGAATGAGGCATGGATCTCGGAGGGTTACTGCACGCCGGAAGACTTGTTCTGACTCCCCATGCAGCTGTCCTTCTCTGCACGCCGCATGACTCCACACACAGCTGTCCTTTAGCGTCCTCCTCCCTCCGCCACCGTTACAAACTAGGGTGCAAACCCTACTGATTTCATTTTAATCAAAACTTTTTGGACAGGTAAATCCTGAGTTTTTCTGGCCTCTGTGCTTCAGTGGCTGCAACCAAAAAAATTCATATTTTCAGCATTTATATGGCATATTTTTTCTGGCCTCTGTGCTTCAGTGGCTGCGACAAAAAAAAATTTATATTTTCAGCATTTATATGGCATATTTTTTCTGGCCTCTGTGCTTCAGTGGCTGCGACAAAATAATTCATATTTTCAGCATTTATATGGCATATTTTTTCTGGCCTCTGTGCTTCAGTGGCTGCGACAAAAAAAAATTCATATTTTCAGCATTTATATGGCATATTTTTTCTGGCCTCTGTGCTTCAGTGGCTGCAACCAAAAAAATTAATATTTTCAGCATTTATATGGCATATTTTTTCTGGCCTCTGTGCTTCAGTGGCTGCGACAAAAAAAAATCATATTTTCAGCATTTATATGGCATATTTTTTCTGGCCTCTGTGCTTCAGTGGCTGCGACAAAAAAACCATAATTTTTCAGGAAAGTACACATGCCTAATTTTTCAGGGTTCTGCAACAGTGGCAAAATCGCATCTTTTATGGTCACCGCAGGTGATCAATAAAGTAGACCAAAACTGGGCCCACACTGCAGAATCAGTGTTTTTTGGTTCACTTCACTGTACATTGAATTACCTCTGCCTGACCGTGCACGTGCGCACAAGCATGGTGACAGCTAAACACACCACTACAGAAATATTGCCACCAACAGGACGAACATCCTGGAGGTGACAAGTAGGGATGTCGCGGACTGTTCGCCGGCGAACTTGTTCGCGCGAACATCGACCGTTCGCGTCCGCCGAATGTTCGTGAACGTAACGCAACGTTCGCCAATTTGGGTTCGCCTTAGCTGGCGCTTTTTTTGCCATTTCTCCCCCAGACCAGCAGATAAATGGCAGCCAATCAGGAAGCTCTCCCTCCTGGACCACCCCCACACCCCCTGGACCACTCCCCTTCCATATATAAACTGAAGCCCTGCAGCGTTTTTTCATTCTGCCTGTGTGTGCTTGGAAGAGCTAGTGTAGGGAGAGAGCTGTTAGTGATTTGAGGGACAGTTGATAGTAAGTTTGCTAGCTAGTAATCTACTTGATACTGCTCTGTATTGTAGGGACAGAAGTCTGCAGGGATTTGAGGGACATTTTAGGTTAGGTAGCTTTGCTGCTGGCTAGTAATCTACCTTCTACTGCAGTGCTCTGTATGTAGCTGCTGTGGGCAGCTGTCTGTCCTGCTGCTGATCTCTCATCTGCATCTGTTCTTCAAACCACTGCCACCTAGCTGTGTGAGCTTTTTCACATTCTGTCTAAATATCAATAATAATACCGTCTCCAGAAACACCACCTGAGTGACGTAGTGTGATTTCTGCCCTTTACAGCACAAAACGCAGCGCTGTGTCAACAATGGATTTTTTAAAAACATATTTACCCTTGATCCCCCTCTGGCATGCCACTGTCCAGGTCGTTGCACCCTTTAAACAACTTTAAAATCATTTTTCTGGCCAGAAATGTCTTTTCTAGCTTTTAAAATTCGCCTTCCCAATGAAGTCTATGGGGTTCGCAACGTTCGCGAACCGTTCGCATTTTTGTCCGGACGTTCGCGAACATGTCCGCGAACATTTTTTCTGACGTTCGCTACATCCCTAGTGACAAGCAACTAGTAATTAAAAACTATTATTTGCTCACTTGACGGTATCATTCATGAAAGCTCTTTGCGTTTTTTTGCGTTGCAGTAAGCGCCGCGTTTTGTCTTTGCGTGTGAACAGGCTGTAACCTTTACACGACTTGATTGGCATGTAGACACCGGACGTTTTAAAGCAGTTTATTACACAAGTTTAGAAATGTAGTGTGATTTCTGCCCTTTACAGCACAAAACGCAGCGCTGTGTCAACAATGTATTTTTCAGATACATTTTTGCCCTTGATCCCCCTCTGGCATGCCACTGTCCAGGTCGTTGCACCCTTTAAACAACTTTAAAATCATTTTTCTGGCCAGAAATGTCTTTTCTAGCTTTTAAAATTCGCCTTCCCATTGAAGTCTATGGGGTTTGCGACGTTCGCGAACCGTTCGCATTTTTGACGCAAGTTCGCGAATATATTCGCGAACATTTTTTCCGCCGTTCGCTACATCTCTATCAGTTAACATAATGGAATCCTTTGCAAGGTTGGCCTCAGGGGCTTTGTCAGCAGAATACAATTCCATATAAAAGTTCCCGAACATGTTAAGAATTTGTTCTGTATCTCTCGATATATTCCTCGTTTGGGTCCTTATTGCATGTATGGTTTGTGTGGAATGAAGAGCTTTCAATTTATGTGCCAACATTGTGTGGGGCTTATTTGCATACTCATAGTATTGATATTTAGTTTTACGCAAAGTGTAGGCTGCCTTGTCTGATCTGAGTGCATCTATAAGCTGTGTTCTTATGTTTTGTATGTCCCTCTATTTTTCCGGTGATGGGTTTTTATATGTGCAGTGGTTACATCATGCAGTTTTTGGGAGAGTTTTTTAATCTTCTCTGTTTTGATTCTTTTAATTCGGGAAGCATGTTTAATCAGGCTCCCTCTGATTACCGCTTTATGAGCGTCCCATCTGATAGCCAAGGAAGTATCTGTTGGGGTATTAGTCAGGAAGTATTCCTTAAGTGCGATAGTTATCTAGTACAGATCTCCTTGTCTAGCAGTCGGGATTCATTCAGTCTCCAGTTACCTCCCCCTCTAGCCTTGCCCCACCCATAAAAGAGCGTTTCCACTACGCGATAGTTATCTTGGTACAGATCTCCTTGTCTAGCAGTAGGGATTCATTCAGTCTCCAGTTACCTCCCCCTCTAGCCTTGCCCCACCAGAGCGTTTCCACTACGCCATGATCTGACCAAGTGATGTCATGTATTTTAGCAGAGTGAATGTATCGTAATAGTGTGGGTTTGGTGAAGATGAAGTCTATGTGTGAGTAAGTGGCGTGAACATTGGAATAATACATATAATCTCTATCTAGTGGGTGTTTTTCTCTCCATACATCTACCAAAGCCTCCTCCTTCAAGTGATTAATGAGGTGCTTTGTGTCCCTGTCACTGTTAATGGTTGTCTGTTTGTCTAAAATATCTCATGACCTATCCACATTGTTACTTATTGTCGTGTTGAAATCTCCCCCCACTATGACTCTGCCCTCCGAGATTTCTGAGAGTTTGTTGAAGAAATTTCGAAAAAATGTCTGTTTGGAGGTGTTAGGAGCGTATACTGAGGATATCGTAGTCTACTGGTTCTGAAGATGTCCTGTTATAATAATGAAACGGCCCTCTGGGTTTACATATTTCTGATAAGTTGGAATTTCACTTGTCTGGCGATAAGGTTGGCTACTCCTTTGGTTTTTGTGGGACAGTTTGCTAGGTATACCTGGGGATAGTATTTTGACATGTATTTTGGTGATGAGGTTTTACTAAAATGCGTCTCCTGCTGCAGCAAGATGTCCAATTTTAATTTAAAATAATCAGAGAAGGCCATAGTGCGTTTTTGGGGCACATTGAGGCCATTAACATTATGCAAGCCTACCTTCAGATCAAAGGAGCGAGGAGCTGGGGGGGTCACGGGGTCCATCCCGGATAATCCTTGGGGAAGATTGGTGTCACCTAGGTGATATTCTGGTAAAAAGAAGGGCGAGAATGGAAAACAAAGTTAATACAACCACTTGAGAGTTAAGGAAGAGGAGAAAAGGGAGAGAAAGGAGATAACAAAAAAAGAGAAGACACCCCCTCACAAGACAACAGAATAGTACAATATAAATTATTGACTTAGTAAGTAGGAAGCTAATCTGAATGGAGCAAAAGGTGGGTGGAAGGGGTAGCGTAGTACAATTGGGAAGAAAGTCACAGAAAAGATGGGAGGAGGGGAAAGAAAAAGAAGGGGGGAATAAAACAAATAACTAACACAAAAATATTATCGTCTCGCAAAGTAGGAGACTTTTTTGTTTTTGTAAGGTTACCTGATGGGGGGAGCAAATGATTGCACCCCGCTAGGATTAACCTTTAATTGGGAGGTCACGGATTGGGAATAAAGCCTGCCCGTTTAGCCCGCCATGTTTTATTAACTATAAATGCCCTGTAACTTACTAATGAATTACATAAACTCCTGGTGTTCTGGGCTGAGGGGTATAACACTTATTAACTGTTAAGCTATTTAAACAAATTAAACCTTAATACACATCTACATATTTATCTGAGTATAACCCTTTAAATATATGCTCTAGTATTGTTGTTAAAATCACAGACATTCCAAGGGATAATCCCTCAAAGGGTTGTTTCTCAGTATCTGAACATTCCAAACATGGAGACCTATTTTTGAATAAACAACGTTCTAGTTGGATGAACATTTGTTATTTTCTATGTCTGCTATAATTGATAGGCTAACTGCCATCCAGTTTGCATTGGGCCAGGGTGGTCTCTCTCAATGTCTCTCAACAACCAATTATGCCGATAAGTCCTGTTCGACCGTGTCTTGCATCTCTGCTTCAGAAGGAGCAGATGGAGGGTCTTGAAAGTAAGGTAGTGCATCATCTATGTCAGCGGGGTGTCTGACTGTGTATGTTATCCCATTGTGCTGTTAAGTAAGTTTAAAGGGGAATCCCCATCTATATGGTATGTCTTTTTGTCGAAGTATTTCCATCAAGGTTTTGAGATCTTTCCTCTTTTGTAGAGTAGTGGTAGCTAGGTCAGCATAGATTTTCGGGGTTATCCCTTCTATTTCTATCTGATTTGTTCGGGATGCTTTCAGGATGGACCCTTTGGTCTGGAAATAATGAAAATGCACTATTACATCTCTGGGAGGCATATTTGGTTTTGGTTTGGCGCTTAGTGCTCTGTGTGCTCTGTCCAAAAGTAGGAACTTATCCTCCGTTTCAGGTATAAACGCCTTGAAGTATTTAGGGAGGAAAGTGTTTCAGGTATATCTCGAAGACATAGATTATTTCTTCTGGTGCGGTTTTCCAAGTCCTCAAGCACATCTTGAGGGTCCCGTATGAGGGTTTCCATGTTAGAAGCAGTGTCCTGGACAGAGTCTTGGATCTGTTCTAGTTGGAGGACCCTTTGGTCCAATGCCGTGATTTCTGATTTGACTTCGGTGAGAGAGTTTCGTATTTCCATTTGAATCTCATCTTTAAAGCAGAAGAGGAGGGATTTCAATTCGTTTATATCTTTTTTGGTGCAAGGGGATTCCAACTCTTGTTCTGTAGCTGGAGTGGATTGTTTTGCAGCTTTTGTTGTTGCAGCTCTGCTCCTAAAAAAGTCTGATGATCCCTCAGAGGGGTTAGATGCTTGTTTCTGTCTGCCTCCCGTCATGATGTTGGAGAGAAGATAAGTGGTGGATCTGTAGGGAAGTTTGTGTAGAACTTGCTTCCACCTGCTGGGCTTAATTAGAGACAAATTGCTTTTGAAGGAATAAGTTTGTCAACTTTGTTAAATCTGTAGTGGTTGTTTTTTAAGGTGTGGTTGGTAGAGTAGCACTACAGGCAGTGGCAGTTCACTGAACGTGCCTGTGTGATAAGGTATGAGTCTTGTATAAGTGCTTGTCTTGTTTGCTGACCCTTGATGATGATGCTTTTGAGTAATGAGTGGCACCGCCTCTATTGTAGCTTTGTATAGAGGGTTTATGTGGAGATTTATGCCCAAGTGTCCTTATAGTATGCTCTGAAGCTGGGGTGATGATGTGGCTCATCTACCGACTTCCGGAGAGACCCAGTACTCTCTGGGGACACACTGGTGAGTCACAGTTTTAAGGCCATAGGAGCCTGGAATTGTTCCCTACTCTGGGAGCTTGTTTAGGCCTTATATCCCACGTGTCTGCTTGTGGTATTAGTCCCTGAAAGAGGGTAGTGTCCAGGGCTAATGGGAACCAGCCATCAATTAGGTCCCTTGAGGCCTGACAGTGAGTAGGCCAACAGTGCTGCGCAGGATTTCCTGACTATTCTCTTCACGTTCAGGGTTATTTAGCCCAGACAGTTCTCCCCACCTCAGGCCTCAAGAGGTTCTCTGTGAAGGGGCTGTAGAGACACCCTACCTCTCTCACTGTCTGTGAGCTGGGGTTTTTTTCGGTGCGATTATCGTTCCGGCGGGTAGTGCCGGCTATGCAGTGAAGAGTTGGTGGGGACTTCAACACGCGATGCTACTTAGCTTGATCGCGCTGCGTGACATTGGCCCTGCAGGCTCCAAGATAGCAGCACCCCCAGTTCTTGTCTGGCCTTTCCTCACCGCAGCGATAGAAGCTGACTTTGTCGGGGACTTCTGCTCCAGGAGACGTGCAAGCCACTCGCCTTTCGCGCCTCACGGATAACCGGTTCTGGGGCTGTAAATCGGTGCCGAATGCTGACTAGATACTGGAGGGTAAAGGGAACCCCAGGAGGTTAGTTTTATGGCATTTCAAGTAAGATTAGGGCGCTTATGTAGGCTTATGGCGAGTGCAACTGGAGGAGCTGTGAGGTTAAGCTGCCATCTTCCTCAGCGTCCAGGCCACGCCCCGCTGGTATATTCTTGATGATTCTGTGTTTCCTATTTTGTGGCAACAGTTTGAAGAAAGCCCTTTTCTAATCAAATTCAATAAGGCCCAGGTACAAAAAGCAAGGTCTGTGCATAATTGGTTTGGTGAGGTAGAGGTAAAAGAACCCCTGCACTACTTATACAACCAAATAAGTATTGGAAAGCCAACTGCAAGACAGGTGTCACGATCGGCACCCTAAATCCAGAACAAGTGCTGGGATCCCTGGTCTAGGCTCCACTTCTGCCTGTAGCAGGCGCTTTTCACTTCGGGAGGAGCCGCTAAATGGATGTGGCCAGAAAGTCCCTTTAAATACGTCATTGCGCAATGGCGTTTTCACTCCGGCTTGTAAAACCAGAAAATGCGCACCATGTGCACCATAGGAGAAGAACGTGCTGGAAGAACAATATAGGTATACAGTTTATTCAATGTCCAAAACAGGTTTAGCCAACTAGATATTGCTAAACTATTGCTAATATGGGGTTGGAAGCTGTTGGTTACCTATATCTACTACAAAGATTCCTGCAATAAATACATAATAAAAATTAAAGTGACACAAGAATGCTTGATTATCACTAACACATACAGATACGCATGCACAATTGTTGCAAGAGGATGTTCTTAGTGCAATCCAGCTTTAATTTATCAGTGAAATGAATGAATCAATATGTGTGAGGGAGGAAAATCATTAGCAGAAACACTTAGAGCAGGTCTGTGGAGTAATGTGTGCTTGATGCCCTTTGTCGAGGAATCACTAATAACTGCTCACACAAAGCTGATGCTTACAATGATGTTATTATGTGAAAACATATGATATATAATTGAATTCTTAAAATCCATGTGAGAGAGGCTGAAGAGTTCTATATATGCTTCTTAATTCATTAAGATATTTAAAATGTGATTATTCTGCACCCCTTTCTCTTTTCATGTACAGTTTGCATATTTATCTGTTTGTATTTGTGACATTTTCAGGCTGCATAAGGATTTGAAGGGGTACAACATGCACACTGTAGTTATGTTTTCACATTACTGCCATTTTCTCAGGTTAGGGAAAAAAGAAAAGGGACATACTATCAATGACAGAATTGACAGATGAAGATGTGGGAACTCTTCACAGAGAAAGGATCTGCTCCTAGAACTTCCCTCTGTGGAAGGAAATGCTGGTATGCATGACTTAGGAAAGTGTTGCCACACATTGCTTTTCCTGTGTATTTTTTTTGTAATCATTTCATTGTGTTTATTTTTAGCTTTGCTGTCTGCAGACATCTGTTTTATCTTGCGTTATCAAAGGCCACGCAAAGTCCACAACTACCTTAAAAAAGATTTTTTTTAGAGAAAGGCAGAGGATATACACAATGGTAGAGAAAATTGGAGGTGAGAAGAAGGCTGTGGTCAGTGAACAGCGATACAAGGGAGGCAATATAGAAGCCTCAGGTAGAAGTGTGTTTAAACCAGAGTCACTTAGAGTATTTTTAGAGGTGCTATGCTCAATACATATAAATATATGCTTTGGAAACAGCATTTAGGCATTGTCATCCTAATTGTTCCCAAACCCGTTTCACCTGCATCGGCTTTGGCTGAAATATTGACATGACTTCTTCGCTACCTGCGTTCATCCTACAAATGCCTTTACTTTATCTTAGTCATCTGTGGGACTGTGTATCCTGTAATAGACTCTAAACAAACTATGACCTTAAGGCTATGGGCACATGGAGCTGAAGTCTCCTCTGCTCTCAGCCTGCATATTTTTGCAGGCTGAGAGAAGCCCCTGCACTAAATTATATCTGCCTGCGTGTGCTCAAGTGAAGGTACCCATTTGTGAAAAGAGGAATCTTTGGGCCGACCTTTGTTCCCACAAGAGGAATGTTTGAAACAATTACATTTCTTTGCTCCCTTGCAGTGGAATGCATATGTAGGGTTGTGTAAAATAGCCACCCCTAGTATTTTGTGCAGGCAGTCCCTCAGTGTTATGGACACCTATTTGGGTCCTAAAATACAGTTGGGAGGGGTACTGTTTGCTCTTTCTGCTCTAAGCTAAGCCCCCTGCTACTTCTCACAGTGACCAGCAGATGGCACTGTGCTAGGCTATAAAAGGCTCTGAAGCCATGCTTTCAGTGTCCATTTTGTGCTGAGTCTGAGTGGAACCTGATTGTCTTAGGATTAGTCAGGATAGGCTACTCACCATTATAGGTCACTCTAGGAGTGACAGATAGACAGGTTTTTTAGCTGAGCAGCTCAGGGCTCCGACGAGGAGAGTCAGAGGGATTAAGATCCCGGGTACTAATAGCCCAGAAGTAGGGACTAAGTGTATAGGAACAGGGTAGATAGATTCCCCTCAGGTTCCACGTAGGGAAAGGCTGAAAGCTGGTTGTACCTTTATTGCTGCTGAGCACGTCCTCTTGCCTGTGGGGACTAATATTGACCAAAAGGTGCTGTGAGTATTGCTTATTCAATGTGATACCAAATCCTGTCATGCTCTATTGTATACTCCACTGATGATTGTGTATGTTCAATAAATCAGTTCATGTTTAAGTTATAAGAACCACTGGTGCCCAATTATTAAACCCTGAATCCATTTACAGTAGCACTACACCCTGCCTCCACACCGCTGCGAGGGCTCACTCCCTAAGATTATAGGTCTCATCCGGGGCACATTTACTGGGAGTGGAGCTCAATAGTGGTGTACAATACACACAATTTACTATAGCGCTACACATAAAAAAGCCAAATCAGGGGAAGCTTCATTTTGCACTTAGGGAAAAATGGCTCCCTTGAGGAGCCAAAGCAAGAGAATGCATGAGTAAACACTTTTGTGTAAGGTTATAGTCAGACAACGGGGACCACTCACCTCCATTCTGTGATGGTTCTGCATCTACAGGCTCAGTGTGCAGATACTCTGAGCAGATTTCAATACGAAAATACACTCTCTGCAGGAGCAGAACCATTACAGAGCAGAGGTAAGCAGTCAGACTGTTTCACAGTCTGCATATAGCTTGTACATGAGCCTACCTTGCTAGGAAAACTACTTTTCACTATGCCATTGCAATTCTTTCTTTTTTTTTTTAAAGAGGCTCCCATGTTGTCAATGTCTTCCAAACACAATGCCTGGACACAGGAGAGCAACTTTTGGGGCCAGGTCCCGATTCAATTTTGTGTGGGTGACTACTGAAGAAGCAGACTACACAAGGCCCCGTGTACCCCAGATCTTCTTCCTTGGTAGTTACACTACTGCCCTGAAAACTATTTAGATAGACAGGGGGTAGACTAAGGAGATTTCCAATATAACTGGTTGACATGGAAGGCAAGAAGTAAATATTAATGGTGTGGCAGTTCTTATACCTGCCGGTTTGTTGCATCTGATGAAACAGTGTGTGGTTTCACTGTGATATTGTGTGACTTACATGGAAAAGTATGTATTAAGAAGGGACAAAATTCACTCCAAATATTTAAATAGTTCTGGGAGCAGTAAATAAAATTAATACAAATACTTACAGTATATTATTGTGAGTTGTGTCAAAAGAACTGGCATTATAACTGCAATTAGATTATGCTTAGTAATTTATTATTCCAATGTAACAAATGCTGTGAATGCTTCTTTAGTCTTTTTCAGACTTGCAGAGAAAATCCTCACTAACATCTGATTGCTTTAATTCAAAAAGATGTGAAGCTGTCACTATGTACAAAAGCTGAAGGCCCTTCTATTGAGAAGCAATTGACAGAAAAACCCTTCAAAGGTTTCCTACATGATTTTCAAAGGCAATCTCTAGATAGGTATCAAACAATAATGTAATCCGCACTAAGCCGTCAGAAAATTGTTGGGAAAATAAGTTAATCAATAGCCTGTCAAGAGTCTGAAATGGAATATATTGAATATTCATTTCTAAGTTTCAGAAAGGATTACCAGTAAACCCATTAACTTGAGAGATCTTTCTTATGTTTTTCTCATTTTTTATTTGGTGTTAGCCCATAACATACACTATTTATTCAAAAATAATTTAGGGCAAATTTATCAGTGATTATAATTAAAGTTATCTGAATCATGAACACTCATGAATCCACCACTCATTCTTGTAATTTTGCTTTCAGAGGGGTGTTAGACCTTGGTGCTGCTGCTGAGCTCTCACACCAAATAGAGCAGAATGGGAGAGAAACTGACTCATTCACCTGCTTTGATAACTGTGTTGATTTGTGGATACTTTAGAAGTTTTCTTTAGAAAAGCATTAATAAGTATAAAATATAAATATTTGAAGAACAGGAATCCTTCAGGATCCCCCAATTTAAATGATAGTAAACCTGATCCTAAACTAAAATCAAAGGTTCTAGTTTTAAATTTCACTGAGGCAACACACTTACAGCAGGGACACGTGAATTATTTATAATTTTGCATTTCATGAATGCTTCTTACTGTAGGGCTCTTTACCAACATAAGCACTATCTTGCACAGATGATATCGTCAAGGGCAATTAACTTATTTGATTATGCGTAGTAGACAGCTTATCAAGCACATCAGTCCCCCTTCTTTTTGCTGTTATGTGCTGTCCCAACATGGATATGGGCAGCCATTCCTCTTCACTTCATCCTCCTCCTCATCAGACAGCATCTCCTCATCCTGCTTTCATCTGACTTCTGCTTGCAGAGCTAGCCTGCCATCCTTCTTGGTTATTTATCCTCCTCCAGCAGGCCATATAAGGTTATATATGGCTCGAGTGCACAATATGCACCAGTCCCTAACCTCAGAAATAAAAAGAACTAAGGCTTTCCAAAGCCCAGTGCATGTACAAAGATCAGTCTTCTAGTTAGTGTTACTATGCACCCCATTTGCAAATGATCTCTAGTACCTCTACAAAGTCCAGTGAAAGGGAACTGGTAATCCCTAATATGATCTTTTTTTATTTAAGCGTTATTTGATTAAATGATTATTCTGGTAATAATTCTAAAAATAATAATAAAAATAATAAAAATATGGCAGGTTAGAGCTTCTTTATATATGAACACCACACATTTATAATAACACTCAATTCCCAGGTTTATTTAAATATTCACAAGGTATTTCAGGGTGAACAGTTAACAATGCTAAGACATTACTATGAAATACACTATACAAACCAATTGTGTAGCAGCATTTCTCATATAATTATCAGGAAAAGATAAAAACAATTGCACAATCCAAACTTTTACAATGTGGAGTTCCTGCACATAAAACAAAAAACACTTTTATATCCATATAGGGTCACTTACTCAGCGTTCCCCTTCCCCTTATAAATCCTTTGCAGTTAAAAATAGCAACCCCTCCTGTAGATAAAAATATTTACCTATATAAAAATCTTGCTCCCGACATGGGTCTACAATGATGGTGCTCCGCTTCTCCAATCCCTGCAGTGCGTAGTATGAATTCATGGCATGCAAACGTTGCATCCTGTGTCAAGCCAGTATATAAGCATATATATATATATATATATATAAATATGTATATGTATATGTATATATATATATAATGCCGTCGGCGTCCGCACACGCTATACTTTGATATTCAACTCCGATATTCAGCTTCCGGGTGCTGTGTCAATGTTGTATCATAGAAGAAAGGCTGTAGCGGCACGCACTCCGGTTCAGTAAAATTTCAACTTTTATTTATATTATGTGATACATAATAAAAGCATCAACGTTTCGGTCCATGGTCTGGGACCTTTGTCAAGATGCATTAACTCATTTAAAAAACAGGCAATGAAAGTGGCAAATATAAAGGTTTAACAAATCCCGCCTTGTTGCTGACATCACACTCAATTATGTTAATAGGGGCTTAATTAAACAAAAAATGAAAAAATGAACTCAGTACAATAATGAGTAGAATAAATAGAAAATATTATAGTTAGAATAAAAACATATTATCTTTTAGCCAAAAAGCAGCTGTATGTGCAATACTCATTCGGACCTTTGGGAGAGAGGGTATCTAATGTTTTTATCCAAAAGGTTTCGCGTTGTAGGAGAAGACGATATATATCACCACCCCTTCTGGGCATAGGAATGTGGTCAATCGCGATAAATTTTAATGTTGGGACCCTATGGCCCATCTCTAGAAAATGTGTAGCCACCGGTTTAGTGGTTTTTTGATCTCTAAAGGCCGTATTGATTGCTGATCTGTGCGCATCGATGCGAAGTCGCAACATTAAATCCGTCTTGCCCACATATGAAAGCCCGCATGGGCAGGTAATGAGATAAATCACATGCGTTGTAGTGCATGTTATATGATGGCGAATCTTATATCTATGGCCGGTTAGGGGGTGCGCAAAACTCGTACCTGGTGTCATAGATCTACACGACAAGCAGGATGGGCACTTGAAACACCCTGGTTTATTGGAAGGAAGCCAAGTAGTCGCCGTTGGACTCTCACTATAGCACTGAACTGGGTCACTGGATACTAAAAGATCACGGAGACTTCGTCCACATCGGTAACCCATCATAGGTGGATCAGGGCAAAGACGACCCAACATGTCGTCTGCTTTAATGATGTGCCAGTTAGTTCTGAAAACTTGATTCAGAGAGGCAGACATATTAGTGAAACAAGTAGACATTATGAGCGGACTTGTTTTTGGAATGGGATCGTCTGGTGTTTGCTCAGAAATTTTAAGTCTCGCTTTCTGTAGTGCCACATCAAGTGATTTAATATCATAACCACGGCAAATGAATCGCTCCCTCATCTGTGTCAATTGTTTCTCACATGTGGATTGATTAGAATTGTTCCTTAATACACGACAAAATTCTACTCATTATTGTACTGAGTTCATTTTTTCATTTTTTGTTTAATTAAGCCCCTATTAACATAATTGAGTGTGATGTCAGCAACAAGGCGGGATTTGTTAAACCTTTATATTTGCCACTTTCATTGCCTGTTTTTTAAATGAGTTAATGCATCTTGTCAAAGGTCCCAGACCATGGACCGAAACGTTGATGCTTTTATTATGTATCACATAAGATAAATAAAAGTTGAAATTTTACTGAACCGGAGTGCGTGCCGCTACAGCCTTTCTTATATATATATATATATATAACGGCACTCTCTGGCTTTGTATAGCAAAAAACAAAAATGGTTCTTTATTTATCTTCGAAGAGCCCTGTGCGGGCTCGAAACTTTGAGACTAATAAGGAACCATTTTTGTTTTTTGCTATACAAAGCCTGAGAGTGCCGTTACTTTTCAGATACTTACAACCAATCTTACTGTCACCCGGGTCTCACCTATGTTATTGGTGTGCACCATTGCGTCCTATATATATACACATCCTGATGACGGTCCCTTGGGGTACCGAAACGTATAGATGTTTATATGATTCAGTAAAGGACTTCTAACAACCTTTATGCCGTGAGTGTTTCCTTTTATTTTTGGACTTTATATTGAATTGGTTTAGCACCCGGCGAAATGATCGAATGGCGGAGGTGAGTGCCGGCAACCAATTGCTTTACATTTACATTTTCTCATTGATGTTTGACACATCTACTAAAAAGAAATGAATAAATCCTGTTGCTGCACTTACATAAGTATCAAGTATCAATAAAAACTAATTAACCACTTTAGGGACAGGAAACAGGGGAGCCACATCTCTGTGTTACAAGTCTGTAACATGTTCTCACCATTCTTAAGTAACAACAAGATCTGTATTAAAAAATAAATAAATACATAAAAGGAAACATAAAATAAAAGATTTTGCATTTGAAATTTAAATGTGATTTTTCATTATTTTTCAGTATTTGATTTAATAAATAAAGTGATGAGATTAAGAAATTAAATAGTTTGTCTAACTATATGTTTTGTATAGAAAACTAATTATACTTCTCAAATTTTTCTGGTTGAGTTTTTAAAGGGGAAAAACTCGAATTTTTGGAGATGCGTATGCACCAAAGCTACAAAAAACGTTGAATTGGAAAATACTCCATCTATAACCTGTCAAAGTCATGTAAAAGTCAAGGGCAGTCCCTTTAACAAATGGAACATGTTTTTTGACTTCATGGTTGTCAAAGTTATGGGCTTTTAACACTTGTGTTAAGTTAAAAATCTGAATGTCTGGGTAACTAGTTTTCGGATAACAAATCCCATGCCTATATTTGCGCCCAAATAGTTGAACTCTTCCCTTCCATTCTGAATTGAGCACTGCTGCACATTTTGAAGCATGGCACTGTGTGAACGCTGGAGCTACCTTCTGCCACCTCCTAACCAGGCATACCTCCAACACCTGGCAGACTTGAAACTATTCAGTGCAACTGCATCCAATTCATGGCAACGTGCACACGCAGTTGCATCTATTTTGACAGATCAGATGCAGGTGCATCGGATGCAGTGCACAAGAGTCAGACATAGCTCAACTGTGATGCAATGAAACATGAATTCTCTGAAAACTGGTGCAAAACATTGTGATTGTGTCCAAAACTGCACTTTGCTCACTGCATCAGGGTAAGTGAATGAGCCCTATAATCTTTTCATGATTCAGTATTTTCTTTTACTTATAATCATTATAACCTATAGGAGCAAATTTATTAAAATAATTCAATACAATTTGATTATCACCAATAAAAAATAGAATACTTTTGACAAAATATATTTATAAATAACTCATGTTTTGCTTTTCATGCCTTTTTCATTTGCGGGGACAGAACAACAATAGTTCACTATCACAGTTCACAAATAGTGATGAGCAATTTTTTTCACCAGGCATGTATTTGCAGGCATTTTGCCAGGAGCAAAAAATTTTTGTGAAACTCCGAAAAATCCGCTGTGAAAAATTTTGCCATGACAAAAAAGTCTCCAAGACAAAATTGTCACTGAGACAAAAAAGTCGGCATAAGAAAAAATGGGCATGCATTTGGACAAAAAATTCGCAGAGACAAAAAAGTTGCTTAGACAAAAAAGTTGCTGAGACAAAAAAGTCACCACAAGAAAGAAGCCAATTGACTTTAATGCATTTGGAGTGAGAAAAATTTGTCACGCATAAAATTTTTTTACACCCATTATACGGCGACACAAAACAGGACAGTCACTCGTCACTATTCATAAATCTATTGGGAAGATTTACTATACTTTTTTGTATAAATTCACATGACTTCGAAATTTGACCTTTGATAAATAACCCCCTTAATAAATTGTAGGTTTAAAAGAAAAATGACCACTTGTGAATTCTATACATATTCTTCTTACTGATGACTATATAGTAACAAATTGCATCTTAGCCAATTCCTCTGATACTTGCCTAGGAGTGTTTTTTTATCTGACGGTCCTCTGTGTATGAGTTAATTTTTTTCTGGTCTTCTAATCCATAAAATGTTCTTTTTAGTATTTGATTTCTCTTGCCTCATTTAAAACATATTACATATCTACTACATACAGATGAAGCCACTTGGATTTGTGAGTTAAATGCGTCATGACTCAGAGTTAATTGAAGAAACTGTGTTATCTAAAGTTATCTTAACTCATTTAATGCATTTAACCTTTTCATTAGCATACCAAAGCACCATTGTTCACAATGGTGAATACTTTAATTAGATGGGATGTTATGTCACAGTTTTCTGTGTTAAATGAGATAAATGGGATATCTGTGTTTAGTTATTCTGTGTCAAACAGACAAACCAAAGTGGCTGCATCTGTATATGTGAATGTGCTACAAAGCGCTACATAAATGTTTATAACAGATCAATAAAATAAATAATATCTTCAGTCAATGTAGTTTGGTAAGTATTCCATATATAAGACTGAGGGACTGATGGGAGAAATCACCTGAGCTTAGGGGACAACTCACAATATACCAAATATATAGAATCTAAGTGTCCCATTTATGATTGACCAAGCTTTTGTGCTCAGGCACAAAGTCATAAAGTTTACCAAATCCTAGATTTACCAAACTCGTAGGATTTTGTGCTGAAAAAAAAAAAAAACCTCAACAACCTTTTAAAAGTTAAGGCAATCATAAATGGCCCCTTAACATCATGATAATGACATTTAGGGGCAGATTTACATAGGGTCGAATATCGAGGGTTAATTAACCCTCGATATTCGACTGCCGAATGTAAATCCTTCGACTTCGAATATCAAATTTGAAGGATTTAGCACTATTCCTACGATCGAAGATCAAAGGAATAATCGTTTGATCGAACAATTAAATCCTTCGAATCGAACGGTTCGAAGGATTTTAATCCATCGATCGAAGGATTTTCCTTAGATCATAAAATTATTGGGAAGCCTATGGGGACCTTCCCCATTGGCTAACATTTGCTTTGGTAGGTTTTAGGTGACGAACTAGGGGGTCAAAGTAATTTTTAAAGAGACAGTACTTCGACTTTCGAATGGTCGAATAGTCGACGATTTTTAGTTCGAATCGTTTGATTCAAAGTCGAAGGTCGAAGGTCGAAGTAGCCCATTCGATGGTCGAAGTAGCCATATTCGACCATTCGAAATTCTTCCTCTATTCCTTCACTCGAGCTAAGTAAATGGGCCCCTTAAAATCCCCTAGTTTTTCAACAGTGATTGAGCACACAAAATCCAAGATGGGGAGCATCTGTGATAACTTTAATATTTATTAAAGGTTGGGTTTCTCTAAACTTGAGTTTTAGAGAGAAAAAAAAGAAAATTTTTATAGATTTATTATGTCCCAAAGCATCAAAAATTTAAAATACTCCAACTTAAAACCTGCTGAATTCATATAAAATTCAATGGCAGAGGTCCCTTTAACCATTTTCTAAGATAATTTTTTGACTTCATGTTTTTTGATTCAGGTTTTAACTTGAGAACTATACAAATTCAAGGTTGACATGTGACAATTGAAAAAAAATGCACGATGCTAGTATCAAATCGAACAATTTGCACATTTGAATTGTTACTCTGTTTTGTTTTTTTCCAATAATAATTATTGCTAAATTGAGGGGATTCGGATTTGGAGGTTTGGTCTATTTTTTTTTCAATAAAGCGAGAAAAAAAGTTGTGTTTTAGTAAATAACCCCCTAAAGGTTGGATTCATTACTTCTATAAACATTCCGTCTTGTAAAATAAGTTCAGTATATAAAATATAATATTCTTTAGCTATATTCGGTTTTAGGTTTTAGCCTTCCTTCAAGTATAGTGTAAAACTCTCTCCACTCTAAAGAGAATAAAGTACAGCAAGTCTGCAGAAAGATATATCATTAAAGGTGACACTTTTCCACATGACTTGGTAAAGATTTATCAATATAGATTGTAGCTTTACATGAAATATTTGTTGAAATATAAGTTTTATTAGTGTGCTTCCTCAACCTAACATTTTTCTTGCTGCAACCATGCTGTTTTTCAAAAGTTACTGCCATTTTCTTATTGATTCTGGAGTCTGCCATTAACTAACCCTTTCTCGATTAGTTGAATTAATTTTTACGTTTCAATTAAAAGCTTACAGGGCCACTTTTGTTAAGGTTCATTCAACAGTTATGTTAAAAGTTATGGTAAAAAAAATCTCATTGGGTAACTTGTAAAGTTATTATTTCGATGCAAATGTTTTCTGCTTCTTTAAACGGTAACCCTGTTCGAAGGGAAAAATAACATTAAGGGGTATATTTATCAAGGGTCGAATTTCGAATTTAAAAAACTTAAAAATTCTAATTTAAAAAGACCAACCGAAATTAAGTCAAAGTTTTTTTTTTCCGATAGAATAGGTCCATATTCAGATTGTACGAATCGAAGGAATAGTGCATTCGATCGACGGGAAAGTGCACTGCTAGACAACATGCTGTTCCCAGACTCATTATTATCAATGACACATACAACTTTAGACAGAAACAGTATTTGAATATTTAAAAGTCTTAATTCAGATTTCTATGAATTCAAACCTGGTACAGTATTTCCATAACGTACTTAACAGTCTCCATTCAAGACTAAACGTGGCATGCTTCTCAATGTAAGAATAGAAAAAGTCCTCAATAATTCTGTAAAAAAGTAAATACATTATTGATGTCATGTTATGAGTTTTGTTATAAGTTTCTTTGCTCCCCATTAAAAAATATGCCCCACTGTGCACAGAAAGGAAATTTCTCTCTTTAAAAATAACAGAAAGCTCCAGCTTTTCATTTTCTAAACAAACTGGCTATACTTTTCATTTCTCATATAACTCTGTCAAATTAGCGAAATTCACAAAGTATTAACCACAGACATGGCAGCGATAGAGATTTCCTAATGCAAGCAGCCTTTATAGATTTTTGCTATTTAAACGCAGGTCTCACAGGACCATTTGAATCCATATTAATTTCCTTTCTGGCAGCTATATGCTGGAGTTTGAACTGCACTATTTCATGTTTAATCTGTCAGTAATTTAGTAATGTGTAAACTAATTACGCATAGATATGAATGTAATCGGTTTGGGGAGCAATAAAATGAATGTGTTGTGCACATAGCATAAAGTAGAGCAATAATTTTTGCTATCATGTCAGTATCTGTAATAATATCAAATGGAACATTTTCAAAATATTATAATGCAGTAAATATATTTACAGTATCAGGCTACTTCTTCTGCGTGTATGGTGCGTGCATAAACAAATTTAGCATGACAAAAAAGGTTATCTATACATAGTAACATAGTATGTTAGGTTAAAAAAAGGACACACGTCCATCAAGTTCAACCTTTTAAGTCTTTAAATAACCTAACCTAACTGCTAGTTGATCCAGAGGACCAAAAAACGCCATTTTAAACCTTTCCAATTTGCCTCAGAGAGGGAAAATTCCTTCCTGATTCCGAGATGGCATGTGGACCAGTGCCTGGATAATTTGTACTACGAGCTATCTTCCATAATCCTGTATTCCCTCACTTGCTAAAAAGCCATCCAACCCCTTATTAAAGCTATCTAATGTATCAGCCTGCACTACTGATTCAGGGAGAGAATTCCACATCTCCACAGCTCTCACTGTAAAAAAAAAACCCCCTTCCGAATATTTAGTTGGAATGGGTGACCTTGTGTTAGCTGGAAAGACCTACTGGTAAATAAAGCATTAGAGAGATTATTATATGCTCCACACAATATAGTCAGACAGGCTAGTTTTACATTGTTGCCCCACCATTGGTACATGTACGTGCCTACATAGGGGCAGATTGATGAAAATGTGAGATGACTGCTTGCCAGAGAAAAATTCTAATTTTTTTTGGTATGAGTTTTTAAAGGGAAAACCATTTTTTTGTAGATAAAAAAATCCGAAATTTTCTTGTGATTTATTAAACCCTGAGGCTGCTAAAAATCCAGATAAAAAATACTCCATCTCAAACCTGCAGAGGTCATGTAGATGTCAATGGCAGATGTCCCATTTACAATTGGAAGATCTGCCAGGGGTTTCGTACAATTATCTTAAAAATTTGTGGTTTTCAGTCTTTTCCCACACCTTTTTCGAGTAAATTTATTGATAAATGTGGTAAAAATGTGCACTGGAGTTTGGTCAAAGTGCTTTTAAGAAAATATTGAGACATTTTCAGAGTTTAGTAAATAACCCCCTTACAGTGCTAGCTGATATCCAGGTAAATGGTGTCATTTTGAGCAAGGATCACCAACAGGCCATACATCAAAATTATGATAATGAGTCATGTCAATGATAATGAGAATTTATTGTAACCTGGAGAATCAACCTATCTGATCAAGCAGTTGGACAAGCCCAATGGTGGGACCCAAATATCAATGAGCTGCCAACTTGGCCTGGAAGGGTAATTTAGAAACCCAACGCAAGAGTGCACCCTTGAGTGCTCACTAACATAAAGATCAGCTCTGCCTAGCACATTGCAGAGAGCAGCATTAGATGAAGCAGGTCAGCCATGTTCATAAGGCCTACCTTAGGGCACTTTGCACCACTTTTTTCCAGCAGTATATGGATAATTGGGACCAGGCTCTCCCACAACCCGTATCTGCCAGAGAGTGGCCCCTAATATGGGACAATGCTAACCATATGGCCACCTGTGTGCGGCAAAGGGAACATATATACAAAATATCGACTTTCTGGTATTTTACCCTGGACAAACTGCACAATTTATTCCCACAACGTTCCCATTTGTACTGCAGGAATTGCGGATCTCGAGGCATATTTTTTGGGACTGCCCAATAATTCAACCACTGTGGAATGAGGTTGAAAATCTTCTATATATATAGCTAACATATTCTTATTTGACACAAAATAACTCAGATCCAAATCCTGTTATTTTATTGTTTACTTGCCATGGTAAATGACTTTTTTGTGTACAATATTTGTGCTGCAAGAAAAGCAAAGTTGTAAGTATTATATGACATATTTAAAAACCAATAAAAAAATAAGTTACACAAAAAAAACAGTGATGACTATTGTGGTTTCTTAGCCATTAATGACATTTTCCTTATATCTGAATGTAAACAGATTAGCTTATAGAATTTTATGGTATTAGGCACTGTTATTTAAACACAACAATTAGTTGTTGGTGTTGCTCCTTATAGCAAGGATATAAGAAAAAATACAAAAGTCAGTGAGAAAGCGATAAACTTTTGCATATTCGTATTAATATGTACTACTAATGATCAGAATAAAACCATTTTAAATCCATGCTCTCATTAGTCATATTCATATTTATTATTTTGTTTGTAAGAAGAATCAGAGGTGCTTTAGTGGAATAACTGGCCTCAGTGCTAAATAGTTTGTATACTGTATGTCATGCCTATATACACTACAAATGTCCCCAATGACTGCAATTGTTACCCCTTTCCCTTTATTTACCTGTGTGTGAGTCTCTTAACACCACAGTCTCTTTTTCTTCTTTGGTGGAAGATCTTATTTTTATGGCTCTGGCATCCTCTCTGCCTCTCTGGTCTGGGTTTGGTTAAAATGTCTGTGTTTTTTGCAGTTGCCATGACAGCAAATAAGTTGGCATCCATGTTATAATTTTTCCATGAAAGCTGTAATTTTTTTAATAAAGTAAGACAACCCTGTTACAATTCAAAAACATTATCTACACTGCAAAGTCTGGCATATTCAGAAATGTTTTGTTGATTCTTGAACAGTAATGTACTTAACTGAACACAGTACAATAAAGTGTCCTGAAGAATTTGGGGGAAATGTTTGAGATTAAATCTGTGAAATGTGTATTATAGTCCAATTCGTAAACAAGTTTTGGGACTGATTTGCAAGTCTCTTTGGTAGATTATTTTATATTATTGCTTGAGCCCAACAGATGTTTTAGCACTTAAAAAGTATAGGTGACATTTCAAAGGCTTAGTACATATATAAAAATGTGAATAGATGCTGGTTGTGCATACAGCTGTTAAACAGTTTTGCCATCTGTTATATATAGACAGAATGTGAACAGGTATCTTATAAATGCATTACTTCATAGAGGGTATCTAGCTATTAAGAATTGTCAGCATCAGCACATACTAATAGTCAAAAGGTCAATCATTAAAATAGATAAAGTATAAAATACCTTTGATTTATTATTATTTATGAATTTTCAAAAAAATATTTGTGCATGGACACAAGCTATAGTTACTTACAATCTCAAAGACTCCTTTTGTACAAAAAACAGCATAATAAAGCTGCCAAAAAAGTTTGCTTTCAAATTTTAAATTGAGTTTGGTGTCTGCTTTTCATTTTATTGCCTCACTTTTCCTATAGAGGATATTCATTTTCTTGGCTCTGAACCAGTGTATAGCACCGTTTTATTTTAAAGTAGATGAAGTATTACTCTACCTGCTTAGCTTCAAAAACATGTCAGAACTTGTATACTCAGAAAGATACAGAAAGAAAACACTTTCCTATTTATAATGTGGATAATCAATGCCATCATTTCTGGGTATTAAAGTGAATTGAAGGTAAAAGTAAACTTTATGGCAAGTGAGGTTTATTTCCCCTTTATATTCAGTAAAAAATAAAGGCATAGATTTTTTCTGTACAGTGGTTCTTGCCTTTATACATGTATTATCAGTATGCATTATTATGAAAGTGTGTCAAAAAGCTTGTGCTGATACTATAAATTAATATTTAATTAATTATTCTTCCTTAATCTTATTACGCCATTACATATTCAACAATATAATTTGTTAGTGCTCAAAACTAATTATTGCTTTGTAATGTGTTACTGAATCCTGATACTGCATATGCTTATCACTACATTTAGAATCTATAAATAATTGCTATTTTTTGTGTTTTCTTTCAAAAACCAAACAAAACTATAAAAAAATTGCTATATTGTTTAGGGATTCACCAAATAATATTTTTTTTGATTAGCAGATCTTTTGAGGAAGATTTATCATTTGGCCAAATCTAATGTTTAAATCCATATTCAAATTTAAGAAAAATCTAGAAACCTGGGAACATTCAGCTGAGTAGAGTGACAGTGTTAAGGGTTCGATTTTTTTTGGCAGAACAAATAGGATTTGTCCAAAATCAAATCATGAGTTCAATACTGGATTCAGTGCATCCCTTTATACATATGCAATACATATGGGATTCTACCACATATACACTATCAAAATGCCAGGGGCCCATCAGAAAACTTTAGGCTATTTCCAAATATATTCCTCCTCACTCAACCTCTTTATTTTCCTAGTCCCTTTTCCCTCCATACTATAGTCAGTTCCTCCATCACTAAACCACTTTTTTCTCCATATAGAAATAGGGAATGACCAGGAAACAAGCCAAATGGTCAGAGGCAAGTGGGCCCACTGACACCTGAGCCCACCAGGAGTTATGGTAATCTGGTGGGCCAGTCCTACATTGAATACTATAGTAACACAGACACCATTCTATGTGTACATAGTGGCTCTTTAATTGAGGTCCCTGAGTAAAGTTATACTAACTCCCTCTCCCTGTAGCTATACTTGTTATAAGCTATTTTCCCAGGGAGAAACAGCATTTCAACTGAATTTCTATGAAGTTGACTTCACAGGACATTTGGGTATTAGTCTACAATTGTAACATGACAGACCAGTTAATTTCTGGTGATGATATGACTGCTTAATAGCATGTAGATATATTGTAGGCAATTTAATATGAACCATTTTTAATAGGTTCCAGTAAAAATGAAACCACAAATTGGTTTTTGTTTTGTTTGGGTGGATCCGACCATATGACATCATCACTAACGCAAGTTTTAAAGGGTGTTTAAAAGCTTTCAGTAGATTTTATAACACTAGGCAGAGCAACATGTAAAATGTAGGAATGAATTCCTGGAGTAATGTAGAACATTTTCCAGCTGACTCCTATGCTAAGAAAATGTTGTTTACATCCCAGAAAAATAACTACTACCCCCCCCAATAAAGAAACCTGCCTTTATAACACATTGGTTTTTATAAAGTGCTGTTTCTTAAGATAATTATTCATGTCAACACACACGTGGTCAAATTATAAAAAATGAGGAAAAATACTTAAGTGAATGAAGGCTACTCAGTACAAGTGTTATGTATTAAATTTATGAGGTGTTTCAGTGTAAATGCATTGTTTTGAAGTATCCACTTATGGGGTATGATTTGCTTATTTGAAATGAAAACCATCAGTGGTAAAACCTTTATATTCAACATCCGATAAAAGGATTAAACGTTATTTTTTTTTTAACATTTGCAACTTAAAGGTCCGTTCCAGGGAATATTTAACCATTTCTTTGACTGCAAGTATTTCAGTCAACACTTTCAGTAAAATGAGCTTGAATAAAAATTTACTATAAATGCCTATTTCCTTTAACTGCCTTGTCAATGTCACTTCAACTGTTCAATGTATAAACTTAACAGAATCAAGATAGTTTGAATAATTGCAGATTTTGTAGGTTTTGAATCAGTTTGCATCACAAAGATTTGTTGTTTAGACTCTGCTTTTAAATGTAATAATATTGAGTTGTTTGCTTTAACAGTAGAAAGAAAAAGAGACTACTAAAAGAATGTACAAAATGGTTAATTGGAAAATACGGGCAATGCAAAAAACTTCGAAAAGGGCATTATATTTGCACCAAAAACACAACAATAGCTAGTTTTAAAAACTGTGTTACACAATCAAAACTCTATTGTGGAAGATTGAATTACAAAATGCTAACCTTGATTCTTAGCAGTTTACTGTAAATGGTTACTACTACTTTACTTTACTACTTTTATTGCATTCTCTCATGACTGCCCCCCCCCCGCAAATCTGAGACTGATGTTGAACCTTCCACAACTCTCAACAAGCAAAAAACACAATTTCATATTTGGGACAATAATAGGATAATGGCACAATGGAACAGAACAGGTAGCTTTTGGGTCAGTGAAGTAATCATAAAGTACCGTAATAGTATATTAGTCATATTAGGTATAGTATTCTCACTGGCACAATGTTTCCAGAAAAATTGCAACAATCAATTATAACAAATGTGTGCAGCTATATATTTAGCCTATAAAAACATTATTATTATTTAGCTATGGCTCAATAAATATAAAAAGATATGCTCGCCTTCAATCATCCTTTATATCTTCACCTTCACAATGGTATGTAAGAAAACAAAAATAAATACACCATGCATCAATGTCTGATTAAAATCAGAAGCTATCTGAAAAATAATGTACAAAAGCAGCAGATTTTTGAACTGCTTCTGTGAGAAACACTCACCCTGGTGGTCTAGTGGGCCGGCGGGGACGCCCGCCGCATTGATCCTTTTGCTTGGCTGCCGAGTCCTCTATGGCGCACGCTGCGCACATCTGCCGAGTGGCGCGAAATTTAAACCATTTAAAGGGGCCTTTCATGTAAAATTACTGCCCATTGCTAGGTTTATCTCTGAGAGTTCCTGGGTGCTATTCCTGTTTGTTATCTGTTCACTAATCATTCCCTAACTAATTAATTTTATACTCCACAGTCCCAGCAGATCCAAATCCTACTACATCTACAACAAGCCCAAAAAATACTAAAATAGTGATAATGTAATGTCACAACATAGTACAGTGTTGTTTTACAACGTAAAAGAATGAAGACCCATTTTCTGGGTCATGTTCCCAGCTAGTTTCTTAACAGGGAATTATGACACTGTAAGGGGCCCATTCATTAAGTTCGAGTGAAGGAATAGAAGAAAAAATGCTTCGAATTTCGAAGTGTTTTTTTTTTTGGCTACTTCGAGCATCGAATGGGCTACTTCTACCTTCAACTACGACTTCGACTAAGAATCGAACGATTCGAACTAAAAATCGTTCGACTGGGGGAAGGGGCGTGGCCGACAAGCGAACACACGCATATCTTTGGCGCTCCCGGGGCCCTAGCAAAAGTCTCCGCATATCCTGCAAAATTGTGGTCTGGCACCTACCCCAGAGCACGGGGAAGTTAAGGAGAGGCTCCGCTGCAATTTTCGGCAAAAACGAGGCCGCTAGCCGCATCTACGCCAGAGTTCCAGGTGCGGCCTAGCTGGGCTTCAAGCCTGGGACTCGCGTGACTGCGAATCCGGACGCGACCGGAAGTGCGGACAATCCGGCGCTGGCACTGGTGCGGTCAGAAGCGCAAGTCTCCACTAGAAGGTACGGCTGGAGTAGGAGCTCTAGGTGTCCCCGGGGGTGCCCCCCCAATTCATCATTAGTGGCAGCACTGGCACCTTAAGCCAGCGTTTCACATCCTCAGGTTGGCCCTCTGCTGGGACATGCTACTTCCTCACCCCAGCAGTTCCATATAAAGAGACTACCACTACAAGTCTCCAGGGAGCAGCAGGGCAGTTTTTGGGCAGGAAAGACCCCTGTCACTGGTACCCAGGGGAGTGCCCTTATTTGACCATGAAGCTGAACTGAGCTATACCCCTTCACACATCTACTGGCTCTTTTGCATTGGGCCTCGCAATAACTGGAGCTGTGCCCCATGCGCTCTGGGACTGTTATATACTAAGTTACACAGTTTTTTACAGTGGCCAAAGGATATAGGCCTAATTTGCGGAACCTAGCAGGTCACCCTCTGCTGCTCTTGGTTGGCAGACTTCACGTGGTAGCTGAGGAGCTGCAGCACATACCACTCGCTTTGGCTGGATATGAGTGCCACCTTAAGTAACTGCTGTGGATTTGGACTAAGCAACATGATACACTAAACTGGCAATATATGCTGTTACCCCATGCACCATTAGTTATCCTGTGTCTAATCTTGTCAGCTGAAACTTCCTTTCCTTTAAGATACAATCCTTGGCGGCGGCCTCCTTGCACTATTAGGATATATAGATATGGGGAAACATTCACAAAAGCAGAAGTCAGATGCGGCGACTAAACTAGAACGTTTTGCACGATCCGCAACTCAAGGCCCACCGCCGGACTCCGACAGTAATTCGCCTCCGTTATCTCCAGACCCCCCCCCGATGGACTCGGACGTGAGGGAACCTGCACCTTCAGAACTGCTTGCCGCAATAATGGAGAGTTGTACTGCAACCACTACACAACTGGAGGAGATAAAGGTAGATCTCTCACTACTTCGTCACGATCTCCAAAACATCCGTGAGCGCACCACCGAAATAGAGACCAGAGTCTCCACTCTGGAAGACACCATAACCCCACTCCCGAATGATATTGTGGCTATTAAACAACAGCTCAAAACGGTTCTAGACAAGTCAGACGACCTGGAGAATAGGCTGCGCAGAAACAATGTACATATTGTGGGTCTACCAGAGAAATCGGAAGGCCAATATCCAGAAACCTTTATAGAGAACTGGCTTAGCGATACGCTGGGCGCGGACACATTTTCTAAAATGTTCGTGGTCGAGAGAGCGCACAGAGTTCCGACTAGATCTCTGCCACCAGGTGCTCCTCCTCGCCCATTTCTCATTCGCATGCTTAACTACAGGGACCGGGATGCGGCTCTTCGGGCGGCTAGAATTAAAGGGCCTATCTCCTACAACGGTGTCGCTATATCACTCTACCCAGACTACTCGCCCATCATTCAAAAGCAGAGAGCTACATTTACTGCAGTCAAGAGAAGACTTAGGGAATGCCAAATCCCCTACAGTATGATTTATCCGGCAAGGTTGCGCATACAGGATGGAGACCGAGTCCTATTCTTCAACTCTCCATCAGAAGCTGATGACTGGCTTACTCAGAAAAACCCAAGGAGGTCGCCCCCCCGCAATTAAAAGGCAAGATTGTCCCCATATGTCTGGTGACTACTGGTCTGTGAAGTTCATTCCGTGATACAGGCCCATATGGAATTTACTTTGACAAGTGTGTGCCTGAGATTGCATGCCCTTGGTTTGTGTCACGTTGTTGCCCACGACCCCCCTTTACTCAGTCACCTGTCATTGTGGAATATGGTACTTCATGTGATCTTTCTGCTACACTACAGGTCTATCCCTTGTAGACATCCTTTGAACAGATTTCTGTGAACATGCGGGCGAGGTGAGTGACTATGAGTACAAGATCCACACGGATGCCAGATAACTATGTATGTATTTTCCATGTGGCCTACCCCCGCCAGGGGTGTGGAGACATTGCAATGGCGTGACTCTTTGGGACTTCCCATTAATTATGAGGCAAGGGAATCACAGGATACATTTTCTTGCAGGAGAGGTTATTACCCTCGCTATTGCAGTTGCACCTTATTTGTGGGCAAAGCACTGGCCTTCTAACCTAGATTGTACAGGCCGAGGTTATCATACAATTGAACCTCAGCAAGACCTCTTTGGTATACTGATGTGATAACTCAAATGTGAACTATTCCTGCCTACATCATCCTGCACTACATGCATACCTCCGGCAATTCACCCATGACTCATTCCAGACCTTAATATGGGCGCATGGGGTACTGCTGATTGCAGCAATCAGTTTGTGTGAAATTTTTAGTTTACCACTTTATGGTTCGTATCTACATGTGTTTACTCCTGGTTTGAATTGGGGTGTTGTCTTGGCCGCCATAACATCACTCCTTATGTTAGAAATCGGTTTTGGGTATAGGCTCACCCGTGTTTGGGGGGTGGGCAGGGTGGGACGGGTTGGGTATTTTCTTTGGTTATTTTGTTTGCACTTATTCATCATATTTGTCACCTCTTTGCAGCCTCATGGTACGGATAGTACTATCTATATATCTGTGCAATGGGGAGAGTTAAACTAGTCTCCTGGAATGTGAGAGGGCTCAACTCAAAATTTAAGAGGGCGTTAATACTCAATCACATTTATAAATATAAACCTGACATAGTGTTGCTCCAGGAGACCCATCTCACAGGGCAGAAACTCTTGGCTCTGAAGAAATTCTGGGTGGGCCATGTATATCATGCCCCTTTCTCAACATACTCTCGGGGGGTCTCCATTTTAATTAAGAAATCATTGATATTCAAACTTTTAAACGTTCATATAGATTTTTATGGTCGATATGTGATACTGCATTGTGAAATTAATAACCAACCTTTGATTCTGGTGAATGTATATATTCCGCCACCGTTCTCTATAGAGGTACTGCACCTAATTTTTCAAAAAGTCACTGCCCTCTCTCCAGATCCTATATGCTTGTTGGGGGATTTTAATGCCACTACTAACCCCAAATTAGATAGAACTTCAGGGACTGATCCGTCATCCCAACATTTAATTAAATGGATGGAAGCGCTAGGTCTGACTGACCTTTGGAGGGAAAGACATCCCCATGAAAAACAATTCTCCTGTTATTCCTCCAGTCATGGTTCCCTTTCGAGAATTGACCTAGCATTAGGATCGGTAGACTTTGCTAAACTGGTTCACAATATCTCATATTTACCTAGAGCTCTTTCGGATCACTCCCCACTACAGGTTGAACTCCAATTAGGACCGCCCCAGGGCCAGCGACTGTGGCGCCTCTCTCCCTTATGGCTCACAGATGAAACAGTGGCGGACACTTGTATAAAAGATTTTGGAGAATACTGGGAGATTAACCAAGATACCGCCTCCCCCATAGTGGTGTGGGATGCAGCCAAGGCAGTGGCCAGGGGCACCCTTATAACTACCATACATGCCTCCAGGGAAACTAAAAAAGCTAGTGTCAAAGCTGCAGAAAAAGCGCTATTCGAGGCAGAACAGATACATTGTCAGACTAAGTCTAAGGAGAGCCAGGACACGCTATCTAGGGCGCAAAGAGAACTAGATCTTTTGCTTTCAGATAATGCTAGGAAAAAATTATTGTATTCCAGACAGCGGGGGTTTGACCTAGGGGATAAAAATAGCAAAACGCTGGCATATATGGCAAAACTGACAGATCAAGTCACAGTGATTCCAGGGCTACGGAACCATTTGGGAGATCTGGTGACTGACCCCACTGCTATGGCTACTATGTTTGCCGAATATTATAAAGGAATTTACTCTCCGCAACCTAATAGCACTGTTAATGACCTAGACCAATTTCTGGCAGGTTCGCATCTTCCTCAATTGTCGGCGGAGGAAGCTAAATTCCTAGAGGAGCCACTCACTAAAGCAGAAATTGATGCGGTCATAGCAGGCCTTCCAAACAACAAAACCCCAGGCCCTGATGGCTTACCAGCCGCCTGGTATAAACTAATGGCCAAACAGATATCCCCCAAACTACTCGATACCTTCTCTCATGCATCCACGAGGGGGGAATTGCCCTTCTCATGTTACAATGCAATAATTACACTGATACTTAAAGAAGGGAAAGACCCATATTCATGTGATTCCTATAGGCCTATATCGCTGATTAACACCGACGCTAAAATACTGGCTAAATTACTGGCGAATAGGTTGATGAAGGTTATTACATCACTCATTCATCCGGATCAGACAGGCTTTATGCCTCACAAGACCACGGCCAATAATTTGAGAAGATTGTTTACACATATTCAACTAGCCACTCAACATCAATCCAGTGGAGCGGTTGCCTCGCTGGATATAACCAAGGCATTTGACTCAGTCAGTTGGCAATACCTCTGGCAGGCACTTGAGAAATTTGGGTTTGGACCGAACTTTATCTCATGGATAAAACTGTTATATAAGAATCCCACAGCACAGATCCGAGTAAACAACACTTTATCGGGGGTATTCAACTTGGGCAGAGGCACTAGGCAGGGCTGCCCCTTATCACCTCTGTTATTTGCCCTAGCTATTGAGCCGCTGGCAGCAAGTCTAAGACGAACTCCCTTGGTAAAAGGTATATCAATTGGTAGAATAGATGAAAAAGTGGCTTTATATGCAGATGATGTACTACTGTTCCTTGCAGATGCTGGTCCTTCTTTGAGGGCAGCACTAGAAGTGTTAGTAAGATTTGGCGCAATAAGTGTTTCCCCTGGGGAATCAGGTTGTTAGGGAAGAGACCTCGACACTCACTGTAGTGACTAAATTCCGCTACTTGGGTATCATTATTACATCAGACACCTCCTTATATGTAGCTGAAAATTTGGAACCCATCCTAACAAGGTTCAAAACGGCAATTCCACACTGGATTAAACTACCACTAACTGTGTGGGGTAGAGTCAATCTATTCAAAATGCTGTATTTACCTAGATTCCTGTACCCGTTATTGAACTCACCTCTCTATATCACTAACCTTTTCTTTAAAAAAACAATAGTGATCTAATCTCCTTCATATGGGCCAACAAGACTGCTAGAATGTCATGGTCTACTCTAACTGCTCCTACAGACAAAGGAGGGCTCGCCCTCCCCCATTTGCAGCATTATTATTTTGCCTCCCAATTATCCTACATTCACAACTGGTTTAACCCAGATGACAGTAACTCTTTAACTGCTGTACATGCCTCAATTCTGGGATCTCTGGAGGCTATACGTAACTCTCCCTATAGGCGACTGTGTGACCTCCCTCAGTTACCAGGAGTAATTACTACCCCCATTAAAGTATGGGCACGGCTACAACCAAAAGTGGGAACCCCGATACGTAATGTTTCTGGCAAAACTCCTCTTTGGAGAAATTCTAACTTGCCCCACCTGCAGGATCTATCAGACTTTAGTTACTGGCCACAAATGGGTATAAGACACATTGAGGATTTGATTGTAGAGGATAGCTTTGTCTCCCTGGAGCAATTGAACGCCAAACTGAATCGTCAAGATATACAATTCTTTCGATACTTTCAACTGAGACATGCATTTCAGGCACAGTTCAGTTCTTTTCAAATTACACTCAAATTGCTGGGGTGGGAAGCCAGACTTTGGACTCCAGACCCCAGCAAGCTGCTATCTCAGCTCTACAATATAATTCAATCCTCTCAATTTCCCCCATTCAACAAAGCCAAACAAAAATGGCAGTCACTTATTCCTTCTCTAGAGGAGGACCAATGGGAAGAGGCTATAGATAACCTATACCCCTGTTTAATTTCACTCAGAGACAGAATGATTCAATTTAAAATGATTCACCAAATTTATATTACCCCATTGCGACTCAAAGCCATGGGTAGACTAGACGGAGCCACCTGTGTAAAATGTGGCAGGGATGAAGCTGGTTTCCTCCATTTGATATGGGACTGTCCTCGAGTAGCAGAATACTGGGCAGAAGTCATACAATACGCCAATGTCTTCCTCTCCTTCCCAGGAATCAAGTCCCCGGAGTTTTGCCTATTAGGTGTCATAGATGAGGTAGTGCCCTTACAGAAAGCCAGAGCACTTCTGAGGTCGATCCTTTTCTACGCGAAAAAACTAGTAATTATGAAATGGATGAGCCCTAATCCTCCCTCACTGCAGCAATGGATTGACTTGATCAATGGTACATTACCCTTAATTAAACTGACGTACAATGCTAGGGGAACACCTGGGAAATTTGGGAAAATATGGGACCCTTGGCTAAGCGTCAACCCCCATGCATCCCTTCCGGATGATTGATTTATGAGAAGTACTCTGCCGTAGTTATGGTTATTGGCTATTTATTTCTTCAAACAATCGCTATACATATAAGTACTTGTAACCGGAGCTGAATAAGTGTAAAGCATATATGTGCTGTTATTGTTTGTTTTTTTTGTTTAAAATGCAAAATAAAAACCTTTAAAAAAAAAAAAAAAATCGTTCGACTATTCGACCATTCGATAGTCGAAGTACTGTCTCTTTAAGAAAAAACTTCGACCCCCTAGTTTGCCACCTAAAAGCTACCGAACTCAATGTTAGCCTTTGGGGAAGGTCCCCATAGGCGTGGCTAACTTTTTTTGGTCCAAGGATAATCCTTCGATCGTTGGATTAAAATCCTTCGAATCGTTCGATCAAACGATTATTCCTTCGATCGTTCGATCGAAGTATTTGCGCAAAATCCTTCGACTTCGATATTCGAAGTCGAAGGATTTTCATTCCCCAGTCGAATATCGAGGGTTAATTAACCCTCGATATTCGACCCTTGATGAATTTGCCCCTAAGAGTACTATGAGAGGTAACAACTAAGGGTTGGCCATAAAGCCTGAAATCTATTGGGAAGAGCTGCAGGTTCAGCTCAAAGTAATAGAAGCTACAAAAAAACAAATCATGGAAATAAATAAATGAGCACTCAATAATTTTTCCATTGTATAGGGAGAAAAGATACAAAGGGCAGCAATAGATTATTTTGCAAAGATCCTGTTTTGACCCCTGCCTGCCTGACTAATCTGACTTCTGTGATCCTGACCCCTGCCTGGTAACCGACTATTTTGAAATCTGTATTCCGAACTATGCCTGTCTGACTCTTCTGATTGATATGCTGTTTTTGATCCTTGCCTGTCTGACTTTGCCTGAATTCTAGTTTGACTAAGTTTTCTGTCTGCTCCTTGAACTTCTGCCCAAAAAGACTTTGCTAACGATCATGCCCCTTTGCTCGTCCAGAACCCTTAGCTTGACTCCTCTCTTAATAAGAGAGCTTGGGGCATCCAATTAGCCGAGGGCTCCTCCCGAGTTGAAAGGCGGCTGTTAAAGGCGGAAGCAAGCTGAGACCAGAGAGCCTAGCATTGGTTCTGGATTTTGGGTGACGATCGTGACAGCTTTTCTAGCCTTCTGTTTTTTGTAATTGACTTAAAAAGATTATTTTAGTTTTAAAGTTGTATAAAACAGTGGTCCCAAACCTTTTGCACCAGGGACTAGTTTCAAGCAAGACAATTTTCCTGAGGACAGGGCGGGGGCGGACTGATGCATGGTGTATTTCAGGCTTACCAAAAAAACTGTCCAAACTGTCCAGCTGTTGTCATGGCAATGGCACGTCAGGGAGCTGGGATTGCAGGTAATTAGGGCCTTTTTCATTTTTTTGCAGCTATTATAGACTGCAGCCAGGACCAGAGGTGGCCTGGTTCGGCACAGTCCAATATCCATGTTTTTTTTTTAATTTGGTTTCTATGTTGTACTGTTTTTCTAAAAATCAGTTAATTTTGTTTTCCCAGGTCACAGCTTAGTTAGCCTTGTTATCTCATCAGTTACGATTTGATACATTATTTTCAGGCCTATTGCAGCAGCAGAGGCTTCTGCCCTGACTTGAAGTTTTATGTTTACTAAATCTAGCAAATTTGAACCATAACACCTATATGTGAATAACAGCTTTCATTCTAGTTTTTGTCCTGTTTCATACTTTAGTTTCTATACTATAGTTTGCATTCAGTTTGCAGCTTTTTGTATGAAAATGCAGAAGTAAAATTTGAATGTTACATACTCTTGAACAGCCAGGATTGTTTTGTCCTAAAAACTAAAACATTTTAGAGCTTTTTGTGGTGTCCGTGTTCTTTTTGGATAGTTCAGCATTTTTTTCATTCATACTTTTTATAATTGAAACTTTTAATCAATTCAATGACAATCGTGAGTTTAGTCATGGTTTTAAGAACCTCTAAAACCACTAAAATTTGACCTTTAATAAATAAGCTTCTTAATAAGAACTTGCCTTGTGACAAAAAGCAACTTTCTAAATACAATTAAATAAAAATTGTGCATCTCATACACTGATCATATAGTCTAGAAGGCCATCATTCTAATTATTGTAAAATACATTTCATCGTGAAATTAGGTTAAGAGGTGAGTGGTAGGAAATTCACTAAATCATTGTCTCCTGTCTCTGCACCTATAATACATTTTTTACAATTATGTAATAAGGGTAGCTAGATACTAAATTCTTATACAAATTGGTTTCTCTGTCTGAGCGAACTTAAAACCTTCACAGTCTGAATTGAATTTACCAACATTATTGGTTCCCTTGCAGGGGTATACAGTGAAATTTTGCTTTTACATTTTTTTGTTTTTTATTTTGGTTTGAGCAGACTATGAATGTGCAACTTTGGGGCATAGTTACTTATCTTTAAAAATCATGGAGAAAGAACATGGATATTGATAAATCAATGAAACACCCTACCTGGAGTTAAACCAGTGACGGGATGTTTTCATGCTATTTGCATTGCTTCGACTATGAGCAGACAGCTAAGGTGCTGTTTCACAGCTATTGCTATCCTTATATTTGCAAGTAGGCATGCCTTGTTTTACCTGCTTATCTTACCACAGGTGATAAGTGTAAGCCATTAGTCTGGCTATATAACCCCCTGCTCTACCCTGACTCATTGCTGGTGATGAGTGAATTTATTCACCAGGCATGGATTAAATACCGCATTTTGCGGCATGGATTAAATACCGTATTTCGCCACCTGCAAATGTTTTTGTAAAAATTTGATACGTAAAAAAAGTTTGGCACGTCAAAATTGTCACAGTCACAAAAAAGTCACCGTAAAAAAACGCCCATTGACTGTAATACATTTGAACAAAAAAGTCACAAGACAAAAAACTTTGGCCTGTTCCACAATAGGTGGGTACAAGTTGTTAGAGTATACCATTAGATAAATACACCTCTAAAGTTCCCATAGGAATGAATAAGAGTGGTAAAATTTTACTATGGTGAGCTCTTAGCTATATATGAGGGCTTATAGTGATATGCTTACACATAAAGGTTTGCTTATTTTTGAAGAGGCTTAGCCTTCCTATTGGGGGAATGTAATATGTTTTGTTTCACATAGACCACTGCGAATGTTAGCAAACATGTTTGTGTCCTTATTGATGGATTACCTCAACGACTTTCTCAAAGTTTGATACAAATTGACTTTTGCAAACATTTGTAGTGCATGTAATAAAATATCGCAATCGCAAAGCATGTTTTGTGACAAAATATTTAACAGAACTCCAGAGCAGGTGGTAACGATAACCTTTGCTTAACGATTTAATATTCACCAGCAAATGTCTTTACATTGCGAACAGTGCTAAACATTCACAAAAATTTAATTTTAAATAAAACTTGTGATTTTTAATTACATCTTAAATCTTTAATATTTATCAGCTCATTTAACTTAGTAGCTGAACAAATGGGTTTATGGAGTTCTCCTACATATTTATGTGATTGTCTTCAGAATTCCATTTAGTAGCTGATTGGACTACAGCACTTGATAAGTAATTTGAGTGATATAAAAAGCTTTGCCTCTGATACTTACATATTTACTGTATTCCGAATTTCAGCGTATTTTGTATTTGTCAAAGACAATTTGCAGGTTAACACATTGTTAGATTAATACTCTGGAATATTCAGACCCAGCTACAAACACAAATCACTGTTGGCTGCATTATATGTTTCCCCACAGTGTAGACAATCCTTTGCCCATTAATAATAATATATTTATTAATGTATTAATGCAATTGTGTTGTGCTTAGTGCTGCATTAAATAAAAAGGTGCTCTCTATACAGCAAGCTGCACATTATATCAATGTAGCATCTGCAAAGATAAGGAAAACCAAAAAAAAGTGTAAAAGGAAGTTTAATGATGGATGTGGTAACTATATATTGAAGTGTTCAGGCTAGACACCGAATACTATCAGAAAATGTGCATTTCCTGGAAAGAATGGAATTCAGAGGCATGCCAGCCAACTACACCGATTAATTATAGCTTGAAAAGAACAACAGAATTCTTCTTAAGGCAAATATGGCAGCTGGCACAGAATTACTGCATATTTACTGCCATTTAAGGGAGTCTGTATTTGTTAATTTAACTAGCTTTCTGTCAACAAAAGTGTTAAAGCACAGATTTGAAGCCTTCAGAAAAGTTAAGAAGTATATTTAAAAATATTAATGTAAATGAGGTAAGGCTTATTTATTAAAATAAATGCCAAATTGCCCCAGTAGAGTTTCTGCAACAAGTTAGAATTTTAAAGGAATATGTCAAGAAAAAAGCTACTATACAAGCACGGTACAGTATGGAGTTTATTCTCCATTCTTGGAACCAGGAGCTCTCTTGATAAGGTGGTTTACTGTAATTTGGATTATCATACCTTAAGGTTAATAAAAATATTTAAACATTAAATAAACCCACACCTGCCACCTCCCTCTCTGCATGCGGCTTGTCTCTGATGCCTTTTTGTATTGATCTTGCCACGTGAAGTCATTGTGCTGGCGCAAAATTCCAGTTTCTCACTGCCCAGTGTAGGTCTATTGTACATAGTCCATGGGTACTTCCTGGGTGCTTCTAGTTTGGTTTCTTTGTTCTTCACCCTTGCCTAACTCTAACTTATACTGATTTGCTGCCTGTACTGACCTTAGCCTGTTACTGACCATTCTTCCAGATCCTGATTTATTTTAACCCTGGCCTGTTTTCTTGACTACTCTTCTTGTTGCTGATTTGCATTGTCCGATGGCAGCACTGACGATGTGGATATTGTTTACACTTGCATTTTTGTTTATATTTCTGTTGGTGGTATGGGAAAGAGCATGGAAAAACTGCAGCCCTATGTCTTGAAATTATAGAATGCCATACTACTTTAAGGCAGTATGGCTTCCTTTTAATATGCATGCTGTGTAGAAACATTAGTTTGGAGTTACAAGTTAGCGATGGGCGAATTTGTCCCATTTTGCTTTGCCGCGAATTTCCAGCGACATTCGCAAAATTGGCGAAAAATTTGCGAAATCCCAATTTCTCAGACGCCAGAGAATTTTTGTGGCCAATTCGCGACTTTATTCGCCGGTGACGAAACAAGCTAATTCGCTGCAAATTTGTACCTGGCGAATAAATTCTGCTGCAACAATAAAGTCACCAAGACTGAAATTGTCACAAGACAAAAAAATGGGATAAGAAAAAAGCCCATTGACTTTAATGCATTTGGACAAAAAAAATCGCTGCAAGGAAAATATCCATTGACTTTAATGCATTTAAAGTTGGAAAAACTTGACACGTGTACAAAAAAAAAACACCATTGACTTCAATGCATTTCACAAATTTTTGGCAAAGTGAAAGGGGACAGATTAGCTCATCACTATTTAAATTCTGTTCAGCCACAGATCCTGACCTATGTTGCTTTTGGTCCCTGCTTCATTTAACAAATGTGCTGCAAGGTCCTTTTACGTCTACCATTCATTTATATTTTAGTGCAGACAGAAGCCTGTTGCTACCTAATTTATTTAAGAAGTAACACAAGTACTTCAGACTTGGAACATCTTTAGTACACAGTGGAAAGGAATTTAAACACCAGTTAGCTAGAAGGAAACGTTTATCAGCTTTGTGATGTTTTATGTAAACAATGAATCCATGAAAAATCATAAAATTTTTGCATGTGGTATTTTGCTAAAAGTACCAGTGGTACTTAACATATGCAATATGCAAAGAAAAGTAATTTCGGAATCATTAAAAAGATTTCATCTGATCAGTGGTACATTCCATTGATCCTGCATTTTTGATCATTGATCAGCCGATGAATTCCTACGATAATAAAGCTGCCTTCTCTGCAGCTGTGAGGCTTTCTAATAATATTTATTGAAGCAAGTTGAAAAGCAAAATGGAACAGCTGCTTGGTGATAAGTGGTAATTGTAGGGAAGTGAGACATTGCGCTCCCTTTTGACCCATACTAAAATTTTGATGGATTATGTTTAACTGTATTAGGGTTGACATTATCAAATTACATAACTAGTCCAGTTGTACAGATCTTGAAGATCCATCCAGGCAATACATTTTTTTTATCATTTTCCAACTATGGCTGTTGGCAATACACAATAATGCAGAAATCTCACACTAGAATAAGCTCAGTTTCTGTTCTGTTTTTTTTTTCTATTTTTATGTTCATGACAATATAACAATATAATTTAGAGTTGTAATGAAGCATATTTTTTGTATAACAATAAACTGAAATTCAGATTACAGCTGTTGGTCCAACCTGCATAGGTGTATGTAAACATTTCTCACCCATATGGCATTTGTAGTGAATAGGGATAAGCAAACATATTCAGTTTCTCCAGTGGCTCACAAATTCATGCTAGACATGTGGTCTGTTGTGCAGTGAAAAAAAAAAAACTGCAGACATCATTATTATTCACCCTTCTACATTAACCACTAGGATCAGAGCCCTCCACAGCCTTCCCCTGTCTATCTAAGGAGCTATCCAGGCGTTGTGTTGCTATTGCAAAACTAAAAATGTCTTAACCACAACGTCACCATTCTATTGACTCCAATGGTTTTCGATGAGATCATGGTTTTGTAAATTTTTTTTGCAGTTTTGCAAACTTCTATACAGCGTTAAATGCCAATATTTCATCATGGATATTCAGTAATAATTTATTTAATTTGTCATATATATTCAACCATTTCTACATCAATGGGCAAGGAAAGTCATAACTCCAATTACCTTATCAAGAAGCACTTCCAATATGTAGTTAAATCGGTTTTCCAAGGTTGTGCAACCTCCACAGTCACCAGCTAATCTTAAAGGAGCAGTTCAGTGTAAAAAAAAACTGCATAAATACATAGGTTGTGCACGATAAAAAAAATTCTAATATAGTTAGCCAAAAATGTCTAATGTCTAATATAATATCCAAAATCCAATTTACTTCTTTTCAGCTCTCTAACTTTGAGTTAGTCAGTGACATGAAGGGGAACCACATGGGACATAACTGTTCAGTGAGTTTGCAATTGATCATCAGCATTCAGCTCAGATTCAAAAGCAACAGTTATGATCCATGTGCCCCCCCTCAAGTCACTGATTGGTTACTGCTTGGTGACCAGGGTAACCAGTCAGTGGAAACATAGAAAGCTGAAGGGCAGGAAGTAGTGTTCTAGCTATTATGTTAGACATCCAGTCACTCTGGCTTTTATACATTACATTTTTGGCTAACTAACTATATTAGAAACATTTTTTTATTTTGCACAGCCTATCTAGGCACAGACTATTTACCCAGTTTTTATTTTTATACTGAGCAATTCCTTTAAAATAGAGAGGCTATCTTCTATGACACAATTACAAATCAACAATATGTGAACTGCTAAATTTTCCAGTGTATATCAAGGAGGCCTTAGCATTAGAGAAACAAACATCAGGGCAGATGGCCACATCTGTAAAGTTCCAGCTCCATCAAATCTGTCATAAAGAATAAATTTTCTATACTTACTTAAGTACAAGGCTGAGTTGCACCCATAAGCCCTTTCATTTTGCACCCTTAGTACTCTAGCACTTGCAGGGGATTTTGTCTCTATTTATAAACTATAAATAGTGCTGTCTTCTTAGCCACCATAAACCTATATGACTGGGTGATCACTTGATATTTTATTTCACAAGATTTCCTGAATTCATGCCCAATAAATATAATATCTCAACTGAAATTAACAAAAAAGGCTCTTTTGCGATGAACACTTATATTTGTTAATATTACAGTTAAAATATTTGAAGAACCAAGACCTTTGCTTAAATAGATACCAGAAAATAACCTTTTTTTTATATCTATCATAACATTATCTTTGAATGCTATTTATAATTTTGACATAAAAGTATTTGGCTGATGCTTTTACGTTACCCCCATGTTCCTAAGGGGGCTGCCATATCTTTGCAGCAGTAGTCAGTTAGCATTAGATACTCTAACTGACAGATTGGGAAGGGTCAGTCAGGCTGGCAAAACAGTTAGGTTTAGGAACTTCAAGTAGCAATTACTTACAAAGCATAACTATCAGCGAAAAACCAACAACATAACCTATAGGCAACTTTTAGTGGGTTATTTTTTAAAGTCCATATGCCCAAAACTCTAAACATTTTAGTTTTTTGTTACTATAAAATCCAAATTTTTTAGTAAAAAAAACTTTTTTTTTGTGATTTATTATACCCGAGGATGGAAAAAGTCAGAATCCAAAAATCTGGCATCTAAGACCTGCCAAAGTTATATATACTGAAAGCCAATGGGAGAAGTCCCAAAGATCTGTGATGGGTTTTTTGGACATAAATCAATGACGATTTCCACCATTTTTTTGAGTTTTGTCCTGAACTGGAATTTTTTGAGAAAATGTATTGATAAATAACTGCAAATAACCCGTGTGGATTTGGTCAGAGTATATTTCAGGAAATGATGAGATAAATTTGGATTTTGATAAAAAAAAACCCATATGTAGATTAATATTTTGAAAAGAACATTTTTTGTGTCAGTATCATTTTAAGTCTATCTAACTCTGTGACAGGAAGGTTGTTTCTAAATAAATTAATACTAATGTGAGAGTTTATATTTGAGGCCTTTGTTTTCTGTACATCTGTGTAGCTCTTCATTCATATGTCTTAGTCCTATTCCAGGATTTCATCATATAATTAATCTATGGAGCATAATAAAAAATAGCTGTCGGTTAAAAAAATAGTGATGTCAGAATCTGTCCTATTACGCTTCACTGAAAAATCAGCGAAACAGTGACAAATTTGCGAAAGGCATTGTAAATGGCCGTCAAAATAATTTTGATGTGCGACAATTTTGATGGAAGCGTCAATTTTTATATGCCCGACTCTTTTGTCCAAATACATTAAAGTCAATGGGCGTCTGAATAATTTTGACGCACAACAATTTTTATGCTCTCAACAATTTTTACATGTGCAACTCTTTTGTCCAAATGCATTAAAGTCAATATAAGTAAAATAAATTTGGGGGCACATTTACTTAGCTTGAGTGAAGGATTAGAATAAAAAATACTTCGAATCTCGAAGTATTTTTTTGGCTACTTCGACCTTCGAATTGGCTACTTTGACCTTCGACTATGACTTCGACTCGAACATTTCGAACTAAAAATCGTTCTACTATTCGACCATTCGATAGTCGAAGTACTGTCTCTTTAAAAAAAACTTTGACCACCTACTTAGCCACCTAAAACCTACCGAGCACCAATGTTAGCCTATGGGGAAGGTCCCCATAGGCTTTCTAGGCAGTTTGGGTTTGAAGGAAAATCGTTTGATCGATGGATTAAAATCATTTGAATCGTTTGATTCGAAGGATTTAATCGTTTGATCAAACGATTTTCCTACGATTGTGCGAACAAACGAATTGCTGTAAATCATTCGACTTCGATATTCGAAGTCAAAGGATTTTACTTAGACGGTTAATTAACCCTCAATATTCAACCAATAGTAAATGTGCCCCTTGATGTGCGACAATTTTTTTTGTCGTAGCAAATTTTCACAGTATTTTCACAAACATTCACAGTCGACGAATTGCATAACATCTATGCAAATTCATGCCTGCCAAATAAATTCACCCATCACTATTCACAAGGGTTTTACCTACTTGGTATTCAGCTTTTCAACTCTGGGAACAGAATACTAATAATATTATGGCAAGATATTTTACTTTTTCCTTGGTAGCAATATGATAACATTCTTATGGATGACAGGCACTTGTTTTTGTTTCATTTTTAAGGGATTAATGAAAACCTAGATATCAAATGTTTACAAAACGGATTCCACTAAAGCAGACTTCTAGAAGTAATTGCTTGGCCCACCAAGTCTGTTTTTTTCCTTAAAAATCTGAGATCCTATTTCATCCTTGGCTGTGTTAAACATTCAGGATTGCCTTATATCTATCCAAAGTTTTTTTTAATGCCTTTACTGTATTAGTCACTTAACACCTCTTTTGGCAGGCTGGTCACTGCATTCAACAAATGTTCTGTGAAACAGTCCTTTCCCTTATTTTGAATAGAAAACAGAATCACCTCCTATTGCACTTTACATATTTATAGCAAACTTATTACAAGTTCTCAGGTAGTTTCTGCCTTTGTTTCACTTTAAAACATATTTTAACATATTTAAAATATATTTTATGAAACTTTGTCAGAAAAACATATCATAACAGTTATAGTAAATATTCACTATTAGGATGGCCATACTTATCATCTCATGTAGGGCTGCTGCTGCGTTGTAATTCAATTTATAATATAATAGACGTATATAGCAGTCTATAAACAGCTAGGTTTTTTAAGACTTGAGACACAGGTATTCCATTGTAGTAATCAACAACCTCCGAATGTTAAAGTTGCAAATGGTTCACACAGGAAGTCAGCCGACACGCAGAGCTTGCTGCAAAGTGCTTTTATTCACAACATGTTTCGGGCTAAGTAGCCCTTTATCAAGTGTTATAGACAGGCATACAGAGTGTATACATTTATAGTGTGGCAAGGAAGTGAGGTCATCGCCTAGATAGGCGGGTTAGTTTTCACAATTAACATAAGTGTTCATCAAGTGCAGGTGTAGAGAATACATGTATGTATATTCACAACAGCATACATACTAATTTATGCATAGTTTCAATGTCCATAGTTGATTTATGCATAGTTTCAATGTCCATAATAGTGTTACAAAATAATTCAAAAGTCCATCGTATCTCTGAAAAAAGCCTAAAAAGGCAAAAATAACCTTGGAACTGCCCTCTAATTAGGGCCTACCACTGAAACTTGATAAAGTAAGAAAACCTTAGTCTTACCCTTAATCCTATATCTGGATTTTACGTATAATTCACTATTTCTTGCTTGTATATATTGGATACCCAACAATATCATTATCTGTAGAGGAAGAGAATAGAGTATTAGTCATACCTATTATGGAAAACAATTTTTATCCAAGAAAACATTTTATGCTCCAGCTATCATTTA
Organism: Xenopus laevis; assembly: GCF_017654675.1. Classification (NCBI taxonomy): domain Eukaryota; kingdom Metazoa; phylum Chordata; class Amphibia; order Anura; family Pipidae; genus Xenopus; species Xenopus laevis. Next base: position 31,505,331 of record NC_054378.1, on the reverse strand, counting down.
ACCCTTTGGGTTGCATTGTGTCTAATTTTTTTATCCAGAAAGCTTCTCGCTGTAGTCTGAATTTCTGTATATCACCTCCTCTTTGTAGTGGTTGCATTGTTTCTAGCACTGTCCATTTTAACTGGGTGAGATTATGATTTGCTAGATTAAAGTGCCTTGAGACTGTAGTATCTGTCGATGTTTCCTTTTTAAAGTTCCGTATGCTGCCTCTATGTTCTTTGATCCTTGTTTTTATCGGTCTCCCAGTCTGTCCTACGTATCCCATCCCGCAGGGGCATTTCAGTAAATAGACAACATTACTTGTATCACATGTGGCGAAGTGTCTAACTTTTATTGGGGTACCCTGTGTGGGGTGATGTAATACTTCCCCTTTAATTATAGAAGAGCAGCAGATGCAGTTAAGGCATGCAAATGTACCTTTTTGTGGTTTACCCAGGCACTTTGCAGCAAGCTCTGCGTGTCGGCTGACTTCCTGTGTGAACCATTTGCAACTTTGATTCGACACACCTGTGGCGGGGGTGCCCACCAGGATTAACAGCCTTGAAGGTACTACACTTAGTCATCCTTACAGACTTTGATTTATTCCGCCAGACTAAGTAGTAGTGGGTCGTCTTTGTAGGATGACTGAAGAAACGTTTCCATCAACAGCAACTACGTTTGCATACGATGAGGAAGATGTTGGAAGGATATTAAGTAAAATAGACATTGTGGACTTTATGTCTGCTAAACCACCACCTACAAGGGATATCACCAAAGAACTGTTTAATTTACAGCGTAAAGAACTGCACACCAGCTTACATGCCAGCTCTCTAGCAGAGTATATTAAATCTAAGAGAATACCCCGTGGATTAAGGCTGGATATCAAACCTAATCTCTGCACTGAAGATCAACATTTACAGCAACGCTGGCAGGAAATCTGCAACAAATGTAGCCAGGACTTAATGCTACTAACTGTGGAAACACTAACCGATAAGCTACAAAGTATCAGAGTAGCTGTTAACAACACTCGTGAAGAACTACTACAGGAGAAAGGAAAATCACAAGCGGAACAGGCTTTCAAAGCGCAGGAGGAAGCGCTATCCAAGCTGCGAGAGGCGATCACTGAAAGAAAGAGGTCAAAGTTCGAACGCGACGCAAGAGATTACCAGGAAGGCCGTGTGTACACGTGCCGTGAGGAGCGGAAGATACAGCGCAGTCATCGCACACTAAACGCTGAGTTCCCGACGCAGCCAGATCCTACCCAAGCACCAGGAGGGGAGTACAGACGTTACAGAGACCGGCCTAGAAGGTTCTATAGTCGCTCACAGAATCGCACATACAGACCTCGCACATACAGCCCGTCTAGCAGTGAGGATTTCTCAAGCTCCACATCACAGTCAGTGCCTTTTTTAGGAACAGCAGCCGCTTCCCAACCGACTACAAGCGACGCAAGGACAGGACTCGTCAGGGATCAATACCCGAAGAGAGACCGCAAGAAGACGAGGTAAATAACCTTGTAGTTAACCTCTCCTCTTACACGATTAGCCCGGCTGAATTGACTGTCCTAAATAAGGGGTTGGGTTTTGTACCGATTTATGATTCTGAATTTGCATACTGGGATATTTCCTTTCAGAAATTCTTAAGGGATATTAAACTGAAAACTCATTTTGCATCAGTCACAGATAGTAGGGATCTTTCTACATCTGATAAAATGTGTCGGTTTAAAAATAAAAGTACCTTTGTTCCAGATAACAATAATGAGTCATTGCAAGCCTTTGAGAAAATAGTCACACACGAAGTTAAACAACTGTGGGACAAACATACTGATGATTCAAAGAAAACAAATCTTACGTTTAAAGAAAAACTGGCACTGCGAATCTCAGGTCCAATGACTCAATTGTTATAAGGAAAGCCGATAAAGGAGGGGGAATTGTTGTTATGGATAAAAATAAATATATGGCAGAGGCAATTTCACAGCTGACTACCCCAGGGCACTATGAAAAAATTAGTGGGGACCCTTTAAAAATGATCATGAAAGAAATTGAATTAGTGGTAGTACAAGCACAAGAAAATGGGGTCATACCTAACCATGTAAAAGAATTTCTAATTAGAGATCATCCCCGCACCCCAGTACTCTACCTGCTCCCAAAAATCCACAAATCCCTTTCCAACCCCCCAGGGAGGCCAATTGTATCGGGAATCGGGTCAGTGTTGGAACCATTGGCAAAGTTTGTAGATAGTTTTCTACAACCATGTGTTATGGACATTAATACATGTCTTAAAGACACCACAGATCTATTACGCAGACTAGGGGAAATAAAGGAACTTAAATCGAATGTAATACTATGCAGTATTGACATCCAAAGTCTGTATACCTCCATCCCCCAAGACGAAGGAATTCGCTATGTAGAGGATGCCCTACTGGACACAAATCTTCCACACCAATTAATATATTTTTTGGTGGACTGTCTCAATATTGTCTTGAAAAAAAACTATTTCCGATTTGCAGGTGAATTCTACTGGCAGAAGCAGGGGACATCAATGGGTGCGGCGGTCGCTCCTTCATTCGCCAATATTTTCGTCCACAGATTAGAAAAACAACTATTTCTAATTGAACCATATATCCAACACCTGGTTGGATATTATAGGTTTGTGGATGATATATTGGTGATATGGGATGGACCGCTATCTGGGTTTGAGGATATGGTGCGAACTGCAAACCAAGCCCACCCTACGATTAAATTTACCACAGAAATAGGGGCACATAAAATTAATTTTTTGGATGTCACCATAACAATTGAGAAAGGTCAAATAAACACAAACCTGTACCGGAAAAGCACTGACAAAAATAATATTTTGCATACCTCTAGCTATCACACACCCAATATAATCAGGGCCATTCCGAAAGGCCAATTTATTAGAGCACGGAGAATCTCCACACGAGAGGTAGACTACACAGTGGCATCTAATACCCTAAAAGAGCGATTCATTAAAAGAGGGTACAAACCAAAATTGATTGAGACATGTGCCAAAGAGGTTCAAAGGATGCCCAGAGAAAATTTACTTACCTACAAGACTAAAAACGAACAGAGGTGTCTCCCTTTTGTGAGCCAATACAATGAAAACAGCAAAGGGATTGAACGTATAGTACATAGATATTGGCCTATACTATTACAAGACAAAAGCCTTAGAAATGTCCTTATAAAACCTCCACTGTTTATTTATACTAAAGGGAAAAGCCTGCGGGACATCCTGTGTCAGCCAGAGGTCAACCCTGTTAAAAAAGGTGCACAAAGGTTCCTGGGTAAACCACAAAAAGGTACATTTGCATGCCTTAACTGCATCTGCTGCTCTTCTATAATTAAAGGGGAAGTATTACATCACCCCACACAGGGTACCCCAATAAAAGTCAGACACTTCGCCACATGTGATACAAGTAATGTTGTCTATTTACTGAAATGCCCCTGCGGGATGGGATACGTAGGACAGACTGGGAGACCGATAAAAACAAGGATCAAAGAACATAGAGGCAGCATACGGAACTTTAAAAAGGGAACATCGACAGATACTACAGTCTCAAGGCACTTTAATCTAGCAAATCATAATCTCACCCAGTTAAAATGGACAGTGCTAGAAACAATGCAACCACTACAAAGAGGAGGTGATATACAGAAATTCAGACTACAGCGAGAAGCTTTCTGGATAAAAAAATTAGACACAATGCAACCCAAAGGGTTAAATGATAGCTGGAGCATAAAATGTTTTCTTGGATAAAAATTGTTTTCCATAATAGGTATGACTAATACTCTATTCTCTTCCTCTACAGATAATGATATTGTTGGGTATCCAATATATACAAGCAAGAAATAGTGAATTATACGTAAAATCCAGATATAGGATTAAGGGTAAGACTAAGGTTTTCTTACTTTATCAAGTTTCAGTGGTAGGCCCTAATTAGAGGGCAGTTCCAAGGTTATTTTTGCCTTTTTAGGCTTTTTTCAGAGATACGATGGACTTTTGAATTATTTTGTAACACTATTATGGACATTGAAACTATGCATAAATCAACTATGGACATTGAAACTATGCATAAATTAGTATGTATGCTGTTGTGAATATACATACATGTATTCTCTACACCTGCACTTGATGAACACTTATGTTAATTGTGAAAACTAACCCGCCTATCTAGGCGATGACCTCACTTCCTTGCCACACTATAAATGTATACACTCTGTATGCCTGTCTATAACACTTGATAAAGGGCTACTTAGCCCGAAACATGTTGTGAATAAAAGCACTTTGCAGCAAGCTCTGCGTGTCGGCTGACTTCCTGTGTGAACCATTTGCAACTTTGATTCGACACACCTGTGGCGGGGGTGCCCACCAGGATTAACAGCCTTGAAGGTACTACACTTAGTCATCCTTACAACCTCCGAATGTTGTTGGTTTATTCGTCAACTAACCTGAACAATCCCACTTCTACAAAGACACAACACTTGTGTTTAAGTAAATGTGTTCAAGTCCAGCCAACTGATCTTTCTTTCAAAATACCTTTTTTAAGAATAAAAACTATTGGCAGTAGTATGTTTTTCTATAGAGTTAAGCCTGCAACATCTTTTACTTTGTATTTAAAAGAACACAGTTAAGAAGTTTTCATTTTGACAGCAAAGTATTAATCACCAGCACGAGAACAGATCTAGCTTTTCACAGTTTCGAATTCACTTTCAACAGTGTTACACAGTGAAGCTTTGTCCTGCAAAAGTAGCAGTGGGTTTAAATACAGTAAACACAACAAAATTACCTTCTTAAAATTACACCAGTCCGTACTGTACAGGATGCATATAATGACTTCAGTGTTGCATGACTTAACTTTACTGCCTTCAAAAAGCTTTTAAATTAGTTTGGACACATGGGTTTTATCCAAAGGAAATCAATGCGTTTTTGTGAGTCTGACTTAATTTTTTTGCAGGCAGCACTTTGAGATGAAATTAAAATATGTATGAAAAACATATTAAAGTTTCCCATGGGGTTGCATTTATTTGTACATTTACAAGGTGTTAAAGAGATGATTTAAAAATGAAATGTACACAGGATTAATGCAAATGTGCTATGATTTATAGACTTTCATGACAATTTTGACAGCCCCAGGTTAATATTTTGTGTTTTTTGAAACAGTAATCATCTTTTAACTCATAAGAGTTTTGTGGTGTTTTATGGGTGTAATACAATCAGTAGGATTGTACGTCAGACAGCAAATCAAAACACAACTTACATTTAACATATTAAATACAACTTTTGGATAAAAAATATGCATCCATTTATGAGGACATTATTAATGCACATTTAGAAAACGGCTGCATTTTGACTTTAACAAATAAACTTCTTTTGAAAAAAATAAGGCATTTATTTATATCCCATTTATTTTTGTATGGTTGAAGGAAACAATCTACTGATTTATATAGAACATACAAATGGAGAGCTTAAATTGCATTTATGAAGCATTATTTGTGCCTTTAAAGTTTTTTATTATGAGTGCAGATGATTGCTTAAACATTAAAGATTATCAGATGTCCTGTGGGATTGTGGGATTTTTTTGTAGAGTATAGTGTATTTTTGAACATTACAAAAAGCCCCCTATCAGAGTAAAGCTGGCCATACACTATAAGATCTGCTTACTTGGCGATGTCAACAAATGAGCAGATCTTTTTTTTGGATCTGCTCATCTAAGGAGATATCAGGCTTAATCAATCATTGTCCCTAGGGTCAAACGATCAGATTACAACAGCGGGAATATGAAATGTTATATTAGTAAAACAAAACAGAGGCGCCAAAAGGATAAAAATAGCTAAAAGCACTTAAAAACCCAATGGGTAATTCAGAGGAGGTAGTAATGTATTGCAACGCGTTTCGCAGGCATTTCCTGCTTCATCAGGCAATATGGAACGGGAGCAAAAACAACAGTGTCTTTGTATAAACACGCCAGGCGCCTCTGTGGCGCCTGGCGTGTTTATACAAAGACACTGTTGTTTTTGCTCCCGTTCCATATTGCCTGATGAAGCAGGAAATGCCTGCGAAACGCGTTGCAATACTGTTTTGTGAATAAACTATTATTGAAATTACCACTTTCGTTGGTGTCTGCTTGGAGGAGGTAAGTTCATTACTACCTCCTCTGAATTACCCATTGGGTTTTTAAGTGCTTTTAGCTATTTTTATCCTTTTGGCGCCTCTGTTTTGTCTTACTACTATATTGAGTCCACCCCGAGTGGAGGGGTATCATCCCCTTTTTCTTTTTCTACAGAGAGCGACATTTTATTTCTGAGTGGGGTCAGGATAATCTCCCCACCTGCCTATACAGTGGTTGCCTATCGGTAACCCTGGTTTGTGAGTATTAACTTGTTTACTCTACCATTATTCCCTGTAAAAACATATTACACTATTGGGGCTCTTGGTGTTCCTTTTTGTCTCCATGAAATGTTATATGGATGAGCAGTTACATTATAATTTGGCGTGTCTCCAACAAAGGTCAATGCAGACTAGGATGTATTACCCCTCCCTGGGAACTTCTCTGATCCACAATCACACACAGAGGAAAGGCTACTTTGGTTTGGTTTATTTGCAGAATGCTTGTACTTGGCATACATACAGTGTGGCAGCCAGCAGGGACTTCACATAATAATGCAGATTGTTTGATCTCTGACCTTCTGGGGGGTCCCTTCTTATGTGGTAGTTTCTGAGAAGGACTTCCATTTTGCCATAAAAAGAGCACACTCTTTTCTTCAGAGCCCTGACAAGGAATCCTTTTTCTTCCACAGCCTAAACAAAGCCTGTTTTCCTGCCACTGGGGTTCCCCTATTGACTTTTCACCCTCTGTAATATCTAGGACCTTATAGCACCAACTTTTGTCTGCTGCTTCTCTCCCAGCATTTCCTCTGCAGGCCTTCCTTTCTGTCAGCTCACAGGGATGGGGATAGGTGACGACTCCCTCCCTTCCTTAATACAAACAGGCAGACAAACGCAAAGTAAGGGTGTGATCTGTATCCCCAGCCTTCCTGCATGAATAAGGAAAACTAATTGTAATATGCCTCAAGTATTGGTTGTCAAATGTGAATACTTGGACTAAGAAAAATTCCTCAAATGTTTAATAAGATCCTTCAGAATGTGCCAAGAACAGAAATGGAATCTATATTCATGCAGCCTGAGAAGCACCTTTGTTTCACTTCACAGCTTTAACTGCTGTGCTAGTCTCTTACCACAAGCAGAAATCTTCAGCAGAAATGGGCAATGTGGTGTACCATTCTGGAAAGTAAGCGCGCGCGATACTTATGTGGAGCTGAAGCAAAACCACAAAATAAACTCAACATTGACTCATTCTTATCATCTAGAAGTTAAAACATTTATGTTAAAATAATAAAACATTATAGGAGTAATTTATGACCTCCAAGACAGTGTGCCAAATGCAAAAAAATTAGCACAATGGTAAAATTTCCCTGACTTGGTTATCATTCCGACACAAAAGTTAGGGAGCAGCAGACAACACTTTCTATCCAGCATGAGGTATAGACTGCTGCTGGACCAGGGAAAAACGTGGTTCCTGTTTACTAAGGGGTAATGGCAATGATTTGCACTTATAATTATCATACAGTAATTTCTTTATATAGCTTATGTAGTTTACATTTATTTATAACAAAGAAGGCTCTTACAAAAATTTTACAAACAAGGGTTTACAGAGTTAGAATAGGATAGAGGGACCTGCTTGCAAGATCTTACAATCTGAAGGTTTAGGGTGCAACTGATTTGGATACATTCATGTCTTACTATTCAAGCTATTGCTTATTCCCCAATCTGTTGTAAATGACCGCTTATGTGGAGTTTTTTATTTTATTATGTGCTTGCTGCCTTGGTCAACTTACCCTTATCATTGTAGGTTAAAAGAAAAGGCTGCAGTTTCAGAATAGACAGAAGGAAGCAGGGTTGTAAGGGTTACGCTTTTTCATCTAAAGAAACAGGGATTCATGGTACTAAACAGGTACTAAATATATACAAATTTTTTCCTTCTTTTATCTATAAGAGAGGTTTTTAAAATGGATTCCTATTATTTTACAACACAATCCAACAAGACAGCTTTAATGACTGAATAAATTAAGGTTCATTAACATGCAATTTAACATACACTCACCATGTTTCATGTTCTCATTTTAGTGTACCTGATGCAGTTGAGTTTATGAATTAAAATATGTATGCTTATGTGTATGTTTCAATGCTTATGGGATGCAGGTGAGCTGAAAATTTTCATCAATATGGTATCACTTCTGCATACCTCCCAAATGTCCCATTTTCCACGGGACAGTCCCGATTTTGACAGCTCATCCTGCAGTCCCGGATTTTTACTGGAATGTCCTGAGTTTCTCTTTGATTTCCTGCACTGAACAGATACAAAGTTTCTAAAACTCAATTGGCTTTTGCCAGAGATCCCAGAATATGTGGCAGGTGCACAATTTAAGATAAGCAAAGAAACAAGAAACAGACAAGTGACTGGTAAAGATGTACACTTTAGCTTGGGATCCAGCAACAATGTAAACTGTACAAACAAGATCAGGGTTGGATTTGTTTGTCAGGACTGATCCTGGCGGGTCTATGGTCTAAGTTCATTACTTATCCTAAATAGTTCAAGTTTACCCCTTATCGAAATAGAAGACTCCAATGCCTCTACCTGATATTATATAGTAGTTAGTTACATAGTTAAATTGGGTTGAAAAAAGACAAAGTCCATCAAGTTCAACCCCTCCAAATGAAAAGCCAGCATCCATACACACACCCCTCCCTACTTTTAATTAAATATAAATTAAAATAATATGGAACTGCCAAAAACTTCTGGAGCTGATCAGCTATTGACAGACTAATCAGTATATGAACATAACATATACTGATTACATAACAACAACAAAGTAACAGTATACTGAGTGAAAATACATGTGTTTTTGCCCTCCCAAAGAAGAAACAAGGTGTAATAGAAAAAAATACCTATAGACTCTAATGTAGTTCACTACAAAAATGATGCTCGCCAAATCGACAAATACATTTTGTGAATTTTCCGACATTTTGCTAACTTTTCTGCAGTTTCACAAATTTTCCAGCAAAGTGAAACGGGACAGATTTGCTCATGACTATTTATCATATGTTACTATTCCAGTTTGTTTATTACATATCAGCATAGTAATAACGTGCGAAGTGTAATGTTCTAAAATTTATACCCTGCCTTCTCAATACATTTTAGGAACCAGGGCTAGATCTAGGGGTAGGCAGAAAAGGCATCTGCCTAGTTGCCTGCAACGATTGGGGGGCACTGGGCATCTACCTCTTCTGCCTACGCCTAGACCGGACTTGGCATTAGACTTGTGTGTGTGAAAGCCGCTAGCGTGCATGAGCACAAACGATGCTGCCACGCATGCACTTGTGAAGTGGGGGTGGGCTGGCTGGCCTCATAGGGCCGCTGGCAGGCTCGCCTCTGTTTAGAACACATGGTTATCAAACAAAGACAACAATGAATTGCACCAATAGTGGCACATTTAAGGCCTATAATCACATGCTTTCCTGCTAAAACAGTATTTTCATGCTGTACTGCAAAACCCATATAATTAGCTATAGGATTATTTGTGCCCCTATTTTTGCTTGTACTGGTACTTGACTCCATTAAGCCTGTTTTTTCCTCACAGATACTCCCCTATCAAGCCTCAATAAATTACATTTATCTCCATGCTTGAACTTTACTTACTTTGTTTACAAAATGTTGTCTACTATTTTGTTTACTAAAATCGGTCTTTAAAAATTATGTTATTGCTCATACAGACTTCCACACACCCATGCCACTTTTTTAACTGCCCTTTTTAATGTAACCTCTGTGCCTCACTAGCATTACTTTGTCTTGCATTAATTCAAACTACTGCAACAGTAACGCAGAAATCATGTGGCTCTGGCATCTGATGGAATATGCATTAGACCTAGGGGAAATTTTATTATATTGTGGTGTTTCACCTTCATGTTAACTTTTAGCATGCTATAGAATGCCATATTCCTAGCAAATTTTCACTTCACTATTTTTTTTAAAATTTCTTAAAAATTAATTGCTTACTTCTTCTGTCTCCTTCCAGCTTTCAAATGGGGGTCACTGACCCTGGAAGCCAAAAGACAATTGTTAATTTTTATTACGTATCATCTTCCAGTCTCATTAGAACCACTGTCTGGTTTCAAGAGTAAATAAGCCCCAGCAACAAGATACCTGCTAAAATACCAATAAAAGGACTCAGAATGTCAATCTCTATTTTAAATTAAAAGTTAATTTAAAGGTGAACTACCACTTTAAGCCAAGCATGTGTTTTAAACTCCTTTGACTCCTTCTTGCCTTGTACCTGTATGATTCTATTTGACTGGCAGAGAGCCGATGTAATTCCAGTAGTCAATAGTATGTAGGGTCCAAGAGCAGTAATACTGTACTTTTAGGGGGTTATTTACTAAAATCTGAAAATTTCTCATTATTTTAGTAAAACCACTTTGACCAACCTCCCATCCACATTTTTACCTAATTTATCAATAAATGAAATCGAGAAAAGACAATAAAATCGGATTTGACTCCCGAAAACCACAAATTATTCGGATTATTGCACAAATCCCTGCGTGATATCTTCAGATTTGTCTGCCATTGACTTCTACATGATCTCAGCAGGTTTGAGATGGAGTACTTTTTTATTCGACCTCAGGGTTTAATACGTTTCGACAAATTCAAGGTTTTGTTTCTACGAAAAAAATTGTATTTTCCCCTTTCAAACACCGACCACAAAAAAATCAGATTTTAGTAAATAACCCCCTTAACTTTGACTGTATTGGGAAAATAATTTTAAAGTATGTAAAGATAACAAAGTATTATGTACCTGTGAAGAGTGACATAAAAATATAAGTTTTGTGAATGAAATATCTTGTCAAACAAATGATTTTATCATGAAAAGAAATTGAATATTTTAAGTCACTCCCATACACATGAATGCTGCTATATTTTAACACAGCTTGAAAAATTTCACCTCAGTTGTCTGAATAGTTTTTGACCCACAAGATGGAATGGTTTTTGTTCACTTAAAGTTAGAGAACAATTACACGCATTAATAACTATCATTTAAATGTTTTCAAAAGTCAGTCTGTAGGAAAAACACAAACTTACTGTTCCCTTATTTTAAGATGTAATTGTTTGACCCAGCAGCAAAGCATATACTTGTACATACAGAATGACCCACAAGTCTGAAAAAGGATTCTTATATGCTAGCATGTACTGCAGCTTGTTTTCCCACACCCATACCATCAAAAACGAAAATCCAATTTATATTAGAGACCACAGGAATTTTACGAATTTTTATGTATGCCTGATGACTAAAAAGCCTTTATTTTATACATTGGTCACCTTTGGGCAACTGTAATAATATTTTGCTAAACCAAGTCTAAAAATAGTATTTGCTAAAATCGTATGCAAACAACTCTGATGATTCATGATTAAAACATGCATAGTTGTAATGTAAATGCTGGAGTCCTAAATTGCAGACTCAGCAGCTTTTCAAATGCCTGTCTGAGAGAACATTATTGAAATTATAAAATTTTGGGGAGAGTCAATATAAGTATATTTGACTGTCAGAAAGCAGATGTAATTCCAGTAGTATGTAGGGTCCAAGAGCAGAAATACTAGTCTTTTTTGTATTGGGAAAATCATTTTAAGGTATGTAAATATGCAGCTGGGAAATTGACAATATGTCTAGCCCCATGTCAGATTTCATAATTGAATATAAAAAAATCTGTTTGCTCTTTTGAAAAATTGATTTCAGTGCAGAATTCAGCTGGATCAGCACTATTAACTGATTTTGAATTTTTTTTTCCCCATGACAGTATCCCTTTAATTTGTACTGACAGTGACAACCTTTTGGTACATAATGCTGTTCATTATTTCTTTTCATTTATGAATTATATTACAGGCATGCCAGATTCATCAGTAAACCTGCTCCATGTACAGTTTATTATGTTACCATTACCACAACAAAAAACAATATAGTGGATTAATGTATTTTGTGGGATGTTTATATTATGTCCATAAAAATTAAATGCTGGGGCAGAACTGAATGACTCCATGAAACTCCATGAAATCAAAATATGATGCCACTGAGGATATTTTATTATTGTAATAAAATAATCATGATCACTAGAAGTGGCTTTGCTAAAAACGTGAAACCTTGATTATTGATAAACCTCCCTCATGATTATTGTCCTTTGATAAATGCAACCTATATATTTTACATGGGTCAGTGCTGTTTTGTGTGCTACCGTAAAAGTGGAGCAGATGACATTGCAGCCTCTACCTTAAAGAATCTTTCTCGAGGTTTCAACATTTTGTAAACAATGAACTAATATTATCAGTGGCATCTTCAGTGATAGCATAATTAGCAACACTTACACCTCTATGCAGCATTTAAAGACGACATACTGTATGTACCAGTACATTATACTCTTTTAAATATTGAGGAAAGTGTTTTAAAAAGTAGTGTTTCAGGTTGATTTATTGAAAATGTATTCAAAAACCTTACTAGTCCATCCCTTCTGCTCCACTTTCTGCTGCCTCGTTTTCCAGGCTGTGCAAGGAGCAGGCGGCACTCAGCACACTACACTGTAGGATAGGAACCAATCAGCAGCTAGTCTTACCTGAGAGGGATCTAAAGTCTGCCTTTGCTCATGTGACTGCAGAGCTGTGATTGGCTATCCCCTCTTACTGTGCTTCTGGCAGTGACCATTAGGATATTTGAAACATGGATCGTGACACAGTTTTTAAAGATAATATGACTTGTTAGTCCAAAATAAAACCAGCACCATATATAAGTCCTTATTGCCTACAAAATTAGGGTGGGGGAGGTATTCTATCCTATATATGTCTCCATTAACTCAACTCTCCAATCGCTTGGGCTCTCCTTGCTAATATGCCTATGACTTAGAATCAAAGAGTCGATTGGATGTAACTGGCTTCTATTAAATCTCCTATAAATTATGTTACAGATTAGTAAGAGTCTGTTCACCAAGTATGCAAATATTCAGCAAGGCTTTGCTTAAAAATGGAAGGATTTGCCATGCAAAGGTTTTTGCAAAGTGTAACATTAATTCATCGCTAAGAAATAAAATTAGTCTTTTTGTGTTCATAAGTTATTAAAAAGAGCCAATGTCTGTGGCTACACAGTAAAACTGTTCACTGCATCAGTAATTGCCTTTAAAAAAAAAAAAGACTTTTAGACAACAGGCAGTTCACGTGTTCATTAGTCGTTCCTCCTTATACTTATTGATTCTATATTAAGAATCAAATGTTTCCCTGCTTATTTTGCATTACTGTATATCAGTGTGCAGTTATTAGACTATCCCTTCCAATGCAGAAAGAAGCAGAGGAACTTTTGTTTGTAGAGGCTCCTAAACTTGCCTTCAATTTGTAGCAGCTGTTATTTTAGCAAATTGGGCTAAATCAGCCTGTACATTTAATCTGTCTCTCCAATGGCAAAGATTAACCACTGCCTTCTAGAAAGACCACCTGCATGGGTAGGGCAGTGTTACTGAACATTTCAACTGTGATTAGCTTCAGATTAAATTAGGTGTAAAAAAAGTCATTTCCTTCGAGTGATAAATGAAAACACCTGTGTGTGAGAAGTGGGAAACTGTCTCCATTTTAAACTTTTACTGGCATAAATGTATTTAATTGTACCGGCATCCATGTTCTTTGCGTTGTATGAATTAGTGAATGTGTGTGACATTTTTTCCCTACAGTATATGGAATTTACTCAAAACTATATTTTATAGTAAAGCTTTGCAATAGTATTTAAGTCATTAGTCTTTTGTAGGTGTTTTAAGGGATAACATGTAAAGCCAAAAATACAATTTTGAATCTTTTTGAAAAATTCTTGGCAATATATATGTTAGTCAAACATTTTAATGGTTTTAAAGTTACTTTAAATGTAATTGCAATCAAAGCAGCACCTATTTTTCTTTTGTACACTGCTGGTTCTAACTTGGGAAGCAGATTTTTTTTAATGTATTGACCCATTTTTTTGTGCACAAGCGCTTTAAAAATAAAAATAAACCTACATACATCTATCCTACAACAAATTTCATTTTCAAAATGTACATTGCATGCTTCTTCACAGAGTCAGAACACGCAGTGCAGATAATAGCAAGGGGAAGGGAGATACAGCTTTCAACAAATAACTTCAAACTGAAAATGTGCATAATAGAAAGTTATTTAGAGTAATGTTTTCTTGGGGGGTGCAAACCCTTTGAGCTAAGATGAGGTCACTATTAAATATTTATAACAGCTTGAAGAATAAATTAGTGTCAGCAGATGAGCAATTAGGCTGGCAATAGGTTATGCAGTATGGAACTGTTATCCAGAATGCTCGGGACCTGGGGTTTTCCGTATAAAAGATCTTTCTGTGATTTGGATCTTCATACTTTAAGCACATTTACCTAGGGTCGAATATAGAGGGTTAACCCTCGATATTGGACCGTCAAAGTAAAATCCTTCGAATATCGAAGTCGAAGGATTTTGCGCTATTCCTACGATCGAACGATCGAAGGAATAATCGTTCAATCGAACGATTAAATCCTTCGAATCAAACGATTCGAAAGGATTTTAATCCATCGATCGAAGGATATTTCTTCGATCAGGAAATTGTTAGGAAGCCTATGGGGACCTTCCCCATAGGCTAACATTGGCCTCGGTAGGTTTTAGGTGGCGAACTAGGGGGTCGAAGGAATTTTTAAAGAGACAGTACTTCGACTATCGAATGGTGGAATAGTCGAACGATTTTTAGTTTGAATCGTTCAATTCGAAGTCGAAGGTCGTAGTCGAAGTAGCCCATTCGATGGTCGAAGTAGCCATATTCGACCATTCAAAATTCAAACTATTTTTCCTCTATTCCTTCACTCGAACTAAGTAAATGGGCCTCATAGTCTACTAGAAAATCATGTAAACATTAAATAAACCCATTAGGCTGGTTTTACTTCTGTAGGGATGTGTAGCATAGCCACCCCTAGTATTATTTAGCAAGCAGTCCCTCAGTGTTATAGACACCTAACTGGGTCCTAAAATACAGTTGGGAGGGGTACTTTTTGCTCTTCCTGCTTTAAGCTATGCCCCTTGTTGTTTCCCACAGTGACCAGCAGATGGCATTGTGCTAGAATATTAAAGCTTCTGAAGCCATGCTTTCAGTGTCCATTTTGTGTTAGTCCTGGTCTGAGCAAGCAGACAGGACCCCTGTGGAACCTAAACTTAAATAGAGTTTAGTCAGTGTAGTTTATATCTTTAATAGGTCGCTCTAGGAGTGACAGACAGTCAGATTATTTATCTGAGCAGTTTGAGGTTCCTACGAGGATTGTAGTGGGATTAAGATCCCAGGGTACTAATTGCCCAGAAGTAGGGACTAAGTGTACAGACCTAGGGTAGATAGATTCCCCTCAGGTTCCACTAAGGGAAAAGGCTGAAAGCTGGGTGTACCTCCTCAAAGCTGCATGTATTGTTCCTATCTCTGAGGAGAATCATACTGACCAAAGGTGTTGTGAGTACTGCCTATTCAATGTACTGTATGATCCTGCAAATGTTCTGATTTATGTACACTCCACTGAGGATTGTATATTGTGCTCAATAAATCTGTTCTATGGTTAAGTTATAAGAACCACTGGCGCCCAATTAATTCCACCCTGAATACAGTTACAGTTGCACTACACCCTGCTTCCACATCGCTGCGAAGGCTCACTCCCTAAGGTTTTAAGGTCTCATCCGGAGCATATGTACTGGGAGTGAAGCGTATAGTAGAGTAAGGTGCACTCAATTTCCTATAGCGCTACACTTCCAATAAAGATTACTTATATTTTATGTTGGATCCAGAACAGGGTAGCGATATATTATTACAGAAACAAATAAAATCCTTTTCAAATTTGATTATAATGGAGTCTATGGAAGATGGCCTTTTCATAATTCGGTGCTTTCTGGATAACGGGTTTCCGGATAATGGATCCCATACATGCTTTAGAATTGCTTAAATACAATTTTGGAGTCAGAACAGAAACTGAGACCTTGTTCAAATATCCATATCTAAAGGCCAGTAATGATGAACTGCTATTTTTAAGATCTGATAAATATAATCAATTTCTATAAACAAGTTAAAAAGAATCAAATTTTTAACATAAAGCTTGAGGGATAAAAGTAATTTAAAAAAGTCCATATCTGCCTAAACAGTGACTCATAAGTAACCCTTATTACAGGTACATGAGCTATTATCCAGAATGCTTGGGTCCTGGGGTTTTCAGATATGAAATGTTTTTGTAATTTGGATCACCATACCTTAATTCTGCCAGAAATTATTTAACCCTTTCCCTGCCATTTTAGTTTACCCAGGAAAATAATATATTGTTTTTTTTCTCAGGACAACCAAAGCTTTCAAAATAGGCAAGAATTTTGGTGTAATTCTACTTCTGTAAAAAAACATAGGCTTGGTTGCCCAGGGGGCTGTCATCCCTTCTGACTCTCTGCAGAAGCGGCAAGAGCCGCCAATGCAGAGAGAAGGGCTCAGCTCCTGAAAACGTATGAGGTAAGTGCTTGGTAGTCTGAGCCCTGAACCGCCATACATGCTAGGCTGGATAACAGGTTTCCAAATAAAAGGATCCCATACCCATCCCACAGAAAGTTTGCTTTTCAAAAACAGATAAAGATGTTAGAAACAAATGCGTTCATTTACTTTTAGTTTTCCTTAATATAGAGTAAAACATACCTTTTTTCATATGGGGTATTATGTAGTAGTAAATGCTTCAACTCATTAACTTTTTAAAGATCAACTGGAGTAACAACAATAAAAGATATATAGTATATATTTATATACATATATATATAATTATTATATAAAATTGAATGCCCCTTCATGCGAAATTGTCATGTGAAACATGTTTTTAAACAGATACAGAGAGGCATAGGACTAGACTATTCACTTGTGATTAATAAACTTTTTTTTGGGGGGGGGGGAATTGATATTGACATATTTTATGAACTGCATAATTATCTAGTTCTATGTGCCACAGACTAATTTAATCTTCATTGCACACTGCCATATTGCAATTATACATGCTATCCGAGTGTTAAAACATATTTAAACCTGTTATTTCTTTTGTGATTGACTTATACAGAGTCACATTAAAAGTAGCATCTGTCAACCCCAAGCTGGATCAGCCAAATCTGTTAGTGAATATAAAATGAACATGATAGCGGCATCAGGAAATTAATACGTTGATGATCTTAGAGCAACGCTTCAGTTCATTATGTTTTGTCGTCCTGTTGAACTGTATTACACAATAAAAATTATATTCCTAATGGTTCCTAATGAGATTAATGGACAGCCTACAAGAAACAGAATTGGTGACTATTGAAATTATATTGCGTGAGTAATTAGAATGTATAAATCAAATACGGTACAACTTCATTTGTTTTAATTTGCCTGATCCTTTTTCTAACAATTAATCAGAGACTTTACAGGTCATGTGAGAAATAATGACAGATATATAGAAATATTAGGTTTTTTCATTAGGTTTTAAAGACAAGCGTACTGCCCAGTTATCAATTTAATTTTCAGTGTTAGCATGTGGAAAATGACTCAGTTAATTAGACTAGTAAAATGTGACTGCAGTTTTTTCTCTGTGCCTTTTATTACCAGTGACTATTTTTTTCTTCAACAGAGGAGCGTTTGTAATAACTTACTGTTTTTATTTTCAGGTCTTCTTTAAAAACGCCTCGTATACTGTATGAATATATAAATATATATGTAACGTATAGTATCCCTAACCCAAAACTAACTCCAAGGTTCTGGTCTCAGCCCTCTCTTCTGCCTTTAGAAGCTGCCTTTGGCTTCAGGTAGAGCCCTCTGCTACTCAGATGCCGCCAGGGAGAAAGTTCTGGGCGAGCACGGGAACCAAGCATATATAAATAGAACAGAGAAGCAGTAGCGTAGTCAGGAACAGGCCGAGTCAAACCACACAGGTAATGCAGTACCAAAGTGGGGAGCAAGAGAAAGGTCGAGGTCACAGGCCAGAATTGGGAAGAAACATACACAATACTGTCACGGCCGGCACCCAATACCAGAACAAATGCCAAGGACCCTGGTCTCGGCTCGGCTTCACCAGTAGTGTGACCACCTTTGGGCTTCGGGAGGAGCCCTCAGCTTAATTGGGTGCCACCTGGACTTAACGAGGGGTACAAGGCGAGGAGTTCTGGCTGGCAAAGGGGCACGACCGGATAGCAAGAGTCTTTGGGCAGAAGGTCAAGGACAAGGCGTCAGGTGGAAACGGAACAGACCGGATCAGGACAGGCAGATAACAGAATCGTCAGGCAGGCAAGGGGTCAAAACCAGATAATCGGATAGACTGGATAGGGCAGAAGGATGGTCAGACAGGCTGGGTCGAGGCAGGCGGATATCAGAATCGTCAAACAGGCAAGGGGTCAAACTGGGTGATCAAGCAAGGGGTTAAGCAGGAAGAGTTGTCGTAGGCAGGCAAGGGTCAGGATACAGAATGCAGAGTAGTCAGGAACAGGCTGGGTCAATCACGGATAATCAGTCAGGATAGCAAATTCAGAAACAGGTAGCAAAAGCTCAGGAAACCACAGGATATGATCCTATAACGGGCATGGCTACAGGTCTGAATGGGCCTTAAATAGGGAACAAATTGGCGCCAAAACGTGCGCAATTTCGCGCCGTTGCGCGCTGGCGCAATCACGCCAGCGCACCTGCGCCTTTAAGAGGCACGCAGGCGCACCGCGCGCGCCCTAGTAATCCAAGATGGCGCCGGCAAGGGCAGGATAGGAGCGGCGACGCGGGCATCCACGCCAAGGACGCAGCGTGGACCCCGCTGCCCACTAGACCACCAGGGTAAGTTTCTTACAAATACCAAATCGGGAAAAACAGGCAGACATCATTTCAGGCAGGAGGATGGCAGAGTCAGGGACAGGCAAGGGTCAAACACAGGAGTTATAATCAGGAATAGAATTAGAACACACCCAGGAACTCGGAAGGAACCGTTACATTGGGCAGGGAACATTAAGTAAGGTGCCCTTTAATATTTGAATTTTGTGCCACTGTGGATGATGTTACGCGCAAACACCTGAGCACTCGCAGCACAACCTGGAAAGTGGAGGAACTCTGCACCAGATCATAGAGGCAGTGGGCTCCCTTCGTTAACATATACTGTATATATATTTTATTTATATATATTTGTGTGTAGAAAGATGGTCAGAATGATTTGACACTTTCTGAAATGTTAAAAGCATAAAAATTCAGGAATATGTGGCTGAAAAACTGGTAGTGCTTTTAAGAAATATCCAAAAAATATGCCAAAAACAATAGATAGTTAAATTGCTTGTTATTGAGACTCCAGTAGTGATACCATTCAAACACAAATGGGTAAAATGCTGCATTCTGGGTAAAAAACATGGCTAATTGTGTCTAAATTTGTACTTTGGACATTGCATTGCAGGAGCCCTGTAGCATGTTATAGGTATGGGATTCATTATCCAGAAACCCGTTATCCAGATAGATACGAAAGATACAGCAATGCCATTTCCCATAGACTATATGTTATCCAAATAATCCAAAATTTAAAAAATGATTTACTTTTTTTCTGTAATAATAAAACAGTACCTTCTATTTGATCTTAACTAAGATATACAGTATTTAAAGGACCAGTAACATCAAAAAAATTTTACAAAAAATTCGTTAGTATAAATCGAAAAAAAAACACCAAGCCAAATGAAACTTTAAAATTGCAAAGTCTTTATTAAAAAATAACTTACAGAAACTCCACTTCCGCTCCTCTTCAGAAAAGGCAAAAAGGCGACGATCCATCGTGCGGCGCTGGATTTCTCCTCCCTGGCTATCTCAGATATTCTTCAGCATGTGAAGGAGCCGTGGTCCTTGGAACGTTGGATGCGCTGGTGGGCTCGCAGGCAGTTGTTCTCCTGGCAGTCCAGTCCCATTGCCTTCATCACAAGAAGAACACCAAGGCTTGAACTTGCAGGGGGCGCCCTGCGGAGGAGGCTGGAGGAAGAGCAGGAAGCCACAGAGGAAGGCGAAGTCAGAGGGCTCCCCAGCAGCAGTCGCGCCGGCAGATGAGGTCGCAGCACCGGTTCATCCTTGCTTCGACTCCCCTCCCCGCAGACTGTATATTCACCTGTGCCCCCTAGCAATACAGGGCAAGGCGGGGCAAAAAAGCCAGCCAGGACCGAGTAAAAACGAACCATGATGCCCTTATGGTATAGTCCAGAGTCCTTGCACGTGAAGTAAAAACCGGATCATAAGTACCAGCTGAGGCGCTAAACCAAGACCCTGCAGGACAAGTACTATCTAGTTGGGGGGCTGCTGCACGAGGTTGGAGGAGGCCACATGGGGGTCGTCCTGAGTCCAGGTAGATGTGGGGGAGCGGGAGGGATGGTGGTACAGCGCAGTGGCATTGAGCGCATACAGCTAGCATTCCCATGCACGCAGCAGCCACGGCAGAACATACAGTCTGCGGGGAGGGGAGCCGACGATAGGACGAACAGGTGCTGCGACCTCATCTGCCGGCGCGACTGCTGCTGGTGAGCCCTCTGACTTCGCCTTCCTCTGTGGCTTCCTGCTCTTCCTCCAGCCTCCTCCGCAGGGCGCCCCCTGCAAGTTCAAGCCTTGGTGTTCTTCTTGTGATGAAGGCAATGGGACTGGACTGCCAGGAGAACAACTGCCTGCGAGCCCATCAGCGCATCCGACGTTCCAAGGACCACGGCTCCTTCACATGCTGAAGAATATCTGAGATAGCCAGGGAGGAGAAATCCAGCGCCGCACGATGGATCGTCGCCTTTTCGCCTTTTCTGAAGAGGAGCGGAAGTGGAGTTTCTGTAAGTTATTTTTTAATAAAGACTTTGCAATTTTAGTTTCATTTGGCTTGGTGTTTTTTTTTCGATTTATACTAACGAATTTTTTGTAAAAATTTTTTGATGTTACTGGTCCTTTAAGAGAAAGAAAAATTGCCAGCACACGGTTTGCCTTTAAAAATAAATTTTACAAAAAATGAGGTGTTGGTACCACACTTTTACCAAAATATGTAAGCTGACTTGCCACATGAAGGCCCCTCATTGTACGTCATTGAGTTATACACTATTTGTGAGCATTTGTAGTGCATTTAAAATCAAGTCCCCAAGCATACAGTGTGAGTAGTGAGTAGTGTCATTAGTAAGACCAGTGTGTAGTTCTCCTTAACTCAGGAGCTATAGTTTTTAAGCCCCAGCTAATTAACATACATCAATAAATAAGTCCCTAATTTAAAGCTACATTATATACAAGAAACACAGATACAGTATACAGGTAATGTAATCCTTATTGTAAGCAAAAACCAGCCTATTTGGTTTGTTTAATATTTACATTATTTTCTTAAGGTATGAAGATCCAAATTATGGAAAGATCTTTTATCAGCAAGGCTCCAGGTCCCAAGCATTCTGGATAACAGGTCCCATACCTGTGCTAATGTTTTAGCCTACAATGTGGTCATTCATATGTGGATGTGACCCAAAGAGTCGCTAAAGTAATATTGGTCGCTAATGCAAAAATAATTTGCAGTTTATTCTCAATGGCAATTTACCTAAAATATTTGCATTTGTGAACACTTTGTCCCTCACTCAACAGTAGGATAGTGATTGCAAATTATATAGTTTACGATATTGCAGTATATACAGTATGTACATATGTACTAAATCGACTTGATGAAAAAGTTGTTACATTTGCTCCAAAATTTTACACCCCCTTCAAGGAGGTTTTAAATATTTGCAATCTGCAATTAAGATTTGCAATGCAATAAGGAATATTACACTGCAACATGCAAAGTTATATTCACACAATTGTTCTCTTTTCAAATTTTATTACATTTCCCCTTTTACATTTCCACTAATGAATTCATCATCAGTTTATTTACTGCTTACACTTTTTTTGTATATTGTGTCCGCACTTTACAGAGAGTAAGTGAATATCACAGTAGTGTGGTATAAATACAATATATGCTAAGCACCATACATTGTTAAATACATAATGATTTTATATTGTATTTATTTTACAATTTATTTTGTACATTACATTGTCTTTATTTTTTAAAAAATAGCAACTAGATTAAATTCAATACTGTACACTTCTGTTTACAATTTACTGATGTTCTATTTTTTATATTAGTATTAATATCTGGAGTACTAACTCTACATATGATAGTATTAATTAATACTAACTCTACACACCATAATATTAACTAATCCGAACTTGTAATACACTGTTGCTGTAGATCAGGCCATCAACTTAAAGGTAAGGGCATGTCACAAAAACAAACATATCTGGGCTTATCAGATGTGTCAAACAAGATTATCCTAAGCACTCCAGTGCAGGATTTGCTTTAAATTGGGGGATTCTAGAAGCTCTCTGACTACCTTCTATGACAGATGCAACCTCAATGTCTTCTAAAGTTTGGTTATTTCAATTCCTATTAATCCTAAATCTAGCTTCTTAACACAGTATTCCAAAACACAATGGGGGTTATTTATAAACACTAGGTAAATTTGCACCCAGGCAGTAACCCATGGCAACCAGATGATTGGTTTCAGTGTTCAACCTGCAGCTGGCTGAAAAAAAACTTATTACTGATTGGTTGCTATGGGTTACTGCCCAGGAGCAAATTTGCCATTGTTTATAAATGAGCCCAACTGAGTATGTGCAGAGTAATTAAAAGATGGCTTAAGATCCACGATGAGGAGCTGCTTGGAAGGTATGGATCCTATTGGCTATGGTTCTGCTGAACTTCTGGGCTCATACAGTAAATATTATTAACAAAATTCCGATTTTCTCTGGTTGGAGTTTTAAAGGGGAAAACATCATTTTAATGGAGAAAAACTGCTAAAAGTCTGAATAAATAAGTACTTTGTCTCAAACCTGCCAAGGTCATGTATATAAGTCAATGGCAGATGTCTCGTTTACAATTGAAAGGTATCATGATCTAGACTGGGATTTGTACAATAATCCGATTAATTTGTAGTTTCCGGGTGAAAGATAGGTGTCTTGCTCTTACACATTTAAATGAAAATGTTAAAAATTGCTGACTGCATAGGGTTAAAAACCTTCAAAGTTGTTGATGCTCCTGAACTGATCCTTTTTCCGCAAATGGAAATGTTTATTCCCAACTATATGTGTCAATTTAATTTGTATAATGCAGTGCCGGGCCAGCCTGGGCAGACGCCCTAGGCAGCCCAGCTGGTTGGAGCGCCCCAGCAGCGCACACGCAGAAAACCTGGTGTGCACGGAAAAACATGTGAACGCGCATGTGCAAAAGAACACATGAGGCGGTGCGAAAGGGACAGCGCGCATGTGCAAACTGACACACGCCGGCCAGAGAGGGGACCGGACTAGGGGTAGGAGAGGCAGAAGGTGCGTGCCTGGCGCCCCTCCAGCTCTGCGCCCTAGACACGTGCCTACTCTGCCTACCCCTAGTTCCGGCCCTGGTATAATGTGTGGGTTGCATTTTATTAAACCTGTGTACAACAGCTTAGTAAGGCAATTTTGCAACAAGTTATATCTATGGTGTAGCAAAATAATTACATTGCTAAGATGAGTGCACTGGTTGACCTCACTTAGAAAATACTGATAAAAAATAAAGCAAGCCCCCATGAGCTATTTGTCTGATGTCAACATATCTGATTAATTAGTAATCATATTTGTTGAAAATAAATAATCTTAAATATAGTAGATTCACTACTAATAAAACCCCTTGGCGACTGGCTGCTTCCAGACAAATGATGATAAATGGAAATCATGTTCTTATAAAACACAACAGGCAATATTTTTCATCAAATAACTGCACAAAAATGACATGAAAATAGATCCTGCTTAAGGCAATTAAATTACAGAATTTTATAACACTCTGGTTTCAATTAACAACTAAATAGGTTTCGCACTTTGGTCCCAAAGGGATATTGAGATATATCCCAGCTTTTGTGAAATACCAGTTAAAGTCATGAAATCCACACAAGTTTAAAGAGGGGAATGTAAAATAATGCAGGCACATAAAGGGTTAAAGGTGACTTTTTCAACAAAATCTGGTGCTCACCAGCATAGGAACAGTAAAGAGCCCTACCCGTTCCCTCCCCCATGAGTGCACTGTCTGTGTGGCCTGCACATTACTGAGTTGTGTATCAGTGGAGGAATCTTTCATCACTTTTAAGAAGGCAGCAAAGCTCCGGTTGCACTGTACATTCTGATCCAGTGGGAAAAACCACACAGCCTTTCTCAGTGCACCCAAGCTTAAATTTGGGAGAATATTTTTGGCACAGATAATTATACAAACAAACCCAAAAGGTCTATGTTTGTTTGCTAATTAGTTCCTGCATACTGTTTCTATATGCCCTTCTGACTGTTTTCGAAAGTTCTGATAAGGGATGAGCAAACCTTTTCACCTGGTGAAGTATTAATCATAGAGTTTTTATGTTTTTTTATTGAAAACTTTACAAAAAAATATGAACATAATTTACACTAACATTACAATAACACTGTATTACACTCATACAGAACCACAAACAAAATAAGGGTGACAAATGTGTTCCCTGTAATCATGGCACCAGAATATGAAGCTTGGTCAGCTCACTTATAATTGCCCTTACTACACTGTCTATGAGAGTAGTATTCACCGGCCGTATTTATGTATTGTATGTATTTGGTTACTCTATCTCCTTAAGCTCCTCCACCTATTTTTTTTAACTACCGAGGAGCTGATAGGATTTAATATTGGATTCCTCCAAGGTCTAACAAACCCGAGGAGTCTCACTGACATGTGACAGTGCCTGAATGTCAACATCACCTGGGTCTACTGAATCACCCCAGTTACCTGGGTTCCTCTGGAAGTCCATCTGGTGCCTGTGGCTCAGATGACTTGGTCCAATAGAGAACAGGAAGCCTGCATTAATCCAGGCACACCATCCTGACCAACAGAAAAAAACACATTAACCACAAAGTAATTTCACCTTCCCATTGACTCCAGTACATTTTGGCACAATTTGTAAAAATAATGTTATTTATTTTCCTGCAGCCAAGTCTGTGCTTCATGTTTAAAAATACATTTAGGGTGCTAACATAGTAACATAGTAAGCAAGGTTGAACAAAGACACATGTTCATCGAGTTCAACCTTTTTTTTTTATTATTATTAACTACCTATCTGCCAGTTGATCCAGAGGAAGGCAAAAAAAACCCATCTGAAGCCTCTCCAATTTGCCTTAGAGGGGGAAAAATTCCTTCCTGACTCCAAAATGGCAATCGGACTAGTCCCTGGATCAACTTGGACTATGAGCTATTTCCCATAACCCTGTATTCCCTTACTTGCTAAAAAGCTATCCAACCCCTTCTTAAAGCTATCTAATGTATCAGCCTGTACAACTGATTCAGGGAGAGAATTCCACATCTTCACAGCTCTCACTGTAAAAAACCCCTTCCGAATATTTAGGTGGAACCTCTTTTCTTCTAATCGGAATGGGTGACCTCGTGTCAGCTGGAAAGACCTACTGGTAAATAAAGCATTAGAGAGATTTTTATATGATCCCCTTATATATTTATACATAGTCATCATATCACCCCTTAACCGCCTCTTCTCCAGCGTGAACATCTCCAATTTGGCCAGTCTTTCCTCATAGCTAAGATTTTCAATACCTTTTACCAGCTTAGTTGCCCTTCTCTGTACCCTCTCTAATACAATAATGTCCTGTTTGAGTGATGGAGACCAAAACTGTACGACATATTCTAGATGGGGCCTTACAAGTGCTCTATACAGTGGAAGAATGACCCCCTCCTCCCTTGACTCTATGCCCCTTTTAATACAGCTCAAGACCTTATTTGCTCTTGATGCTGCGGAATGGCATTGCTTGCTACAGCCAAGTTTATCATCTACAAGGACTCCAAGGTCCTTTTCCATAATGGATTTGCCTAGTGCAGTCCCATTAAGGGTATAAGTGGCTTGGATATTTTTAAATCCCAGGTGCATGACTTTACATTTATCAACATTGAATCTCATTTGCCACTTAGCTGCCCAGATTGCCAGTTTGTCAAGATCATGTTGCAAGGATGCCACATCCTGGATGGAATCAATTGGGCTGGATAATTTTGTGTCATCTGCAAACACTGATACATTACTTACAACACCCTCCCCTAAGTCATTAATGAACAAGTTAAATAAAAGTGGACCCAATACTGAGCCCTGGGGGACCCCACTAAGAACTTTACTCCAAGTAGAGAATGTCCCATTAACAACCACCCTCTGTACCCGATCCTGTAGCCAGTTTCCTATCCACGTGCAAACGACTTCATTAAGTCCAACAGACCTTAGTTTAGAAAGCAGTCGTTTGTGGGGCACAGTATCAAACGCTTTGGCAAAATCCAAATAGATCACATCTACTGCCCCCCCACTATCCAGAATCTTACTTACCACATCATAAAATGCAATCAAATTCGTCTGACATGACCTATCCTTCATAAAGCCATGCTGATTGTTGCTCATAATGCCATTCATTAGGACAAAATTTTGAATGTGATCCCTTAACAAGCCTTCAAATAATTTGCCCACCACAGATGTCAAGCTTACTGGCCTATAATTGCCAGGCTGAGATCGTAATCCCTTTTTAAATATTGGAATAACATCAGCTTTTCTCCAATCCATAGGCACCATACCAGATGACAGTGAATCTGAGAAAATCAGAAATAAGGGCTGGTCTAAAACTGAACTAAGCTGTCTTAGAACCCAGGGGTGTATGCCATCAGGCCCTGGAGCCTTGTTTACATTAATTTGTATTAAAGCTTTTTGAATCATATCCTGAGTCAGCCACTGACTAGATTGAGCTGAACCATTCGTGCAGTTATTAAGTGAGCCTGTGAACCCAGACTCCTCTATTGTATACACTGAAGAAAAGAACTGATTTAACACATTTGCCTTATCTGTATCTGTTACAACCATACTGGTACCATTATTTAATGGAGCAACACACTCAACCTGCATCTTTTTACTATTAATATATTTAAAAAACTTTTTAGGGTTAGTTTTCACCTCCACCGCAATTAACTCTTCATTTCTTTTCTTAGCCTTCCGGATTGCTGATTTACAACATTTATTACAGTGTTTATATTCATTAAATGCAGCTTTTGTCCCTACAGATTTGTAGTTTTTAAATGCCTTTCTCTTCTTTCCCATTAACTTCTTTACTTCTGTATTAAGCCACACAGGATGATTCTTAGAGCTTCTATGTTTAGTCCTTATGGGAATAAATTGAGAACAGTAATGATTTAATATCATTTTAAAGGACAACCATTTCTGTTCTGTGTTTTTAGCTGAAAACCTAATGCCCCAATCAATGCTCTGTAGGGCAGCCCTCAAGGCACTAAAATTAGCTTTTGCAAAATTCATGGTTTTTGTTGCCCCAGTATATTTTTGTTTTTTGCACCAGACATTAAAAGATATAACCTTATGGTCACAATTACCCAGGGGTTCAATGACTTGCACATTTGCTATAAGTTCTGGGTCATTTGAGATCACTAAATCAAGAATAGCATTTTTTCTGGTAGGCTCCTCAACAACCTGTGTTAAAAAATTGTCGTGCAATAAGTATATAAACTTGTTCCCATTAACTGATCTAGCAGTACCGTTGCTCCAGTCAATATCTGGGTAATTAAAATCCCCCATTATCATTACTTTACCTAAACTAGCAGCCTTTTCTATTTGCATTAGGAGCTTTGTCTCTTCCTCCTCACTTACATTAGGGGGTCTATAGCATACGCCTACAATTAATTTGCTGGATTCTTTACAATTGGTGAAAAACTCCACCCATACGACTTCTGCCCCCTCATTTTCTAACATAACCTCCTCCTTTATATGAGCTTTTAAATCCTGCCTAACATACAGACATACCCCTCCTCCCTTTCTATTGCCTCTGTCCCTCCGAAACAAAGTATAGCCACTGATATTTACTGCCCAGCCATGCGACTCATTCAGCCATGTTTCGGCCACACCAATCACATCATATTTTCCTTCCATCACCAGCAGCTCCAGCTCTCCCATTTTACCAGTCAGACTTCTTGCATTTGTAAACATACATTTAATACTGGCACCATATTGAACATATGACATGTGGTCCTCCCTATCCTTAACAGTATCCCCAGCCAAATCTCCTCCCCCATTTTCCCTTTCTTTGCCCACTATCTCATCTAACCTGTCTACCACTGAATCTTTTACTGAACCCTCCCCCCCCACACCTAGTTTAAAATCTCCTCCAACCCTCTAGCCATCTTCTCTCCCAAAACAGCTGCCCCATCATCATTGAGGTGCAGCCCATCCCTAGCAAAGAGCCTGTAGCCGACTGAAAAATCAGCCCAGTTCTCCAAAAACCCAAAACCCTCCTCCCTACACCAATCTTTCAGCCACGCATTAATCTCCCTACGCTCCCGCTGTCTCCTTAGCGTTGCTCGTGGCTCAGGTAATATCTCTGAGAAAATTACCTTGGAAGTCCTCGCCCTCAGCTTTGCACCTAGTTTTTTAAAATCATTTTTGAGGACTTCACCACCTCCTCTAACTTTGTCATTGGTACCTATGTGTACCAAGACCACTGGGTCTTCCCCAGCCCCTCCCAATAATCTGTCCACTCGTTCCACCACATGCCGAACCCTAGCACCAGGCAAGCAGCAGACTGTTCGGCATGTAGGGGCCTTGCGACAGATTACCCTATCCACCTTTCTAATAATTGAATCCCCTATAACTAGAACCTGCCTTTCCTTCCTTGCACTCCCCCCACCACCCGTATTAGAGCCACTGCCTCCCGGGGTGCTCCGAGAGTCAGCCTGCTCCATACACGCCAGTTCGGAGTTTTCCTCCCCAGCATCTTCAGCCAAAACGGCGAATTTGCTGTTTTGGACAAACTGTGGACCAGCCCCCCTACTCTTCTGTCCCCTACTTCCCCTCTTGACTGTCACAAACCTTCCTCCCTCAGCATCCACTGCCCCTTCTCCTCCCCCCACTCCACTAGCCCCTGCCAGTGGTTGCTCTGCGAGCTTCCTTTCCTCCCCCTCGTTCGCCGATGCTCTCAGTGCTGCAAGTTCACCTCTTAGAGTCTGCAGCTCAGATTCCAAGATGAAAACCCACCGACATCTCTCACATGTAAATACTGCATGGAACTGTTGCTCCAACACCACATACATGTGACAAGACACACATTGAGTAATACCAGCAAACTCACTCATATTTACACTGGGTACTTACTAGTAAAGCTATCCCAAATAGAGGGATACATGAGACCCCATTGACTGAGCTACTAATGCCATTCACCCTTATTCTTAAAGGAGAACTTAATATTAACTAAAGAAGTAGGCTAGAAATGTTGTAAATTATGTTTTGGGCTCCTGTACCAGCCCAAAGCAATCACAGCCCTTTAGCAGTAAAGATCTGTGTCTCCAAAAATGCTCTTATAGCTCCCCATCATCTTTTCTGCTGATTCACTGAGCATGTTCTGTACTGCTGTCACTTACTGAGCTTAGGGACCAACTTAAAATATACAATACACATAGAATATAAATGTTACAATATAAGGCTGATTAATAATTAATACAGATAATTACTACATGGCAGCACAGAAACCAGTGCAACTAGCATCATTATTTAACAATCAGCCCTGTAGCATCCACTTATATTACAGGCAAACCTAATTTTCTGCTTGATAATTTGCAACAGCCCCTATGTTTAGCTTCTCAACAGCTGCTCAGAGCCCACTGACCATGTGAGTGTTGCAGACACTTTCCAAGATGGTGACCGCCTGTAACAGGTTTGAAGTACTGAATCATTGCTGCTATTGAGAAGCTGAAACTTTAGGCTGGTGCAATAAGTTCATTATATAACATATGGCATTTTTAGCCATATTCATTCATTTTCATTTATTCATTCATTTTTAGAAGTGCCTTTTAAACATACAGGGATCTATTTAACAAGCTGTTTAAAAGACTTAATGCTAGAGAAATGGAGTAAAAAATGTTTATCACGCTGTTTATTAAAAAGGAAAAAATTATAATTTTACATTGTCTGTCACCATTACTAAAATTAGCTTCCAAAAGCCATTACGTACTCGAAAATGGTAGTATAAAATATTTTATTTCACAAATAAGAAAGAGCAGCATTTACACCTTTACTTTACATAGACATGATGTAAATAGTATTGATGCTGAACACTAGTGATGGGCAACATTGTTCAGCAGGTATCACTGCTACAAAAATGGCAATAGACTGATGTATTGTAAGAAAAAAGTTAAGAGGCTTGCAAATAGTCACCAGTTGTGTACTTTGTGTTGTGGACCCATTTTTGGCAGTGAAAGCTGCAATTCTGGTAGTTCTACACCTGAGATCAATAGAGAAAGGTTCAATAACATAGTAACATAGGAACATAGTAACATAGTGAGTTAGCTCGAAAAAAGATACACGTCCATCAAGTTCAACCTTTTAACTTTTTTTAACCTACCTAACTGCTAGTTGATCCAGATCACTTGCTAAAAAGCCATCCACCCCTTTTTAAAGCACCCTCTGTACCTAATCATGTAGCCAGTTTCCTATCCATGTGTGTCCGACATGACCTATCCTTCATAAAGCCATGCTGATTGCTACTCATAATGCCATTCACTAGGACAAAATTGTGAATGTGATCCCTTAACAAGCCTTCAAATAATTTACCCACCACAAATGTCAAACTTACTGGCCTTTAATTGCCAGTCTGAGATTGTAATCCCTTTTAAATATTGGAATGACATCAGATTCTCTCCAATCCATAGGTACCATACCAGATGAAAGTGAATCTGAGAAAATCAGAAATAGGGGCTGGTCTAAAACTGAACTAAGCTTTCTTAGAACCCAGAGGTGTATGCCATCTGGCCCTGGTGCCTTGTTTACATTAATTTTTATTAAGGCTTTATGATTCATATCCTGAGTCAGCCACTGAGCCATCAGTGCAGCTATGAAGTGAGTCTGGGAACTCTGACGCCTCTGTTGTATGCACTAAAATAAAGAACTGATTTTGCACATTTGCCTTTTCTGTATCTGTTACAACCTGTGAGGGCTTACCCTAGTGGTCTAGTGGGGGAACGGCAGGGACGCCCGCCACGTCCTCTTCCTCCTGCGCTGAATTGTTAGAGCACGTGCTGCGCGTCTCTGCTGCTTAAATGGCGCATGCGCGCTGACGTAATGACGTCAGTGCGCAATGGAGCGAAATTTAAAAATATTTAAAGGGCCATTCTGCAGTTTCTCATTGTCCATTATAGGTTTGTTCCTGGTGCCTTTAGCTGTTTGCTATTCTGATTCTGAGCTTGATTCTGACTACCTGTTGTGACCCCTGTCTGTTCCTGATGATTCTGACCTCTGTATCCTGATCCATTGCCTGAATTTCGACTACCTCTTCTGCCGTATCCCTCTGATTGATCTCTCGGTTTTGACCCTTGCCTGCCTGACCTTGCTTTGAACGCTGCCTGCCCAGACCCGGCCTGATTTGTTTACACTCACTTTTTGCCTGCCTCGACCCAGCCAGTTCCGACTACGATCCCGTTTTACACCTTGTACCATGACCTTCTGCTCAAAGACTTTGCTAACAGTCGTGCCCCTCTGCTTATCCAGAACCTCTCGCCTTGCACCTCTCGTCCTGGTGGCATCCACACTACAGGTGAAGTACGAGCCGAGACCAGGGTGCTTGACATTTGTTCTGGTGTTGGGTGCCAACCATGACATTATAATGGGCCTATGGACGAAGAAGGTCAAGCCGCTGCTGCCGCTGCTCCTTCCACCACTGATGCGCTACTCACCACCTTGTTACAGCGCCTGGAAGAACATGAGCAGAGGCAAGATTACCTAATGCAAGGTTTTCACAATTTGACTGGTCGACTGGATGCTTCTGTTCAGTCTCCAGCTCCAGTAGTCACCCCTCCTATGGCCGCTCCTGTGGGTTCTTCCGCCATGATGGGTAACGTGCCTAAAACCCATGAACCCAAGATTGTGTTTGCCGATAAGTTCAATGGGGACAGATCTAAATTCTTTGTACTCCAAGAGGCATGCAAATTATACCTCAGCTTTTTCCCCCACTCTTTCGCTACTGGTGAAGAAAAAGTGAGGTTCGTAATGACCCTGCTACAGGGTGATCCCCAAATGTGGGCCCTGTGGTTACCTCCCACTGACCCTGCCTGCTTTTCCTTAGAAACTTTCTTTAAGTCTACGGCAATTCTCTACGATGACCCGGATTGTGCTTCCTCTGCCGATTCCGCGATTCGTAAGCTGTGCCAGGGAAAGCGGGATGCGGAGGTGTACTGCACTGAGTTCCGCAGATGGGCAGTAGAAACTGGGTGGAATGACTTTGCTCTTCGTAGCCATTTCTGCATAGGGCTCTCAGACTCTGTCAAAGACTCAGTAAATTACCTGCTATCTACTAACCTGGATGATCTCATGTCTTTAGCCATCCAAGTAGATAGAAGACATGGGGAGAGAAGGGCTGAGAGGGGAACTTCTTTTCATTCTGGGATTTCCAATGTTAAGTCTTTCCTTCCTAATGTGGTTACTCATGTCAAACCTCATATTCCCTCTGTGCCTTTGTCTCAGGGTGAACCTATGCAACTGGGCATATCCCATCTAACTCTTGAGGAAAAGGCCCGTAGGTGAAATTTGGGTCTTTGCATCTACTGTGGGGAAAAGGGTTATTTTCTAAATCTATGTCCTAAAAGGCCGGGAAACTTCCAGGTGCAGAAGTTTCCTCTCCCCAATTCTTCCTCTAGGATTATGATACTGGTTAAATTATTCTGGGGCGGGGGGGGGGGATTTTCTGGATGCTGCCTTCGCAGTAAGGTTTAATGTTCCTTTAACCTCTCTGAGTCCTCCTATGAGAATTTTAGCAGTGGACAAAAGCCTTTAGGTTCGGGCTTGGCAACCAAGAAAACTGTAGTTCTATCCATGTGTTCCAACAACTCACACTTTGAGGAACTAGCCTTTTTCATTATTGAGGGTGCTTCTTCCAATCTGATTTTAGGGTTACCTTGGCTTCAGGCACATAACGCACATGTAGATTGGGTAACAGGGGAGATTCTCCAATGGGGTTCTAAATGTATGGGTTCTTGCCTTCCTCTGGTGGTGCATTCGGCTGAAATACAGCATTACCGGGTTGGGAGAGCAAGTAGTAGGGCAAGGATTAGCGCTGCAAGCGCTCCTTCAGCTGGAGTCCTGTTCTGTAAAGAGGGACTTGGTGGCATTGCTCAGAGGACCATCTCAGAGGCACCATCTCTCCATATTATACCTGCTATCCCACAGACACACTCCCTTCCCAGAGACTATTATCCACTGTTACTATAGACACCATCTCTCCCTACTATAGCTGTTATCCCACAGTCACACTCCCTTCCCAGAGACTATTATCCACTGTTACTATAGACACCATCTCTCCCTACTATAACTGCTATCCCACAGCCACACTCCCTTCCCAGAGACTACTATCCCACTGTTACTATAGGCATCATCTCTCCCTACTTTACCTGCTATCCCACAGTAACACTCCCTTCCCAGAGACTATTATCCCACTGTTACTATAGGCACCATCTCTCCCTACTATACCTGCTATCCCACAGTCACAGTCCCTTCTATTATCCCACTGTTACTGCTGCCTGTATATTTCCTGGGGCCCTTCAAGATTTCTCCCTCCTCCCCGCCCGCATTTTTGGGGTCTTAGTTACGTCACTGCAGTAGATGGCATAGTAGCCAGTCTCATTGCTGCACTTCATAGATGAGTTTTTTTGCTAGCTACTGGTAAGTATGTTTAGAAGTGCCAGAGAAATGCCACCTGCAGCTCCCAGATGATTTTAATGCACTTTTCGGGAACCTTGAGTATTGTCAGTTGTAGCCGGGCAACAGCTGATGGGCAGCAGATGGCACTGGATCTTTATTGTAGACAGGGGGACTATACCTAATATGCCTGAGTGTGTGTGTGTGTCTATGTATTTAGCCTACTGATGCCTGGAGTTGTGGGTGTTGGATAAAAAAAGTGAAATGCCCATGAAAA
The DNA here is from genome assembly GCF_017654675.1 of Xenopus laevis. Classification (NCBI taxonomy): domain Eukaryota; kingdom Metazoa; phylum Chordata; class Amphibia; order Anura; family Pipidae; genus Xenopus; species Xenopus laevis. The sequence goes on along the minus strand of NC_054378.1, from coordinate 31,471,156 downwards.
TAGCTCATGCTTTTGTCCTGGGGCACAGCAAGAGCCAGAACGTTTCATAAAATTTAATTTTTTTATTATAAGGAGGATGACCCATCATCATTCACTCCTTTTGAAATGCTTGCTGTATCTGGTTGGTTGGTAGGCGCTACATTGGCTCTGTGAATAATCTGCTGGATTTTCCCCTATGAGTTAAAACTCATTGCTCTTCAAAGAGGGTTGATGTGCTCAGTTATATCCTCCAAGTCATTAAGTTTCTTTTTAATGTAGAATGTGCAATTCTGATTATAATAGAATAACCGTTTTTGCAGATATCATATTAGAAAATAAGGCATGCAAAATCGGTTTCGGTGGCATGAACAGGGGTCAGGGTATAAATAATGAGGGAGAAGTCTGTCCCCAAGGATGGCATTGCTTTGTCTGGCACCGACTGCTGATTTCTAGAAAGGTTAAGTAAGGTAGGATGTTATTTCTAATAATACTCTACTTAGAGAGTTCTTTAAAAATACATGATAAGAGAGAGCGTCCTGCCTGACGAGGTGGTTGGTGCAGGTGAGACAGAGAAAGATGAGCGCCACTCCTCAATCAACACGATGCTTGCTGTGTCCTCTTCCGGACTTCCCACAGACTGTGGCAGGCGGGGCTTCTCCTCGGCACTTCCACTTCAATGGCTAGGGGGGTGGGTGCGCCAGGCATATACACACACAAATGGCAAAAATAATTGTAAAAAAATAAAAATAAAAAGTCAGTGGAGGAGGAAAATTCTGGGGGGCCCACGGCGGGCCCCGAGGGAGAGCAGCCCTGATGCAACTGCACCCTCTGCTCCCCTGGTAGTTACTCCACTGGTTGATGCGTCTGAAGTTGGGGCTGGTGCAGTTCTTTCTCAAAGGCATCCAAAAACCAACAAAGTACATCCCTGTGCTTTTTTCTCTAAATATTTTTTGCCTGCTGAGGCTAATTATGACATTGGGAATAGAGACTTGTTGGCTGTTAAATGGGCTAAGAGGGGGAGGGGGCTAAGCATGTAATAATGGTCTTTACCGACCACAAATATTCGCTATATATTCGATCTGCTAGACGACTGAATCCTAGGCAGGCTAGATGGGCTTCAATCCATCTGAAACTAGTGAGTGCATTCCCATTATTCCCGGTGAGTTAATTCTGGCTGCTCTGGGACCTGACCTTGCCACACTCCTATCCTCTGTTCAGTCAACTACTCCTGTACAATTTGTCTCAAAATTTTGGCAAGCATTCTGCTCCTTGGTTGGTATTGAATTATCATTTTCTACCACATATCACCCTCAAACAAATGGCCAAACCGAAAGGGTTAATCAATCCCTTGAGCAATTTCTAAGGTGTTATGTGTCTGACAACCAGTCGTCTTGGGCTGAACTATTACCCTGGGCAGCGTTTGCTTACAATAATGCAACACATTCTTCTACCAGTGAATCCCCATTCTTTATTGTTAACAGTTTACATCCCAAAGCAAGCATCTTTTTCTGGTTCTTTGTCCCCTGTGCCCTCTGTCAACTCCTCTGTCAAACAATTTTTGGTCTGGGGTGCATGACTCTCTTTCTGCAGCTACAACCGCTCAGAAAAAAGCAGCTGATAGGTCTCCCAAATATCAGGTAGGAGACTCCATATGGTTGTCTACAAAGAACATTAAGCTTAAAGTCCCCTCTCTCAAGTTGGGTCAATTGGTCAATATCTCATCATTGAAATAATTAACCCCTCTTCTGTTCGTCTCAAACTGCCTGATAATTTCAAAATTTTTAATTCCTTTCATGTGTCTCTTCTAAAGCCAGCTTCACAGGTCCGTCAATTGTCTGTTCCTCCCTCAGTGTTGGTTGAAGGTCAGTCTGAATTTGAAGTCCAAGAGCTCCTCGATTCTCGCCTCGTGCGAGGTAAGCTCCAGTACTTGGTTAAATGGAAGGGCTATGGTACCGAGGAGAACTCTTGGATTTCAGTTAGTGACATCAGGGCTGACCGTCTCAGGAAACTATTCCATCAGAAGTTTCCTGAGAAACCTGGGGGTCCAGTGGCTGCTGCTGCTGCTGTTGTAGCTGCTCCTCCTCTAGTTGTTGCTGCCTTTCCTGCTCAGCAATAATTGCTATGGCAAACAAAGGTGGCAGATTATTATTTCTTGCCCAAGCCATTTTAACTCCAAACACTCTCTTTCAAACTAAAATAGCATCAGGTGAGGGGTTTTATTGGTAACCCAGTGTTTCCCAGCATTCCATGCAGCATTTAACCATTTCCTGAACCATAAGAATAGATTAATAAAATGAGATTTTGAATTTTAAAATTTGAATATTCAAAATATTATAGTTTCTCAGGGAACTTGGCAGGTCAAAACAGGTGGCAAAAATGGATTGCTAATAAATAAAATAAAAATTTCAAATTTGCATTAAAACTTTCGAGTTTCAGATTTTTGTATTCGAATTTTGAGTTCCCGGTTCTAGAAACTCGTATTCTATTACTCTCATTAGCGAGTTCTAGTTAATACATTTTTAAAATACGAGTCACATCTTGAAAAAACTCTCAAAAGCTTCCATTGACTTCTATAGCACCTTGACAACTTTTACTTGGCGGATTTTTGCATTAGAGGTTTTCTTGGTTTTTACACTTAATATAAAAACTTTTTTAGAGCTTTTAAGTAATATAGGAAAACCACAAATTTTTCAAGATTTATGAAAAAAATAGAAATTAGATTTTTGCAAATGTAAACTGCAGGAAGATGTAAAGTGTAAAAACTTGTAAAAACAATGTCAACTACCAAAAAAAAAAACATTAAGGGACTGATTTAAACATTACTTTAAGAGATACTGACACCAGAAATTAAACTCTTTTTTACATCATAAAGTTGTCTTTGCATATGTAGCACCTATTTGGCTGTATTTAGACAGATACCCACTAGTGTGATAGAGCATAGGCTACACACGACCCTCTTTCACCAGAATGGTGTCTTGCAATATGGAAATAACACGTGTTGATGTTGTTAAACTACAACTCACTACAGCCAAAGATGTAAAATAACAGTTGTTGGACGCCAGGGGTTCTTTGCAAACAGATAGAACAGGCTTTATTCAGATATAAAGTGCCACAGGGGTATAATACTCACAACTGAGGTAGCTCAAAGTACATTTGCCAAGTACATTCAACAGTAGGAATAGCATGGGGAGTTGGTAGGATCACCTTCCAGGGTTTCGGTACCTGATGTGGACCGGATCCCATACAGCAGATGTGGAACAGGGTTAGAACATAGCCTGATTCCCCTGTCAGGACTGTGGTCCCTTCACTACAGGCAAAGCAGAGCCTGGGGGAGAGCTACTCCCTTCTATCCTCCTTGTTGGAGCTTGAGCTGCTCTTACTAGCTAAGCCTCTCTGACTCACTTTCACTAGAAAGTGCTATGAAAAGCGCTATCCTATACCCCGACTTGTCCCTTTAGGGCCTAACACTTCTGCGGCCTTGTTGACTCCAGGCTCAGTGGAACGACTGCCCGGGTCAACTGCTGCAGGCCAAAGAGGAAGTGCCCCACCCTGCAAAACACTTTGTTACAGTACTGCAGGAAGTGGTCACAACCTAGAACTAATAGAATGTGTATGCAAATAATGTATAATATGTTACATGGGGTTTAATCCAGCAAGAGGGAATGGAGGCACTGGCAGGGAATGAAGCCATAAGAACCATTACACTTATGGGTCCCTACACATACTATCAATAATGTTGCCATTAAAGTATTTGCAGATGCTTTTACATTACCCAAAATATAGAGAGAGGAAAATAATAGAAACATTTATTACAAAAAAGTAAAGAAAATACCAAAAATTATACAAAAATAATGAATAATATAACAGTGAGCCAAACGTGTTTCGACCTTAAGGGTCTTCCTCAGGGGCACAGGGTCTTTTTGTTTTTTTGTCTATTTGTGCCCCTGAGGAAGACCCTTAAGGTCGAAACGCGTTGGGCTCACTGTTATATTATTTATTATTTTTGTATAATTTTTTGTATTTTCTTTACTTTTTTGTAATAGTTTTTTCTATTATTTTTTGAAATTGGGTTTGCTATCCATTACTTTGAGCTTTTACATTACCCATCTGATCCCCCATGTTCCTCTATGAGAGTGCTGCCATATTTCAGCTTCAGCAATCTGTTATCATTAGAAATTCTAACTGACAGGCTGAGAAGGGACAGTAAGGTTGGCAAAACAGTCAGGTTTATGAACTTCAAGTAACAATTACTTAAAAAACATGAGAGGTAAATTTTAATGTACATTAATATTTTGAAGAATATTTTTTTAGTGTCAGTATCACTTAAATGGTCCATCTGTATGGCTGCCTTAAGAAATATTTTTGGACATTGGTTTTTAATTTGTCAATAAACTTCTCTTAACAACTGATTGTAAATGTGATGGAATCCCTGTACTGTATCTGTTATATACTCTAGAATGATTATTGAGATTTTGCCTGTCAAGCTATATAACAGATTTCCAGATCTATCTTTCATTATGGTTGCAAAATGTTTTATGTTTTGCAGTATTTGATCTTTTTTGTTTACACGCTATAGATGGTTCAGGCATACTGTTACCCACACATAAAAAAGTATAAAATGAAAGTTTATCGTATACACAATATTTTGGGGTGATACACAACTTTTCTTAGTAACAGTGCCCACAAAATGGTGCCTGCCTTCTTGCTGTGATTGTGATTTCCAAAACTGAAGGAAACAATGTAAATAATATATATAAAGTATTTAATAATATATGTTGTATAAAGTAAAGTCAGGTTTATTTTGCCCACTTAACGTAACAGAAAAGGATTTGAAATGATTACGTAAGATGACAGGTCCCCTTCAATTTTCCTACCAAACACACAAATCAGTTAATAATTAATCATAGAACATTAGTTAAATATAATATTTGTGGAAAATTATTCAATTTGACCAACCTGCGTCACCAGATACTTTAGAAGCATTGCAACAGTTTCTTTGTATATCTTAGGTGGTTTTAAAGAAAAAATATTGAATCATATCTAACAATTTCAGCAATCCACCTATTTAATGTGGAATAAATGATGGCCTTTGTTTAATTATTTTAGATTAAATATTTTTTTGTGGTAATAAAAGAAAGTAAAACCTTTTTTGACCATGAATTCATAACAAAGGGAAAATGGAGTTGATTGTAAACAACCTAAGTAAGAGAACCGCTGAGTTCATAACTTAAAAACAGAAGTTTAACTCATTTTTCCATTACTGTAAACATATTAAATGCTATTTATTGTGATTAAATGTGTGTGGCCCATTACAGTCTAAATAGGAACATTCTCATGACTGAAATATCTAAACATCCCATAAGTTTAACATCATTATTAGAGATGGAAAATCTAAATATTAATTTTAATCCAAAGGTTTAAAATTTTCAATCTTTCCAAACTAAACTCATTTGCAATAACATCCTTTGTTGCAAATATGTCTGTGTTCACAAAGATTTAGGCTACAGGTGGTATAAAGAACTAGTTTATATGATGTCTTGACATGTGTAGTAAACAAATGCATTAAGAAAAATGTTTTTGTTAAGAAAACATTTTAATAGCATCATGTCACCGTGTACTGGAGAACTGCAAAACAACAATTTATTAAAAGGTTAATGAGCCTCGTCCTGCAATTTTGTGATTATGGAAACAATTATAATCCCCATTACTTTACTATTTTTGGAAAGCCACCTGCACAATTTAGTTTATACAAGAGTATGAGTAAATTTTGAATTTATCTTTATATAGCTTCATTCATTAAAGCGTGAAACTGATACACCAATCAAATTTGGCCAATAAATACAACCTAGCACATTGATTGCTTTGTGCCTGAGGCATGACATTGGACCTATGTGATGCTATAGTCTCAGAATGTAGAGCTTATGACCTTCATGACCTGTACAAATCTAAGTGAAATTTTATGGGTCAGCAATTCATATGCATTTGGGGATCGGTGATTCTACCTAAAGTTGGTAACCAATAGAGAAAATGAAAAAGAAGAAGGAAAAAGAAAGAAAGAAAGAAAGAAAGTTTGTAGTCCACTTATTTAATGGGAATTCTTAGAATAAAGGAACAGATCCTTATTTGAAACTGTGTTGGTGGTTCTTCATGGTGAGGGCTGTGAGGTTGTGATGGCAGATTCTATTAATGCCTTGGATGATTTCTTGACCAAGCATAATATCCAAGGCTATTGTGATATTAAAATCTATTTGGAGAAGTTGAACTTGGTGGACCTTTTTTAACCCAACTTAACTACGTAACTATGTGTTGTGCATTTCCATATTATTGTAAATGCCTGATGCTATTTCTGCAGTACCAAACTGTAATACTGTACGAATCTGATAAGAATGAACACATCGGGGCACATTTACTTAGCTCGAGTGAAGGATTCGAAGTAAAAAAAACTTAGAATTTCGAAGGTTTTTTTGGTTACTTCGACCATCGAATAGGCTACTTCGACCTTCGACTACGACTTCGAATCGAACTTCGAACTAAAAATCGTTCGACTATTCGACCATTCGATAGTCGAAGTACTGTCTCTATAAAAAAACTTTGACTACCTACTTTGACACTTTAAACCTACCGAGCATCAATGTTAACCTATGGGGACCTTCCTCATAAACTGGTGGATTAAAACCCTTCCATCAAACGGTTTTTCCTTTGTTCGTTCGATCGAAGTATTTGCGGTAAATCCTTCGACTTCCATATTCAAAGTCAAAGGATTTTACATTGATGGTCAAATATCGAGGGTTAATTAACCCTCTATATTCGACCCTTAGTAAATATGCCCCCTACAGTACGTCATGGGTCTGAGTTATTTCTAAAAGAAACAATATTAAGGCAGCATGTGTAGCATGTGTAACATGTGTGGCCACCTTTACACAAAGTTCCAACAATTTCAGAAAGATTTAATTCACTCCCAAATGAATAGACAACATTACATTACATTAGAAGGAATGTGCTTTTCTCAGAGTGTTCTTTCTTTGCCTCTAATTTTCTAAATCAGAACTTGATGCAAGCTCCTTGTCTATATATAATATAGTCTTTGTCTAGATTTTTTTTCTAAAATGTGAATCTTATATGTACAGTAACATTGTGGCCAATTTACATACACATATGTAAATATGCAAAGTCACACAGAATTCACTAAACAATAGATGAACAGGGCATACCCTGCACATTATGGGGTATTCGTCAGGGGAACATCTACATGCCTGCATCTATATTTTTATATGCAGGCATGTGTACCCTGATGAAAATCCCATTTGTTGGGTTAAAACTCATTGGGGGTTTTTCATTCATTTGTATGGGAGCATTATTTAATAATTTAAAATTTTTTTTTTAGACTGCTGTACCCTGTTCCCTTTATTGTTCATTGATTTATATATTATGGGGACTGTCAGGCAGCCCTCAGACAGTTAGCACCCAGTTTTTTGATGTTGATTTATATGGTGTGCCAAACTAATACGCTACCTTTTTTTTTTAAAGGTAAGTTTTATTTCTTTTTTAAACACACAGCAATCATACATACAACAAATAAGTACACTCGCAGACTAAACTGTACAAGTTTGGCAGGATGAAAACATGGCACAGGGTATCACCAAGCATAACACAATACAGTGATCGAGCAGTTGAGATGGACACTATCAAACTCAGGTGAACTTTACATCTGAAGGCTATTTTGGGACAGTCGAGGATATGTAGGATAGCTAACCATGAAGGATTTCATAATAGGAGATGGACTTGGTTAAGACTTGCTATAGAGGGGTCGGGTCAATGTCATTCCACAATCCCCAAATTTTATCAAATTTTGTTGGTGTTCCCCTAACTTCGTAGGTGATCTTATATAGGGGTACTGCTTTGTTAACCAGTTGTATCCTTGCATTGAGAGAGGGTGAGAGGTTACCCATCCAGTGAAGGGCTACAGTTTTTTTCGCATAAAAGAGTAGGATACGAAAAGAGATTCGAGTATACTTAGCTGGGATTATCTCTTCTAGGACCCCCAAAAGGCAAACTGTAGGTGAAATTATTCTCGGAAAATCAAGATTGTCCGCTAGATAGTTTACGACTTGTGTCCAAAAGCTCAATATGTAGTGGCATTCCCAGATTAAGTGGAAGAAATCCGCAGCTTGTTGGTGACACCTGGGACAGGAGTCGCAGGGGATCCGGCCCATCATTTTGAGTCGTGTGGGAGTTATGTAAATATGATGCATAATTTTATATTGAATTAGTTTGTCTTTCAACTATATCAGGTCAGTGTATATGTGATCTGTTGCTTCTTCCCAGTTATCCTGCTCAAGGCCTACAATTTTGGTATTCCACCAGTCTTGTGCCGATCGAAAAGGTTTGGGGCCGGATAAAAGGAATTGCTGGTAGAGCCGGGACACCAGCTTTGCTGGGTTGGGATCATGAAGAATTTCTTCTATGACTAGGCAGGATTGCTGGGGAGTAAGGCTGTTAAATTGGGAGTGGAAGGCATGTCGTAATTGTAGGTACTTAAATAATGGAATTTCTGTTGGCTGGCACTTTTGTTGTAGTGTGCAAAGGGTGGCAAAGGTATGATTCTCAAGGAGGTCCTTCAAGCATTTAATGCCTTGCCTTGGCCAGAAAACAGAGTGTTGCAAGGATCTAAAGTGATTTAGATAGGAATTTCCCCAGAGTGGGAGGTGAGGGGATAGGAGGGGTGGTGAATGTCCCAAAAGTTTAAGAGCTATCAGCCAGGCCTTCTGTGGGGTAGTCAGTGTCGTCGGTAATGGGCCAGAATCCCTGGGACTCCGATAGGGAAAGTTGCGGAGACCCTCCCACGAGGATAGTAAAAGAGCTTGTAACTGCGAGTTTGGGTTATATGGGTCAGGGTTAAAGCACCAGTGGAGGTAATATACTTGTGAAGCTATGAAATACCAATGGAAGTTGGGGAGGGCCAGTCCTCCCACGTCGCATGGTGCACACAGCTTTGACCAAGCGATTCTGGGTGTTTTATTGTTCCAGAGGAAGGGGATCACGATTTGGTTTATACTTTTAAAGTATTTTTTGGGGATATATATTGGCGCATTATGGAGTAGGTAGAGAATTTTTAGGGAGGTAAATCATTTTAATGACATTTACTCTACCCCAGAGAGACAGAGGGAGTTTAGTCCATCGATTTAAGGTCGAGGTTCACGGTAGTGTATTTTGTGAGATCTGCATGGACTATCACTCCTAGGTACTTGAATTGGGTGGCCCATTCGAGAGGGGTCTCTTTTGGTAGAGATCAAGGTTGGCCAGGGTCAATGGGGAATAAGACTGATTTTTCCCAGTTAACTCGTAGTCCGGAGAATGAGCCAAACCGGTTGACCAGGTCCAGGAGGGCCGTAAGAGAATCATTGGGATCTGCCAAATATATAAGGAGGTCATCTGCAAAAAGGGAGATTTTTTCCTGAATAGTGCCGTAGGTTAAACCCTTGATTAAAGGAGACTGTCTGGTCAGTATTGCTAGCGGTTCTATTGCTAGGGCAAATAGAATTGTGGAAAGGGGGCAACCCTGCCTCGTTCCCCTTGTTAGTAAGAAGGGGGGGGAGATATGGCCATTAACTCTCACGTGTGCCGTGGGGTTCTTGTATAGAAGTTTGATCCAGGATATGCATCTAGGGCCAAGTCTGAAACGGGCTAAAACCTCCCACAGGTAATCCCACTCCACCGAATCAAAAGCCTTAGCAGAGTCTAGGGAGGCTACTACTCTGGTGCCTGTTTCAGTATGGGCGATCTGCAGGTTGGTAAAGAGTCTGCGGAGGTTGATGTTAGTGGAGCGTCCTGGCATAAAGCCAGATTGATCAGGGTGGATAAGGTCAGGGACTACCTGTTGGAGGCGGGAAGTGAGGACCTTAGCCAGGATTTTAGCATCTGTATTTAGGAGAGATATAGGGCGGTATGAAGAGCAGCGAGTTGTATCCTTACCGGGTTTAGGGATGACAACTATGAGGGCCTCTGTAAATGATGGAGGTAGTGAATTACTATCGAAAGCACTTTGCAGCGTCTCTAGATATTTTGGGACTAATTGTTCTGAGAGAGCTTTGTACCAGTCTGGAGGGAGGCCATCTGGTCCTGGTGTCTTATTTGGGGGTAGGGAGGCAATGGCATCAGCAATTTCTCGGAGCGTTATAGGTGTTTTGTTTTGTCACTAAGTGAGAGAGACGGGATAGGGATGGAGTCCAAGAAGACTAATACGCTACCTTACACAGAAACCACTAATATAGGCATATGAAATGCTGCACAAAGAGCCTTATTTATTGTTTGTTTAATGTTAACATGTGTGAGCTGCCATATTTCAGACAGGTTTTAATAAAATGTTTAATCATTAAAACCAGTGTCAATAGTTCCAGTGAAAAAATTTAAATTCCTGGCTTAATTAAAACTGGCTATACAAATAGCTAATTTGTCAACTAATTAGTCTACAAGCAACTTTCTGTCTGTCAGACATGGAAGTATGTTTATGTGTATGTGCACTTCCACTCAAACTAAATCTGTGTAGCCTTGCTGAGTTCAATTTGATTTTTTTATTGTAGCTGACTTTTGTACTATTATTTTTTTGTAGAAATACTGATGTTTTTTATTTCACAGAAGTCTAACCAGCTGAATAAATGGAATCTTTAGAATAACAAAAGCTTTTGAATTATCTTTCTTGCAATACTTTTATTCTTTATGCTCATATTGGCATAAGCAATAACTGGTAAAACATAAAAATCTGTTTAACAAATAGAGAAAAAGTAATGATGGATTTATATAACTCAGACTGAGGAACAATATTTAAGTAAGTGTTTTTTGTATGTGCATTTGAATGTGTGCATATACAACAATTGGGTGGGGGGTTGTTTTGCAGTTGCATTTTGTAAAAAATCATTTACTGTATATATCGCTACAAATCTCTATCTTTGTACTATTTTTTTTTAAAATCTTCAGTGATATAATACATATAGCTATGATTAATTATCTAGTAATCCCGAGGGATTAGGGTAAAGAGGCCAAATATGGGTTGGCAATGATTTAACTGGAAATGACTAATTTCTCCAAAATAAACAATAAAATGTCAGTGAATTTGACCAAATCAACAAGAAGCAAGCAGTATTTTTAAGTAATAAATTGCTCCAACTCACGTATTTGCTTTGCTATAATGCAAACATATCATTTTACTGCACAGTTTACATTTATGATGAAACACAATAGGTTCAGGATTTATTTTATGAGTGTAAAATTATACCTTTATAATTTATCTTTAAATATGCCATTTATGCTCCCAGCGTCTAGACGTAATTTTAACTGCATTTGCGCAAAACTAAAGATCTCAGTCATTGTGGCATAGATTTGTTAGTCAATTAGGCTTTTTTCTATTAGAACTAGTAAAAATGGAATTCTGACATAACTATTGTAACTATTGTAACTATAACTATTGTAGACACAATACTATTTTCAAAAAAAAAATTCATTATTCTGTACTCCTGATTTTACTCAAAGCTTCTTCTTTTTTCCAGGAACTCTTAGGGGCATATTTATCGAGGGTAGAATTTTGAGTTTATGGGAGTTTCTAAAAACTCCCATCAACTCGCTTAAGGTCAAAATTCGGAAAAAAATCCTATCACAATGAATGAGGTAGCACTCCAAAATTCAAAAAGCAACATTATGTAACTATACTGTTACTATACTATACATTATGGGCAGCTTTATCAAGGGTCAAATTTAAAATTGGAAAAACTTTGAAATTCGAATTCAAAAAGACCAACCAGATTTAAGTTTTTTTTGGTCACACAGGTCCCTTCGACCGATGTCGTATGATCGAATTCGAATCATACGAATCAAAGCAATATCACATTCGATCAAATTCAATTCTAAGTTTTTCCAAAAAAACTTACATTTTTCAAAGTCCACCAATTGACTCCAAATAGGTTCTAGGAGCTCTCCCATAGGTTAAAACAGAAATTCGGCAGGTTTTAGATGGTGAATGGTCGAAGTCCAATTTTGAAAGAGACAGTACATGATAAATCTCAAAATTCGAATTTGTTTAAAATTTGAATTCAATTTGGACTATTCCCTAGTCGAAGTTCACAAAAATTAGCTCAAAATTTTAATTTCTTAAATTCAAATTTTCACTTCGACCTTTGATAAATCTGCCCCTATGTATACTATACTGTTAAAGAATAAAGCTATATTAAAGAATTGTTATATTGTTATTTTTGAATATAATTTCTATTGAAAAGTGTATAGTGTTTTCAGCACTGCTTCTACATGTACTAGTGAAATGATGTTCTAGGAGACAGCTCTCCTCCAGACAATACTCCAGTTCCCATAATGCCTTGTAAGTTCTGTCATTTTAAGTTACAGTAAATAAGTCACAAATTTGTGCAAGGCACTGTGGCAATCAGAGTTTGGAAGAGAACAACAATTTGTAAAAGTTCCATGACTTATAAGTAAGCTACATATGTGGATGGGAGTTTGGTTGAGTTGGTTTTTATTAAAAAACAGGAAAAAGTTGAGTTTTAGCAAATAACCCTTTTACTGTTGAGATCTTCACACGTAAAATCTTATTTGACTCCCATTGACTTCATTGCAGTTTGCTAATTTCTCTCCATTTCGTAATTTTTTTCGCAAATTTTTCAGCTAAGTTAAAAGAGATTCTCTCAGCACTAGCATCAACACCTCCTCCAACACAGGGCACCTGAAAGTACACAGATCCAAATGGTTAAATCGTGGGGGAGGGGGAGCTGTGGCTCATATTGGCTTAAGGTGCCAAACATAATATGGTTAAAAAAAACAAATAAAGACGGAATAGAGGATACCGGCAGGTAGACCCCTGTCATAAGGCAAGGTGAGAACCTTGTCTCAGGCAGCAGTGAGTGACCAATTATAAGGAATCTCCAAAAGCTGCCTCTGTGAACTTTTAAAGATGAATTTCTGCTTTTTAGAATGGAAAATCAGCTCATCTAGTGCAAAGACTAGCTAATGCCAAATAGGTAAATGCTGAATAGGAACTTCTATACAGCAGACCTCGCAATCCAGGATCCCTTGGGTCCCGGGTCCCCAACAACTATTTTATATTTATGTGACTGGGTGTGGTTTCAGGATTTTTTGCCTCAGGCAGCAGCCGCAGATATGGCCCTGAGCAACATAAAGCTGGTAAGACACAGGCTGTAGACAGACCAAGCACATTGACAAAAGTAAAAAGCAAGCAAAAGGTCCTCAAGAACACCAGTCTATAATCAAGCAGTGCAGGCAGGCAAAGGCTGGCTCCTGATTACTGAATTTCAAGCACATGATCTGAGGCGGGAACAGAGGCAGCATTACATGATTGTGAGGGCTAGTTTTTAGAAATATAGTAAAACCATGATTTTTTTTAATTAGTGGAAAAACAGGTACATTTTGCTATTAAAGGGATACTGTCGTGGAAATATTTTTTTTTTTTACAAAATGTATCAGTTAATAGTGCTACTACAGCAGAATCCTGCATTGAAATCCGTTTTTCAAAACAAGAAATGGATTTTTTTATATCTAATTTTAAAATTTGCTATGGGGCTAGACATTTTGACATTTCCCAGCTGCCCTCAGGTCATGTGACTTGTGCTCTGATAAACTTCAGTCACACTTTACTGCTGCACTGCAAGTTGGAGTGATGTCATTACCCCTCCCTCCTACAAGCTGCTGTTATGTAAATAGAGCCTTGTCTGCTGAGCCTGTCAATTGAACAATAGGCAGGTATCAAGATAAGCTCCCACTGACACCACTTCAGAAGGACTGAAATAAGATTAGGGATGTCGCGGACTGTTCGCCCGCGAACTAATTCGCGCGAACATCGGCTGTTCGCGTCCGCCGAATGTTCGCGACGTTCGCCAATTTGGGTTAGCCTTAGCTGGCGCTTATTTTTGACCTCTCACCCCAGACCAGCAGATACATGGCAGCCAATCAGGAAGCTCTCCCTCCTGGACCACCCCCACACCCCCTGGACCACTCCCCTTCCATATATAAACTGAAGCCCTGCAGCGTTTTTTCATTCTGCCTGTGTGTGCTTGGAAGAGCTAGTGTAGGGAGAGAGCTGTTTAGTGATTTGAGGGACAGTTGATAGTAACTTTGCTGGCTAGTAATCTACTTGATACTGCTCTGTATTGTAGGGACAGAACTCTGCAGGGATTTGAGGGACATTTTAGGTTAGGTAGCTTTGCTGGCTAGTAATCTACCTTCTACTGCAGTGCTCTGTATGTAGCTGCTGTGGGCAGCTGTCCTGCTGCTGATCTCTCATCTGCTGACTGCTGCCTGTAACCCAATAGTCCTTGTAAGGACTGCTTTTATTTTATTTTCTTTTTTGTTTTTTTTACTTTGCTACTGTAAGAGCCCAGTGCTATTAGTCTAGCTGTGTTGGGGAGTGGGACTGGTGTGCTGCTCCTAGTAGTTCAGCACCAACCAGAGTAATTTTTTTTTTTAATATATATTTTTTTATTTTACTTATCTTACTGTTCTTTAACGTGTCCAGTGCTGTTTGCTGTTCTTCATAGTAGTGCACCAATAGTAGTGCACTTGCAGGCATTGTTTGCCCAGTGTGTTCTTCAAACAACTGCCACCTAGCTGTGTGAGCTTTTTCACATTCTGTCTAAATATCAATAATAATACCGTCTCCAGAAACACCACCTGAGTGACGTTTTCCAAGCAGCAATAATATATTCCGTATCCACTGCTGTAGTGTATACATTGACCTGGCAGGCATTGTTTGCCCAGTGTGTTCTTCAAACAACTGCCACCTAGCTGTGTGAGCTTTTTCACATTCTGGCTAAATATCAATAATAATACCGTCTCCAGAAACACCACCTGAGTGACGTTTTCCAAGCAGCAATAATATATTCCGTATCCACTGCTGTAGTGTATACGTTGACCTTGCAGGCATTGTTTGCCCAGTGTGTTCTTCAAACAACTGCCACCTAGCTGTGTGAGCTTTTTCACATTCTGTCTAAATATCAATAATAATACCGTCTCCAGAAACACCACCTGAGTGACGTTTTTCAAGCAGCAATAATATATTCCGTATCCACTGCTGTAGTGTATACGTTGACCTTGCAGGCATTGTTTGCCCAGTGTGTTCTTCAAACAACTGCCACCTAGCTGTGTGAGCTTTTTCACATTCTGTCTAAATATCAATAATAATACCGTCTCCAGAAACATCACCTGAGTTGTTGTTTTAAAAAAAATGCCAGGCAAAGGCAGGCCGCCACGCAGAGGCACTAGGGGCCGTGCTGCTATGCTATCCTGTGGCCCTAGGAAATTGCCCAGTTTTACAAAGGCAATTACCCTGAACTCCCAAAATGCTGAAGAGGTAGTTGACTGGCTTACACAGCACACCCCATCCTCTACCGTTTCTAACTTTGCCACAACATCCTCATCCTCCTCTGCTATGGGCACCCCACGTAACACTTCCTCCACCACCGGCGCCCCTTCTTCACTGGAGTCAGAGGAGTTATTTACACATGAGTTTCTTGAACTGAGTGATGCACAACCATTATTGGCAGAAGAAGATGAAGGAGATGAGGACGTTACACCAGATATAATTCTGGCAGACAACACAACAGAGATGGACATAATGAGTGATGAGGAGGTCCCCGCTGCTGCTTCCTTCTGTGAGCTGTTAGAAGAAATTGATGCATCTGAGGAGAATGATGATGAGGAGATTGATGTTTTGTGGGTGCCCAGTAGAAGAGAGCAAGAGGAGGATAGTTCAGATGGAGAGACGGAGAGTCAGAGAGGCAGGAGGAGAATAAGACTTAGAAGAAGCAGGGAGGACAGCTCGCAGGGAACAGTAGGGCAACAACATGTATCGGCACCTGTGGTCAGCCGGCCAACGCACCCGCCATTGCCGCCAACTTCTACTGTTACCGCCAGATTGCCAGCTTCAAAAAGCTCAGCAGTGTGGGATTTTTTTAATGTGTGTGCCTCTGACAAAAGCGTTGTAATTTGCAATGAGTGCAGTCAGAAACTGAGTCTTGGGAAGCCCAACACCCACATAGGTACAACTTCTATGCGAAGGCACATGAACGGCAAGCACAAAGCACTATGGGAGCAACACCTCAAAGGCAGCAGACAAACTAAAAGCCACCCTCCTTCTGGTCCAGCATCTTACTGCTCTACCTCTGCTGTCCTTGACCCGTCTGAACCACCCTCCACTCCGCCTTCCACCTTGACCACCAGTTCCCAGTCATCTGCCCCCAGCCAAGTTTCTGTGAGGGCCATGTTTGAGCGTAAGAAGCTAATGTCTGCGAGTCACCCCCTTGCCCGACGTCTGACAGCTGGCTTGTCTGCACTCTTAGCCCGCCAGCTTTTACCATACCAGCTGGTGGACTCTGAGGCCTTCCGCAAATTTGCAGCAATTGGGACACCGCAGTGGAAGGTACCCAGCCGCAATTTTTTTTCCAAGAAGGGAATACCACACCTGTACCACCATGTGCAGAGCCAAGTCACCGCATCTCTGTCACTTAGTGTTGGGGCAAAGGTCCATATGACTACTGACGCATGGTCCTCCAAGCATGGTCAGGGCAGGTATGTCACCTACACTGCCCACTGGGTGAACTTGCTTATGGCTGGGAAGCAGGGAATGCGTGGCTCAACAACAACAGTGGAGTTGGTGTCACCGCCACGGATTGCACGCGGTTCTGCCACCACCTCTACTCCTCCTTCGCTCTCTACCTCGTCTTCTTCCTCTGCTTCCTCCTCCTCTGCTGCTGGGTCCTCCTCCTCCACACCTGTGCACCCCCAGCTCCCCCTAGGCTATTCGACATGCCAGGTACGCCGTTGTCATGCTGTCTTGGGGATGACGTGCCTGGAAAGCAGAAACCATATCGGATCTGTACTCCTGTCATCTCTGCAGTCACAGGCCGATCGGTGGCTGACCCCACACCAACTGAAGATCGGAAAAGTGGTGTGTGACAACGGAAGCAATCTGTTGGCAGCACTGAGACTGGGCAATTTAACACATGTGCCCTGCATGGCACATGTTCTAAATTTAATAGTCCAACGTTTTGTCTCGAAGTACCCAGAATTCCAGGACATTCTCAGGCAGTCCAGGAAGGTGTCGGCCCATTTCAGACGTTCCTACACAGCCATGGCGCGCCTTGCTGACATTCAGCAGCGGTACAACATGCCAGTCAGGCATTTAATTTGCGACAGCCAGACTCGCTGGAATTCAACGCTCCTCATGTTTGAACGTCTGCTGCAACAACAAAGAGCCGTCAATGAATACCTGTTTGAACTGGGTGGTAGGACTGGATCTGCAGAGCTGGGGATTTTTTTTCCCCGTTACTGGGTGCTTATGCGCAATGCCTGCAGGCTCATGCGCCCTTTTGAAGAGGTTACAAACATGGTCAGTCGCACCGAAGGCACCATCAGCGACCTAATACCCTTTGCTTTCTTCCTGGAGCGTGCCGTGCGACGAGTGACAGATGAGGCTGTAGACCAGCGTGACGAGGAGCAGGAAGCGCACGATTTCTGGTCGGAATCACCAGAACGAGCCCAGGCACCTGCTGCAACGCAGGGAGAGGTGTCAGAAGTGGAGTCAGAAGGTGGCTTTGTGGAGGAGGAGGACCAACAGGAGCAGGCTTCCCAGGGGGCTTGTGGTGACCTTTTGGGGACCCCTGGTCTTGTACGTGGCTGGGGGGAGGAGACCGTGGATGATATAGTCCTTGATAACGAGGAAGCGGAGATGGATACCTCTGCATCCAACCTTGTGAGAATGGGGTCTTTCATGCTGTCATGCCTGTTGAAGGACCCCCGTATCAAGAGGCTTAAGGAGCAGGACCTGTACTGGGTCGCAACGCTACTAGACCCTCGGTACAAGCATAAAGTGGCAGAAATGTTACCAACGTACCACAAGTCCGAAAGGATGTTGCATTTACAAACCAGCTTGCAAAACATGTTGTACAATGCTTTTAAGGGTGATGTCACTTCAGGAACTCATCAACATTCCAGGGGCAGAGGTGCCAGTACTCCTGCCACGAGCGCACCTGCAAGGACAATGCACTTTGGCCACTCTGTAACGTCAGACATGCAAAGGTTTTTCAGTCCAAGGCAGCGCCAGAACCCTTCTGGATCCACCCTCAAAGAACGCCTCGACCGGCAGGTAGCGGACTACCTGGCATTAACTGCAGATATCGACACTCTGAGGAGCGATGAACCCCTGGACTACTGGGTGCGCAGGCTTGATCTGTGGCCAGAGCTGTCACAATTTGCCATGAACCTCTTGTCTTGCCCCGCCTCAAGTGTCCTCTCAGAAAGGACCTTCAGTGCAGCAGGAGGGATTGTAACTGAGAAGAGAACTCGCCTAGGTCACAAAAGTGTGGATTACCTGACCTTTATTAAAATGAACGAGGCATGGATCTCGGAGGGTTACTGCACGCCGGAAGACTTGTTCTGACTCCCCATGCAGCTGTCCTTCTCTGCACGCCGCATGACTCCACACACAGCTGTCCTTTAGCGTCCTCCTCCCTCCGCCACTGTTACAAACTAGGGTGCAAACCCTACTGGTTTCATTTTAATCAAAACTTTTTGGACAGGTAAATCCTGAGTTTTTCTGGCCTCTGTGCTTCAGTGGCTGCAACCAAAAAAATATATATGTTCAGCATTTATATGGCATATTTTTTCTGGCCTCTGTGCTTCAGTGGCTGCGACAAAAAATTTTTTATATTTTCAGCATTTATATGGCATGTTTTTTCTGGCCTCTGTGCTTCAGTGGCTGCGACAAAAAAATGTTATATTTTTAGCATTTATATGGCATATTTTTTCTGGCCTCTGTGCTTCAGTGGCTGCGACAAAAAAAATTCATATTTTCAGCATTTATATGGCATATTTTTTCTGGCCTCTGTGCTTCAGTGGCTGCGACAATTTTTTTTATATTTTTAGCATTTATATGGCATATTTTTTCTGGCCTCTGTGCTTCAGTGGCTGGGACAAAAAAAAAATTATATTTTCAGCATTTATATGGCATATTTTTTCTGGCCTCTGTGCTTCAGTGGCTGCGACAAATTTTTTTTTATATTTTTAGCATTTATATGGCATATTTTTTCTGGCCTCTGTGATTCAGTGGCTGCGACAAAAAAAAATTAATATTTTCAGCATTTATATGGCATATTTTTTCTGGCCTCTGTGCTTCAGTGGCTGCGACAATTTTTTTTTATATTTTTAGCATTTATATGGCATATTTTTTCTGGCCTCTGTGCTTCAGTGACTGCGACAAATTGTTTTTTTATATTTTTAGCATTTATATGGCATATTTTTTCTGGCCTCTGTGCTTCAGTGGCTGCGACAAAAAAAAATTCATATTTTCAGCATTTATATGGCATATTTTTTCTGGCCTCTGTGCTTCAGTGGCTGCGACAAAATTTTTTTATATTTTTAGCATTTATATGGCATATTTTTTCTGGCCTCTGTGCTTCAGTGGCTGCGACAAAAAAAAATTAATATTTTCAGCATTTATATGGCATATTTTTTCTGGCCTCTGTGCTTCAGTGGCTGCGACAATTTTTTTTTATATTTTTAGCATTTATATGGCATATTTTTTCTGGCCTCTGTGCTTCAGTGGCTGCGACAAAATTTTTTTTATATTTTCAGCATTTATATGGCATATTTTTTCTGGCCTCTGTGCTTCAGTGGCTGCGACAAATTTTTTTTATATTTTTAGCATTTATATGGCATATTTTTTCTGGCCTCTGTGCTTCAGTGGCTGTGACAAAATTTTTTTATATTTTTAGCATTTATATGGCATATTTTTTCTGGCCTCTGTGCTTCAGTGGCTGCGAAAAAAAAAATCAATATTTTCAGCATTTATATGGCATATTTTTTCTGGCCTCTGTGCTTCAGTGGCTGTGACAAAATTTTTTTTATATTTTTAGCATTTTTATGGTATATTTTTTCTGGCCTCTGTGCTTCCGTGGCTGCGACAAAAATTTTTTTATATTTTCAGCATTTATATGGCATATTTTTTCTGGCCTCTGTGCTTCAGTGGCTGCGACAAAAAAAAACATAATTTTTCAGGAAAGTACACATGCTTAATTTTTCAGGGTTCTGCAACAGTGGCAAAATCGCATCTTTTATGGTCACCGCAGGTGATCAATAAAGTAGACCAAAACTGGGCCCACACTGCAGAATCAGTGTTTTTTGGTTCACTTCACTGTACATTGAATTACCTCTGCCTGACCGTGCACGTGCGCACAAGCACGGTGACTGCTAAACACACCACTACAGAAATATTGCCACCAACAGGACGAACATCCTGGAGGTGACAAGCAACTAGTAATTAAAAACTATTATTTGCTCACTTGACGGTATCATTCATTAAAGCTCTTTGCATTTTTTTGCGTTGCAGTAAGCGCCGCGTTTTGTCTTTGCGTGTGAACAGGCTGTAACCTTTACACGACTTGATTGGCATGTAGACGCCGGACGTTTTAAAGCAGTTTATTACACAAGTTTAGAAATGTAGTGTGATTTCTGCGCTTTACAGAACTCTGCAAGGATTTGATGGACATTTTAGGTTAGGTAGCTTTGCTGGCTAGTAATCTACCTTCTACTGCAGTGCTCTGTATGTAGCTGCTGTGGGCAGCTGTCCTGCTGCTGATCTCTCATCTGCTGACTGCTGCCTGTAACCCAATAGTCCTTGTAAGGACTGCTTTTATTTTCTTTTTTGTTTTTTTTACTTTGCTACTGTAAGAGCCCAGTGCTATTAGTCTAGCTGTGTTGGGGAGTGGGACTGGTGTGCTGCTCCTCCTAGTAGTTCACCACTACCAGCACCAACCAGAGTCAAAATTGTTACAAAGTATCTTATTTGCACCTGTTAGCTGTTCTGAGCTCTCTGCCAAAAGCTAATTAAGTTAGAAACTGTTTTTTTTTCTGGCTGTTCAGTGCAGAGAAAAGAGGGACTGGTTTGCTGCTCCTCCTAGTAGTTCACCACCACCAGCACCAACCAGAGTCAAAATTGTTACAAAGTATCTTATTTGCACCTGTTAGCTGTTCTGAGCTCTCTGCCAAAAGCTAATTAAGTTAGAAACTGTTTTTTTTCTGGCTGTTCAGTTCAGAGAAAAGAGGGACTGGTGTGCTGCTCCTCCTAGTAGTTCACCACTACCAGCACCAACCAGAGTCAAAATTGTTACAAAGTATCTTATTTGCACCTGTTAGCTGTTCTGAGCTCTCTGCCAAAAGCTAATTAAGTTAGAAACTGGTTTTTTTCTGGCTGTTCAGTGCAGAGAAAAGAGGGACTTTCCAGTACAAAAGAGGGACAGGGGGTTGAGTGGTCAAAAGAGGGACAGTTGGGAGGTATGCAAGTGCCACCTAGCTGTGTGAGCTTTTTCACATTCTGTCTAAATAACAATAATAATTCCGTGTCCGTAAACATCACCTGAGTGATGTTTTTACAGCAGCAATAATATATTCTGTATCCACTACTGTATACGTTGCCCTTGCAGGCATTGTTTGCCCAGTCTTTAACCAAGTGCCACCTAGCTGTGTGAGCTTTTTCACATTCCGTGTCCAGAAACATCACCTGAGTGACGTAGTGTGATTTCTGCCCTTTACAGCACAAAACGCAGCGCTGTGTCAACAATGTATTTTTCAGATACATTTTTGCCCTTGATCCCCCTCTGGCATGCCACTGTCCAGGTCGTTGCACCCTTTAAACAACTTTAAAATCATTTTTCTGGCCAGAAATGTCTTTTCTAGCTTTTAAAATTCGCCTTCCCATTGAAGTCTATGGGGTTCGCGACGTTCGCGAACCGTTCGCATTTTTGACGCAAGTTCGCGAATATGTTCGCGAACATTTTTTCCGCCGTTCGCTACATCTCCCTAAATAAGATAGTCCTGTGATCACTGCCCCCACTTACGTTTCAAAAATAAATATATATATATATATATATATATATATATATATATAAACACACAAAATTAATTTTGGGCACTGGAAAAAATATTTTATATAGATAGTTTATTATATTTGTTTACACAAAAATGAATGGCAGAAACACAGGAGTACACTCCCAGGACTGATGACAGGGAATAAAAAAAAGGATAAAATAACCAGGAAAACTTAGGAGAAAGTCTAGGAAGGGTTAAAATAGCTCATGAGAAAGGAGGCAGTAAGCAGTTAATGAAAAAATAAGTATTGCAGGCAGGAAAGGAGCACAGTGTGTGTGAGGTGGATAGCAGAGGGAACTCACAGCTCCTTTACCTCATCTAGTAACCAGTAAAACAAACTAGGAAGGCAGCAAGGAGAGAAAGTTCCCCCTCCAAAGGAAAGCAGAGATCAAACTTAAAGAACGGCAGGAGCTTTGATAGTGTCTGTGGGAGGAGGGGCTGCTAGTGCAGCTGTAGAGCAGGACGTAGGAAAGTGAAAGTAATTGGTTCCCTGCAAACCATGTGACCTCTCTCCTCCAAACATCACACGCATGGGCAGAGAGGGGAGGGGGAGTGTACAGCTAGATTCTCATGTCTAGTGCGACCTGGCTTTTCATTACAGAGTGGCTGCCTCCAAGCACACAGGTAATGCTGTGCCTGCTGTTAGAGCAGCACAGGATGAATGTGTAATGAGCAGAAATGGAAGCCCCCATGACAAAATACAAACTAAAATAACTTATGCATGGATTTGTGGATTAACATTTTATTTGCCAGACAGTGTTTATGGATGTGTGTTTTTTATAAAAATGCAAAAAAAAAAAAAAAGTTTAAAATGACGACAGATTCCCTTTAAGGACCTTCAAGGGATGGACCATTTCAATAGGTCTGCGATTGCTGTTCCTGGTTCCATTCTTTTTATGCTATAGCTTAATTTTATTAATGCCTTTATATTCTCATGTTCAAGAAGAATGACTTTAAGAAGTCAGAAGAATTAATCTTTAGAAGAATGAATATCTTAAAATGGTTTTGCCCTTGTCTGTACAGGTAACAGTGTGGGGGAATAGATGCATGTCTTGGAAACACTGTAACATTTAAATATTTTAATCTAAAGCTACTTTTTTTAGGAAAGCTAAGGGGCATATTTATTATGCTGTGTTAAATGAAATTCACCAAAATATTGCATGGTGTGTGTAATTTTTTGCCATGTGAACACCATATTTGCCTTCATTATTTTACATTGCTTCCAGCGGAAGTCACTTTAAGAAAAAAACACGTAAAAAAAAGTAAGCCATTTTTAATGCCATTTTTTACACAGCAAAGCCTGGTGATGTGTGGTGTATCTTGCCGTTTTTTACACAGCATAATAAATATGCTTAGATTAGTGTTAACTGCTTGCATACAAGGTTCCAGCAAGTATAATTAATCTATACTCAATACAGTTTATTTAGCTACATTCCATTTTAATGTATTCTCACCAGGATTTCAACAATTAGAAAGAACTGAAATTGCTTATACAATGTCTCTAACTATTTAGAATTTAAATATTTAAGTGTGCAGATAAGGTCTATATATACAGTAAGTATGTATGTGCACTGGGGTTTGGAGGTGTTGACCTTGATGGAATTTGGTCTTTTTTTCAACCCATTTTAACTATGTAACTCCATTTATGGGGTTGATTTATCAATGTTCAAATTCAATTTGTTATCCCAATTGAAGAATTTTTAAAATTCAGATTCTATTTTGAATTTGGATTTATTAAGCACAATAAAGCACATTAAAGCTGAATGTAAAAATTCATCTAAATGCTGGCAAATTCATGTAGAAGTCAATAGGGGCAAAGTAAATATGTGTGCTGCTTGAAATCCAACATCATTAGTTGGCAAATATTATAATACTCATTATTGCTAAGCAAAAGTTAGCATTAACACCTGCTCTGGAGTTAAGATAAAATTTTGGTGTAAAAATGTAAATATTTTTGGAGCTTTGTGATTGTGTCATTTTATTACATACACTACGCGTTTGCAAAAGCCAAAAGCTTTAGCAAGGAAGTCATGGAGGCCTGAAATAGGTGAAAAATGGAAAAAAAGTTAAATCTTGGTCACTAATATACTGTAGAAGTTTGTGAATATTTTTTGTGCTAATGAAACATATTACATTCCCCCAAATGAGAGTTGTTCTAGGCAAAATGAAATCAATGTGTCACACTGGTTTTAAGTCAATACATTTCCCATACTGTATGCAGTGTGCAACGCAAAGAGTTTGATTTGGACATTATATGCAAAAATTATACATATAACTAGAAACTCAAATTTGTATCTTTTAGGTCAGTTCCCTCAGATATTATGTTTAGCCTTTTAAAAATTTTAAGCCCCACCCCATTTATACAAAAGGGAGGATGTCGTAAAAGATACAAATCCCTAGTTAACAGCACCTACCATTTACTTTCCTTTGGGTTTGCACTTCAAAATTCGACCCTTAGTAAATGTGCCCCAAATGTTATAAATGGTATTCCTAACAAATTAGAAGAGTCGTAAATAATGCAATATGATTACACAATAATTAAAGGAAAAGCTATTTAGAGAAAGAATTCCCATCAACAAACTGACAAGTAGTTATAGACAAAAAAAGTAATATGCATCAGTGTTTAATGCCATTACTAACACAGAATTAAGAAGTCATAGATTAAAAAACCTACAGGGATGCTTGCCGATTGTATAATCTAAATATGTACATCTCTTAACCACTTTAGTTTAAAAGTCGTTTATTTAGTAGATTAGAGACTTAGTAGATTCTACTAAATGGAGCGCACTTCCCAACAAAAATCTTATGATTAACTTCACTGTTTGCTCAAAAATATCCTGGGATAATTTGATTTTTAATGTATTTCATCTGGTCTAACTGTCCTGTATTAGGGTGAAAAAATGACTTTCAGACACATTAAACTGGTCTTCCGACACAATAATTATCATGCAAGTGACTGATTTACTTTAAAATAAACATGAAGGGCCACTAAGCCAGGAATGTCCTGCCCCACGTAATGTGCATAAAAGAAATGAGGATCAGTAATCATTGTCAACAGCTTCTTGTAACTAAGAATTGAATCATTTGTCTGTCTCACTGTGCAAATGATCATCATTTTATATCCCAAAGAGAAAGCCAGGAATAATTTATGTAGTAAAATAACAGTGCAAGAGGGCTAGGTTGAAAAAAATATTTATGGTTGGCAGATTTCATTTGGTGTACATCATTTTATTGATTTATTTTCTAATATTCTTTTATTTGAACTTTGGACTGTGGACTTGGAAGTGGTGAAATAAGCAGTACAAATTCTCATGACATTTATATTTAACATGTTACAGAATTATTTATCATACAGTACTTGTACTATTATCTAACAATGACATATTTATAACATGAACTTTATTAATGATACATACAAAGTAACCAATACAGTCTACCTTGCAGGTGCTGAAGTCAGCGCGATTCATTTAAAGGGATAGATAACCATAAATGAATTGAATGATACAATTCAGAGTAACCAATGCACTCTACCTACCATGAAATGAAGTCAGGAGCACCTTAGTGATTCATTTAAGGGCATAAAAACCATAATTGAAATGAAAACACTATCAATCATTAACCAGCCCTTACTTTGGTAAAGTAGTCTTTTACCAGGCAAAACTGTTATGCATGGGTATGGAATTGTTTTCCTCAAGACAAATTCTATAGCTAGGACCTTCAAAGGGAAACATGTACAGTAAATATGGTGGCATAACATCTCTTTCAGTGCCTATATTGCTAGCTAATATCTTGCATACTCCAAGTGATATTACAGGAAAACAATTTTAGTCAGGTTTATTGAAAGAATGCATGGAAATTTAGATGGACATTGAAGTACCTATTGACCTCCTTATTGACTCTTTTTATAAACTTTTTTATTGGCTCTTTGTTCAGACTCTTATACACATCTACCTTGGGACTGGGAGATTGTAGATATGCAATGAAATCACTCAGGAGGGGGTGTGCCCTGACTCCTCCTATCCCTTAAGGTGGCCATACACTATAAGATCCACTTGTTTGGCAAGGTTGCCAAATGAGCGGATCTTAACCGGATATGCCCACTAACGACTGGGCAATATCAGATGAATCCGAACGCTTGGCCCTGGGGCCGAACAATCGTATTACAATACTATGAATGGGCCCTAGGGCCCACGATCGGATCAGCCCGATATTGCCCACCTCAAGGTGGGCATATCGGAGGGAGATCCGCTCATTTGGCGACATTGCCAAACAAGCAGATCTCTCAGTGTATAGGCACCTTTACTCTTTAAATGATGCATTCTGTCACTAGAATATATAAATATATACACTACTTGCAATTTACCAGTGTGCCTGCTGGATTTTCTTAACATTCAGATGTATTGATGGTATATAAATTAACACTATTCAGTATGAACAATTCATTACAAAAATAGACACAAAATTATACCATCATTTTATGTCACTCTGGACCTGGTTTAGTCACAGGATCATTTTTAGGTGGCAAAAAAGTTCAAAGGTAACAAAAAAAAAAGCTGGAGTTAACAAATGCCGGCATTTATTCTTTTATAATCGATAATGGAACACTTCTTTTTACACCAGATTTTGCACTTTGCTATACATTTGCCTAAAGACGTCACACAGATTATGAACAGCTTTATGAGTATCTATGGCCTTATTTGGAATATCATAGTGTTAAGGTGCAATCAGAAGTGCTGCATGCCTGTAAACTCCAATTTATAGTTGGAGTTAACTTTTATTAATATACTGTAACTGGCTGATGGGCCACCAGTCCATGTAGCTGGGCGATGGACTGAATGACTGAAAAATTAAAATTAGAAAGTGGAAAACTAGAATTATTTTAAATAATAAAATTATATTTTGTAAGTCATTCTGCTTTTTGTTTGAGGGGTCACTAACCCTTGAAATAAAATTGTATTTCAATAAATAAAGGCTGTTTAGAAATATATATCATACTAACATCCCCAACCAAAACTCAAGATGCTTTGTTGTTTAGATTCAATTAGTCTATAGGATTGTAAGGTTTATTTTTATTATAGGGTGGTAAGGTTTATTTTATTTAATTGAACCCTTAGCCTTAGAAACTGCTTTTACAGAAAGGATAGTATATAGGACACTATATTTGTTCAGTTTGAAGAGGTATATACTTGTGTCTTACTTAACAAATAGCAGAAACTTTCTCCACATAATTAACTAAGTTGTATTTGGAAAAAAT
Organism: Xenopus laevis; assembly: GCF_017654675.1. NCBI lineage: Eukaryota > Metazoa > Chordata > Amphibia > Anura > Pipidae > Xenopus > Xenopus laevis. The sequence continues at coordinate 31,443,987 of NC_054378.1, read as the reverse complement.
AGATAGGAATCAAATACTAAAAACAAAACAACAATAAAAAAACAATTTGCCTTCCTGAACACAACCAGCTAGATTCCACTAGGAGAATCAGGAACACACTAACATAAGGTATGTAGTTCAGCTCAGAGATCACTTACTATAAGACTGCCAGCTTTGGCACAATAGCTGTGATGAACATCAAGGAAAGGTATAACAGAGGCTTTGTTCACTGAGGCTGGAAACTCAGTACAGGGAAAATGAGTCATTACATCTGTATAAAGGGAGGGGATGTGCGTTAGCTCTCTGTTCAGGAAGTAAGAGCAGCTGTGTAGCAGTTGGGCAGTAGCTGAGAGAGTTAAGGAGAAAGTCAATTAACTGTGAGTTAAATATTTGTAATTTTTCTGGATTAAGTTGCCCTTATAGTGACAGAGGCAATGCCAAAAGTAGCCCTTTAGCTGTACCAGTCTGACAAGGTGTCAAGAGACTAAACTTTGCTTTTCTTTGTTGTGTAAATTGAAAAATATCTTGTTTGTAAAAAGCCCTGCTGTGAATAAAACACAGATGCTTAACTGTCATATTGGGTCTTCCTTTGCAAAATATATTGCCATTTCTACTATTTAAATGAATTCCCACACAGGGTACACCTGAATTTTAATAAATTTAATAATTAGAGGTCAGAGAGAAGAATATGCGGCATACATATTTATTAGCACAAAATGATCCAATACTATTTATTCCAATCAGATGGGTCGGTTTATATACAGTATACTGTATCACACAATTCTCCCATGTTACAGCATGCTTGTTGTATAGCTGATGCTGCAGTTACAACACCATGTTATTATTATCAGCAACCAATAAATTCACCAAACCTAGAGGAAGAAAAAATTGATTTAATTGTGATGTGGAATTGCAAAAAAAAGTGGATATACTTAACATAAATTGATTATATAAACCTTTACTTTTTATACCAAAGAGCAAAAATAATTAATAATGCATTTTCATGAATAGGGATGGGACCTCTGGTAAGTGTCAGTGTGCAACACAGAGTCAAGAGACAGGTGATGGCGGTCCTTAAAGGATACCCCCCGAACAACGTAGGTCACTATAAATATATATTGCATATAACAGCTCATATGCTCCATGTAAAGAAACCTTTTTCATAATAATATATTTTTTTAGCGGTATGTGCCATTGGGTAATCCTAAGAGAAAATTTTCATTTTAAAATCTAAGGGCCACCCCCTGGGATCCTAGAATTCATCACAACATTATCTGTCAGGGAATTACTCAAGCTCACGGTCCTCACTGTAAAGAACCACCTACACTGCTTTAAGCTAAAGCTATTTTCCGCTATTCTGAAGGGGTGGCCTCTGGTGTGGTGATCCTTTTTATAGGTAAAAAGGACCCCTGCTACTTGTCTATAATGTCCTCTAACACACTTGTAAGGTATAATCATGTCCCCTTGCAAGCATTTTTTTTCCAGAGAAAACAACCCCAACAGTCTACCCTCATAATTTGAATCGTCCATCCCTCTAACCAGTTTAAATTGCATGTCTCTGCACTCCATACTCCAGGTGAAGCCTTACCAGGGACCTATAAAGAGGCACAATTATGTTTTCATCCCTTGAGTTTATGCCCTTTTTTATGCAAGACAGTACTTTAATGGCCACATAATGACACTGCCCAGAATTGGACAATGTGTTATCAATGCTCAACTCCAGGTCATTAATAAAAAAATTATAAAGCAAAGGACCAAGTACAGAGCCATGAGGTACTACACTAACAACACTGGTCCAATTAGAAAATGCTCCATTTACCACCACTCTTTGCAATCCATCTTTTAGCCAGTTCTCTATCCAGGTACAAATACTATCTTCTAGGCCAACATTCCTTAATTTAACCAGTAATCTTCTGTTTGGCACTGTATCAAAATCTGCTCACCTTCTAAAAAAAAAAAAAAAAATTAGTCAGGCAAGATCTATTACACATAAAATCATGCTGGCACAAAGTCATAGTATTAAGATTCACAATGAAAGCCAGTATCGTATCCCTTAAAAAGCTTTCCTACCACTGATATCAGACTAACCAGCCTATAGTTTTGAGGCTGAGAACGGGGTCCCTTTTTAAATAGATGCACCATCTTATCAATTTGCCAGTCTCTCTGTACTATGCCAGACCTCAATGAATCCTAAAAAATTAGTAAAGGGGTTTGGCAATCACAGAGCTAAGCTTGCTAAGTACCCTGGGATGAATACCATCCTGTCCCGAACCTTTGCTTATCTTAATATGTTCTAGTCGCTTTTGAATTTCCTCATGCGTGAACCATGCATCATTAGTTGTATTACTAGAATTGGGACTAGAAGAAGGAAACCTTCAATAACTAGTTCCTCATTTGTGTATGCAACATCAAGTCTTCCCTGGGGAGACATCATTGAGTTCCAGGAAGTTGGAAGCCGGAAGACTGCGTAACCAGGGGTGTAATCATACACAGCATTATGGAGATCAGAATCCATGATAAAAGTGAAAGAATATTTTAATAAACTTAGAGAAGTGATTGCAACTCACGGTGCTCACAACATATATACAAATTGAATTTGTAGAAAGTGGCAGGCAGAGACATATTCCAGAATCAGGCCAAAGAGTCAAGGCAGGTGGCAGACAAATGAAGTTGAGGAATAGGCCAGGAATCAGAACTGGGGAATCCAAAAGCAGAGCAAGGAGGGGCACCAGGGTACAGGAACAAGGCAGGAACTGGAACATGACTTGGAATAAGGAACAGAGTGGGTCACAGGAACTTGGAATAAGGAACAGAGCAGGTCACAGGAACTTGGAACAGGATCAGACGACACAGGAACCAATGACAAGGTCACATGAACAGCTTAATGACCAAGCACTGGGCAGAGGTCAGTGGCAGGCTTATAAAGGGTCAAGATTGGATAATGAGAAAGAGATGGGGATAATGAGAAAGGTGGTTTGTAGCATACTCCAATGATAATTTTCTTTGTAACCTTTTGGCCAGTTGAAATCTCTTCCCAGAGGGATTCCACCCCCTCCCCACTGCCATCAATGGATATGGTATAGCCTGTAGATGATGCAGTTCTCTCATGAAGTCAGTGATTGCGGCTTTTGACCAAAGCCATGTCTTTACAATTTGGGTTTACTGCCAGTGAAGGTAGTTCAGTGACTGTACTGGTATCTGTTTTCCTATTTTCATGCCCCAATCATCTTATTTTTAGCAATGGCGTATGCAATAAATAAACAAAATATATACAGTACACAGAGCTCATATAAGAACACAGAGCTTAAAGGAATTGTTCAGTGTAAAAATAAAAACTGGGTAAATAGACACAGACAGACCATACCCGCTTTTCTCTTTATTTAGCATGATCTCTTCCAAAGACACAATTAGACGAGGGTTGGGAGAGCAAGCATTTAAGGAGAGCCAACTCCCCAAAAAATATAAAAAAATTTAAACAAATAAGCTGAAATGCTGCTCCTCCTTATATATTGAGAGTGCTGGGGGTCTGTCTCCCCCCAAAGGTAACACTTTATTTTTTTCACTTAGGATAGGACTGACGCATGGACACTGCCTTGACGGGGTGCGTCAGCTTATGCATGCTTAACACAAACTTTGTAACTAAAAGTGTCTTTTTTAAGAAAGTTACAGTTCAGTTGTGCAAGAATATTTTCTGAGGGGGTTATATATTGAGAGTGCTGAGGCTACCTTCTTTAGTATATATGTATATATATATATTCCTGTGCGGAATCGAAACGTTGGTCCACCAAAATAAACCTATATGAATTGAATTGACTGTCTAAGTTTGATTGTATTTGGAGTGCCGTCATCGAAGGAAAGATTTGCATATTTAACAGACTGGCACCCAGCCTTTGGATCCTTTTTGGTTGTGCGTTCCTGTACATTTGGTCTATATATATATATATATATATATATATGAAATATTTATGATATCACTAACAAAAATAGGCTGTGCAAAACATGTAATATGAACAAGGCATTAGCTTTGATTAAAACTGTGTTACAGCAGCAAATAAAAAATCGAGTTTGTCCCTGTTGCATGAAGAATAATTGATCAGTGACTGCATCCGACCCTAAATGTACTCTCATTTATCATGGATCCGATTGCTTATGAATCAATATCTGGATAGGACTTCTCCCATAGGAAGTTAAATATCTGCCTGCCTTCTACGTACCACTCCTAATTTTTGTTGACAGAATTGTTTAAGTGTCCAAGATGCTATATGTGCTACTTTGATGTCAGTTTGGCAGATTTTTCACTTTAGAAGAATATTAGTTGTCAAGTCCATTTGATAAATGTCTGTTCTTCAACCACTTAAATGAACTATTTTGCTCTTTAAGGGAAATGTCAAACCAGTTCAGTTAGACAATTCTAGACCTATGTCTGTTTCTGATTTGCTATTACTATGTATAAATTCTAATTTTAAATACATTCTCATAAGTAGTTTATATTTTATATACTTTCTCATTCTCTATTTTCCATAGGAATGACTATGTGATTAATAGGTGTAAACCACAATTTACACAAAGTCTGAACCTTTTATGTCACTGCGCGCCATTCTGTTATTCATGTTTAGAGAGAATTTGAATATCCAACCATTACCTGTCATAATAAAATACTGTAGATGTTTACACTCTGTATTTCAGAGTAACTATATTGGAACAAGAGTTTGTCACTTCCTGGTTTATTCTGTAAGTGCCTTACCTTAATTAAAACATTTAAACACAGAAAATATGGTTGTTTTGACATGAACACAGATTTATTTTAGGTTAATTGATACCACAATCTACTAAATACAATTAAATGGGTTGTTCACCTTCCAAACACTGTTTTCAATTGAGTTGTTTTCAGATTGTTGTTCACCAGAAATAAAGACTTTTTTCAATTGCTTTCCATTTTTTATTTTTTATCGGTTTTCCAAAATTGAAGTTCAAAGTTTAATATTCATGTCTGTGATGTTTCAGACTGGCAGCTCAGTGATCCAGGAGCAGATTCTGAACTTTTACAATCGGATACATTTGTTGGCTACATGAGCTGATACATTTCTCGTATTCTCATATTTGGAACAAATAAAGTTATATATTTTATAAATTGGAAATCATGTAGAATATATCCGCATTCAAGATGTACCAAATCTGTCCTGGCCCTTTTAAATTCTATAGTCCCTCCATTGCAAGTACTCTTCTCAATACTGGTACACCCATCCTCCTCCTCATATAAGCATTTAAGTGTTTAATGAGGAATATTTTAGCCTTGTTGATATAGTTCAATACTCTCCAACCATTTTTGTTGATCACATGTTTAGGTGCCAGATGAAAATTAAGTAATTTGGTAATACACAGAAAGTTAATGGACCTCTTAAACAGGATTAAATAATAACAATATTATGAAGGGCTAATTTTAGTTTATAGGCCTCCACATGAAAAATGTGATTTAAAAGGGAATTGTCTGCAAACATTTAATAACTAATGCAGAAGTGACTGTCATAAGGTCTATACCCCAACAAAGCAGAGCTTGGTGAAAAGCTACACCTAAATCTCTATGTTCCAGATATTAGGAGTTCATATCATAATGTTTAAAAATTTATTTTAGGTCATGTCCACATATAATTGTTATGTTAAGAAAAATAAAATAGATCCTCTTATATTTAAGAACAAACTGTAATGCAGGGTATCCCAAACTCAGAACTAACACCAAGGACCCTGGTCTTGACTTACTCTTCTGCCTTTAGCAGCCGCCTTTGGCTTCGGGAGGAACTCTCCGCTACTCAGATGAAACTGGGACTTAGTGTGAGAGGACCAAGGAGAGAGTTCTGAGCAGGCTAGGGAACCAAACATATAGTAGTAGAACATGAAACAAGAAGCGTAGTCAATGGCCAGGCCAGGTCGGTGATTGTTGGGAATGTGGTACAGAATCAGGAGATAAGCGAGAGTAGTTGGGGTCACAGGCCGGGTCTAAAACCTTTGATAGACTTTTACTTTGGGCAATGCAAAAAGACCCTGCTCCTTGAAATATTCTAATTACGTTCTGGAGCAATGACGTCAGATGCAGTCACGCCGAATAAAGCCGGAAAGACCTGAGCAGGTGAACCTGGAAGAGAGAGACACGGCGCACACATCAGCAGTCTACGGAGAAGGAAGGGAATACGGTGGGTGTCCCTATTGCACCCCCACTAGACCCCCAATTAGCATTCCCACCAAACTATCAGCTGTCTATAATATAATTCAGAATAGGTCTATATATTATGTCAGTGGACTGACAGATTAAAATATAAACAGAAAGATTAATGTATTTCATCTCAAGTAAATCCTAACCATTATTATTTCATTACTATATTTTTACAAATTATCTGCTCTTGGTATTCAGCACATGCAAGTTAATACTACACCCTCTAGCTACTATGAAAAAATGAACCATCAACAAGTATTTAATGGAGATCCTCAAACCCATTAAACAAATTTCCTTTCAAGCAATGCATTGATGAATGAAATGTCTCATACTAATGCAAGAATAATCAATTTAGAATGCTTATGACAATTAAGAAAGCTTGTGATAAGGCTACAACGGGCCATGCTTTGTCAACCTAGATTTGGCTAAACCTCTAACTAATAGGATCATTTTTCTTTAAAAGGTATCCCTTTTAGACAGCTCTATCAATGAATATGAATTATGCAAAGCATAAAAAGGACTACTGTCATTAATTAGGCAAATTCATTTTTTGCTGCAGCTAACAGGTTAAAACTGTAGATAATATGAGTGATCTTTTTGCTGGTTCTCAGTGACTGACAGTTTCTATTCACTAGTATATAAAGTTATTATAGAAATCTCAAAAAGACATGTTTGGCATATTCATCACAGGCTTTGTTTTAATATTAAGATGACAGAGCAGCAGTGTTATTGATTGTTTAATGTTAGTGGAAGGAGAACACAGCATTAATCTTGTATTATTAGTTAAGTAGTTGAACTGTCTCCCATAATAATGGCATTTCCACAAGCTGTTTTTGCCCTCTCCTTCTATGTTCTTCAACAATTAAATGCATACATCTGTCCCTCAGTCAATATATAATCTAGGAAGCTACTTTGAATATATCAATATGCTTACAGAAGATATAACTGAGCAACCAATATTAAATTCTACAGAAATGTAAAATGCAGCACGGGACAAATTTTATTAGCTACATGATTAAAATAAAACATGATTAAAAATAACATTGACTGTGTACATGCTACACAGACATACAGTAGTACAGCAATGCTATGGATATTTTTTGTTTTAACAGACAACTAAATGGTTAGGGATACTACTTTCATTCTTAATATGTTGTCAACCAGCTCCTTTGGTCTTAACCATGCCCAAATCACACAAACAATACCATGTGGTCTTTAAGCCATGCCTATATAAATGAGATTAACAGGACAGACTTGTTAAGATATATAGATGATTATTGTTTTATTAAATCAGCAAGAAGTGTTGTAAACAAAAAATAATATTTTAACATATTCATTGCTCATATACAAAAAAAAGTGTTGCTGTAATGATTATTGAAGATACCAAAAAGGCAAAATATATGTACTGATACATATGCTAGCTCCCAAAACATCCCGTCTATTAGCTACTTATGCAATTCATGTGTGATTTTATTTGCAATAAACTTCAGAAGTAATTTTATAAATATCATGTTTAATAAGCAATTGAATGCTTTTCAGTTTGCCACATCAAATGAAAGATAATTTCCAAGCAAAGGTTTTATCACCTTTACCTAGCTCAGATTTAAGCATTTAGGGTACTTGATCCCAACTAAGATCCTTACTGGATGCAATGTTTAAATGATTTTTAGCAGACTTAGGGGACTTTTATCAAAGTCTGATTTTTTCTGGTTCAACTTTTAAAGGGGAAAATCATCATTTTTAGTTAAACCCCCGATGGTGTTAAAAGTCAGAATAAAAAAGTACTCAGACCTGCCGAGTTCATATAAAAGTCAATGGCAGATGTCCCAAAGATATCCTGATTTGGGATAGGTTTCCGAAAAAGTCGCAGTATTCGGAGTCAAAAACAAAAAAGTTGCAGTATTCATTAGGCAAATCCGATAAAGTCACAGAAGCTGATTTTTTACAATCTTATCAAGACTTTTTCTGCACAAAATTTTTTCTGGGGAAAATTTAATGATAAATAGGAGGGAAAAGTCAGTGCGGATTTGGTCAGAGAGACTATCCAAAAATAGTGAGATAAATTCGGATTTTGATAAATAACCCCCTAACAGTGTGGTGATCCAAATTAAGGAAGCACCCCTTATCAGAAAAACCCAAGCAAAGTTAAGGGGTGATATGATAACTAGGTATAAATATGTAGGGACCCATAGGTTCCTATGCTTTAATCCCTACCCTTCCTCTTTTTCCCTAGTTACTAGGCAAAAGCCCATGTATCTAGTTTAAGTATTCAGTTATTGGCCAAGGGGTGTAATGACCACTTCCTGCCACACATTCATATAGTGTGTGGAAAGGGGTGGATCTTCCTCTTTGGCTGCTGGTGTCCTTACCTACTGGTTGTGCTCATTGAGCCTGGGTACACCAAGGCAGAGTAAAGCCACCACCCTAAAGGGACCTCTACCTTTAGCGACTTAGTCAGGGACCAGGGAACCCCGTGAATGAGGTTTAGCTAGAATTAGGTTATAACTGCTATAGACTCTGTAGGAGAGTGAGATAGATATAGCAAGAGCAGCTTTGTGCTCCATCGAGGATCTGTAGCAGGGAGTAGCTTCCCAAAGGCTTCTTGATTGCCTTCAGTGAAGGGACCACAGTGGATAGGGTGTCAGGCTAGACTTCTTCTCCATGACCACTCCGCTGGGTGAGATCCGGACCACTTCAAGGTACATCTGCCTGGGATTCCTGATTACTGTTTGACTACAATGCCTTATGGGAGTCACATTCCTCAGTTGCATCATCCAACCTATTTTAGCATGTGATGTTACATCTACCTTTACCTCTTAACTACTGTGAGTAAACCTGGGGACATTGTTCTTGTAACAATAAACTACCATTCTATTGTTTACCATAAGAACCTCCTGGCGTCCATCATTTTCCTATTTTTTCCTGAGTGTTGTAGTTCCACTACACCTTTATGGGAAACTTTCTCTTAGCGAAGGCCCTGATCCTGATGTGTGAGTTGCAATGTAACCCATGCTCATATCACTAGCTGGGCACTTAACTCCTTGTGATCTGGATAGCCCAGATTAGCGTTACAAATATATAAGGGGATCATATAATAATCTCTCTAATGCTTTATTTACCAGTAGGTCTTTCCAGCTGACCTGAGATCACCCATTCTGATTAGAAGAAAAGAGGTCCCACCTAAATATTCGGAAGGGGTTTTTTTACAGTGAGAGCTGTAAAGATGTGTAATTCTCTCCCTGAATCAGTCGTACAGACTGGTACATTAGATAGCTTTAAGAAGGGGTTGGATGGCTTTTTAACAAGTGAGGGAATTCAGGGTTATGGAAAGTAGCTCATAGTACAAGTTGATCAAGGAACTAGTCAGATTGCCATTTTGGAGTCAGGAAGGATTTTTTTCCCCCTCTGAGGCAAATTGGAGAGGCTTCAGATGGTTTTTTTTTTTGCCTTCTTCTGGATCAACTAGCAGTTAGGCAGGTTAAAAAAAAGGTTGAACTTGATGGACATGTGTCTTTTTTCAACCTAACTTACTATGTTACTATGGTACTATACTGTCTTACATTTTCCTACTAAGAACAACTGGCATCAGAAAACTATTTATATATCACTCATAATGATTGTAGTAACAGATAAATGAACCAGTTGCCAATTAACACAGCTTCACAGAAATACAAGGGCTGTTGTTACTAAATCCTTTAGCTATTTTAGGGAAAATTATGCTTGCCACATACTTATATTATGCAATTTCATAAAATTGCATCAGCAGGTGCTAACCTGTAGTGTTTTCTTTTAGTGAAAGATGTATCTAGGTTTTTTAAGGAACTAATTAGAGCTGAAATTTTGAATTTTGGTATACTTTTTTCAAGATTTTGCAATAGGATTAATTGCTTTAAATGTAAAAGTTGGATGGGTCCTTATATATTGACTCTTGTTAAGCTGGCTACACTATACAAGCAAAGATCTATTAATTTGAGTTCAACAAATAAACAGATCTTTGATTGATCAACATCAACAACAATTTTACTTTAGAGGCTTCTGCAAATTCATAGTAAGTAGACTGTATCCATACCATTATAAGATCCTTGCCTAAAGGGTTTTCTGCCACACTCTGATATATTGCAAACCTTACAGATATTGGTCTTGGAGAAAATTATTTCTGTCCCCATATACAAGTCAGAAGAAAATATCATTCTATGTATGGGCAGCTTTAGAATCAATAGCAACACCATTTAAATTAAGAATATGGTTGCATAACCATCTATATTCCCAACAAGTTATAGCCATAATATAAAAACAGCATTTTTCCACTTTAATTTTGTTCCATTGTCACACCCTAGTGCTTTTATGATTGACCATAAGAGAGATGTAAATGAATCATCTATTATACAATTCTTTATAGGATTTTCTTGCAAAATGACTATTAAAGGTTTTAGGTGTCTGCAATGTATTTGTGATATGTTTCTCTGGAAATCAACTACCACAGCACATATAATTTCAGGTTTCTCTTCTAGTAAATGAGAAGCCAGTAAAATATGTTTTTGTATTGAATTTCCCTTTGCTCTTATTGTTTCCTAAGCCTCAGGATACAATTCTAAACTTAACTTGTGCAGGTAACATGGAATGTTTTCATCTGAATATACTTCTTTGTGAAAAATTTGCTCTCCCTTTAAAAGAAGATGAGTGCAAAAAAAATGCTGAATTTAACTTTTCTAGAAAAATAAAACCTTGTGCAACGTTTGAACCAAAATTATACCATGGAAATATAATCTCGTTTTCAAGTCACTAGAAAAACCTCTTTTTTTATATTTTTGTTTATTTTAATGGCTCTTGTTTCTATTTAGTGTTCTTAGGCACAACTCCTTTTGTAATAGTTGTTATGTAATGTAATAATGTAATAATGTAATGTAATCATCAGATGGCGAATTTCCAGAGGGTATTGTTAAATTCTTTACTAATTCCACCCATCTAAGAAAAGAATGTTTCATGCAGTATTGAACACATATTTAAAACGTAATCATGGAAGTAGAGAGAAAATGGGAAAAATTCATAGGCAAACTAAATTTTTGGTGAATTTAGACTTTTATAAAAGGAAAAACGTGTAATGTGATGCTAAAAATACTTTACACTAAGTTGTATGTAATGTCCAATGACAAATTACTTCAGAACTATATAATAGTTTATTGATTTGCATGAGGAGATTTACCATATTATATCAATGTCAGAAAATATTCCAGCATGTGTAATGCATATGTCCACGGAATGCTTTAGAGAGTTGAAATGGAATTTAATAGCCACAATAAAACAAAAAAAAATCTCATAAATATCTCCTTTATGTTGTCCCCTAGAGGGTAAAAGGTTTCAGTTATTTGTTTTGTCATATAAATTTTTTTGACAGTAGATTATTAAGAATGAGACTTGCTGTGTTCAGTTAAGAGCAGTTTTTTGATTTTTTTGCCATTTGTCAGTTCAGCATACACATTCATGCTTTATCTACGTTTAATTTTAGTCACAATGAGGTCTTCTGTCTTTGTCAGCAATCCTATACTGTATGTTTTCCCCTGCTAAAATGCATTCAGGGGTTCTTTTTCTCTCTCCTTCTGAAATGACACATTAGCATCTGTATCTAACATTTTGCTTAAATATGACTCAGACACAATTACAATATTTCCTGAGTAGAAATAAAGGTTTTATGTATAACATCTAGACAGCATGTTCATACCAATGGATCATGTTTGTTTTAAACCATTTTACGCTTTCAAGCTGTTGTGTTAGTAATCGGGCAATAGACTATATGTTTTCTTTTGGATAATCTTAAAAGCATAAACTATTCAAATGAGAAGAAATCACCTCATGGATGTCTATAGTCTTCAGATAATCCAATATCATATTCATCTATATTCGTAGTCTGTGGCCAAGCCCTGAAATTGTATTTTTCAAAGAATGAAAAGAAATAAGAAATGTTTAAAATAAACATTAGGGTAAATACTGTGTTTTAACAATTTTAAGAAAAACAAATACAATACAAATACAGGTATCCGGAAACCCATATCCAGAAAGCTCTGAATTATGGGATGGCCATCTCTCGTAGACTCCAGTTTATCTAAATCATCCACATTTTAAAAAAAATATTTCCTTTTTCTCTGTAATGATAAAACAGTACCTTGTAATTTTTTACCTTCATTTTGCTTCCTACCTGAAAGCAAAACCAACCTATTTGGTTTATATAATGTTTAAATGATTTTTAAGTAAACTTAAGGTATGAAGATCTAAATTATAGAAAGATTGGTTATCCGTAAACCCCCTATTCCCCTACCTGTAAAAAAATGTCATTCTTTGTATTTTGTGTGCTTTCTGGACCAGATAACCACACTATTTTTGAGAAATTAATAACTCAGTATGAATGGCACCTAAATCTGGAACTCTGATCTGTTTTCTAATTTGTTAATTGTTTGACACAAGTTTGATTATATTCATGTGAGAAATGATCCTCAACCTTTTATGGTTTTCACAACTTTTCTGGCTTTTTTTTGTCTTCCAGGAATAATTAAGAAATGAGGGTAAATACTGTGTTTTAACAATTTTAAGATAAACAAATACAGCTATTTGATTTTAAAATTTGAATTATTTAAATTAACAAGAAGTCTATGGACTTCAACGAGTGAAGTTAGAAGTCGCCACAGTCCTCTAGAGTGAAATTCTGCCACTCTCCATTCATTTCTATGGGATTTCGAAAGGCGAATGGAAAGGATGAACTTTCACTTTCACCCATTGATAAATACTCTTTTAAAAATCCCATAGAAATTAATGGAGAGTGGCAAAATTTCACTCTAGAGGACTGTGGCGACCTCTAACTTCACTCGTTGAAGTCCATAGACTCCATGTTAATCAAATAATACAAATTTTAAAAAAAGATTTCCCTCTCTTTTGTAACAAAAAAACAGTACCTTACTGGGGGTAGAAGATACAAATTATTTAATGTTGTAAATGTTTTTTTATCAGATGTGGATGCCTATTTATTGAAAGTCAGATTTTAGAGGTTTTAGTATTTTTTGAAACCATGACTAAAAGCACAAACTCTTAACCCAGGATTGTCATGGAATTTATTAAAAGATGAATGAAAGAATGAAAAAAAGTGATGAACAATGTTGTAAAAAATAAGAATACCTCAAAAACCTCTAAAAAAAAATTTAAATTTAATTTAAAGCAGTCCAATAAAATCAGCACTGCTCTCATTTAATTCTATAGGAACTTGACAACTTTTACTTGGAAAAGTTGGGCATAGAGGTTTTTTGTAGTAAATTTTTTCACTTAGAGCTTTTTAGAAATATAGGAAAACCTTTCAAGATTCATGAAATTGGAAGGGAGCACCCAGTGCAGGTGGCCATGTTGGCATACAAACATGTGTATAATAGGACATGTGTGTGGCTTAAGCTGCATCCACAACTCTTACATCATATTGATGGATCGCTTTCTATTATTAGACATGTGTGGCTTAAGATACATAAACATCTCCTCTCCTACGTCATATGACTTGCTCTCTATGCGCTTGAGCATCACCCAACATGGACACATGCACGGGGAGCTCACTCCCAGTGTAGTGTGGGTGGCTTAGTGATTGCTATGGGTATTTTTTGGAGACCCAACTTTAGTGAGGGAGACTATTTTTTGCTCTGTAAGCGTCCTTTAATTTAGCAATAAAAATACTGCACCTGTGTAAAAGGCACTTGTAGCAGGCAAATACATTTGATACAAATGCATTGTGAAAAGACGAGTCCACCGGCACAACTTTGTCAAGGGCTCCGTGCCCCTGCTGCTAAGCCCTTTCCAGAACCCCTTCAGCCCCCCCCCCCCACATGCTTGTTCCTTATTTTGCTGCAACCAGGGCTGGAGAGGGAGCAGTAAGGGCAGGGAGCAGGTCTGGGCTTGCAGGGCCAGGAGAGCCAGGGACCACTGGGTTTTTTCCCAGTGTCTTGCCTGCTCAGTCTGACCCTTCATTTAGGCCAGCAAAAAAATTTCCCTCAAGGACAATAACTCTTGCTCCACAAGGATTAAAAGATTATCAGCCTTAATAGACTCAAACTGGCCATACACATCCAGATGGTCAGGCAGTATGGTAAAAATCAGCTAAACTGTCTAACCATATCCAAGCATGTTCAGCGAACTTTAATGAACCAATAATGAGAGTGTGTCTAGGAGGCTTATCATTAGGAAAAAGGGCTGTAGTGTGGCAGAAAATAGATACATATAGTTTCTTAAGTACCAATAAATAAATTCTTCTCACATAAAAGGCACCATAGGTATGTTACCTCAGTTCTTTGCAAATCTCAGGACTAGCAGTGAGGCGAGGTGAGCTGTCACAAAGGCAGGGATGCATTTGCAATCCCTTAAGCAGAGGGAGTGGACATTTTCTGTCTAAAAAAACATGCCAAAAATACTTCTGAATTCTCTGCAAACAAAGAGTTTTAAAGAGTTAAAAAAAGAAAAGAACACTTGCCTAATAATTAATTACACAAAAGCATGGATGGTATGAAACAATGAGACCATATGTTGAACCAGATGATGGGATCTAGGACATGATATAAAAACCTTTTGGTTTATATTATACATCTGTATATTTCTAAACTCCTGTTATTTATGTGTCTACTGCATATGGTCATCTTCAGTCAATCCTGATTTTATTGACATCTTTAAGTTTTTTTCTACCTCTGTACTAGATGAAGCAAAGAAAATATTTAAAAGCCTAAACATAATGGTTTATTAGATTAAAATGTGCATGACTCAGGACTTTGTCCAGAACATTATTAATATGGAGAATTTTCAAAGCAATTCAGTCTATGTAAAGAATGTAACGGGCTCATACATACATAGAGAAAAGCATGTTGTTTTATACAGAATACATTGCAGGGATGTGGTACTGAGGCAATGTGAATCATTTGCAGCTTGCTTGGAATGTAGGCATCATAGGGTGGAATGAACAGTCCTTTTCTGGTTTTGCTCCATGTTCAGAGAAAAAAAATGATCTACCAGCAGGGAGCAAAATAAGTCTTGCAATTCCTGCCCCTGAGGACAATCAAATGTCCCTTCACAATATACAACAGGTGTTTTACTTTCAAAATATATAAGTCCTAGTAAGTTCTTAATATTATCAAAATGTTAGCTTGATATCTCTTCAAGGGTAATACCCCGTAACCCCAGGAGTGGTTATCACTTCTCATAGTATTACAACAACAAGAGTAGCAAATCAAGTGTTTGCTTTGGTCCAGGAGTGTAGAAATTTCACTATAGGACTGGTTTGCAAGGCAGCACACCTCAACGCTTATGGCTTGGGACATAGTAACTTCTTGTTGTATCATTGTCACATTTAGGGGCAGATGTGAGTTCAGATTTTAATAAATAAAAAATCACCCACGTTCTATTCATTTCTATAAGATTTTTGAAAGCATATTTATCAAATGGTGAGTTCTAATTTTCACCCATTGAGAAATATCCTTCTAAAATGCCATAGGAATGAAACTTAGGTGAGTTTTTATTTATTAAAATCTGAACTCACATCTGCCCCTTAATCTCTTGCATATTTGTACTATCCTTTTTCTTATGCAATAAAACACATTAAAGGAACATTAACACCACAAAGTGAAAGCATTTTAAAGGAGACATTTTACGTCTCAGCTTCAGATATTTTTTTCATCCTCCCTCAAAATATGTTATGAATGCATTTTACTTCTTAAAAATGCCATTATACTAGAACTACAGAGCGAACCTTTCTGCTCTGCATCGAGGCTGAAATGAGAGATGGGAGTGTCTCTTCAGTGTCCCACAGGAAGGGGTCACAGCACTGACTGACCGGCTGAAATTTGCTGTTGCAGGGAAGCCCCTCCCAATTTCCTGCCTGTGTCTCTCTCTTTCTGCTCCCAGTCTGCCAGTCTGCACATAGCTGTGCAATGTAAATCATTTACAATAAGAGTGTGGCTGTTTTATAAAGTATAAATTAACATTTTTGGTATTATTATTATGTAGCATCTAAATAGAGATACATGTTTTTGGCAGTTTTCTCTACAGTGCACAAAAGTAAGTACAGTTCTTCAGTTCAGCAGCAGCAGCTTAGATGCTGTTTTTTCTGTAACTCCCTGCATCCAATGATTAGTACATTATATTGGGCACTGTTTCTATTGCTTTTTAAATTGCATACAAGCAGGGAATTACACAGACCTTCATAAATGTTTATTTCTTTCAACTGGCACAAGCTTCCTGTAATATAAGCCCATAAAAGTATTACAGCTTAAGCAATGACATATCCATTTTACATGAATATTTTTTTTTTTAATCTATTTAAACTAGTCATCTGCTTCCAGTATTGATGTTCAGGGAGGACAGTGTTGATGCAGGCAGGACAGTCCTTGTAGGAAAGTCAGCAGGCCAGGCAGATGGGAGGCAAGTAGGGCGAGGCTAAGTGTCAAACAGCAGGGAAGGACTGATCAAAAAAGAATCCTCCCTCACTGCCTGATGCTCTGTTAATGAGGCAGAAGGTGCCAGCAGCCCCTATGCCTCTTGCTGAGGACAACTGAACAATAAATTTGCAGAAGAGAAGCATAGCTTTCACATTACTACACAAATAGCAGGAGCCAAAATCCATCATATTGCCCCCAAATATCTGTGTACTTGTGCCAGCAGCCACCATGTTGCCCTATGTACCTGGGCCAGCAGCAGCCAATCCCTCATATTGCCCCCAATCTGTATCTGTGCCAGCAGCAGACAAAAATTCACAATATTGCCCCCAAATATGTACTTGTGCCAGCAGGAGCCAAATATCCATCATATTGCCCCTAAATACTGTATGTATATGCGCCAGAAGCAGCCAAAAATCCATCATATTGCCCCAAATCATCTGTTTACCTGTGCAAGTAGCAGCCAAGATATTGCCCACAAATATGTACCTGTGCCAGCAGCAGCCAAAAATCCATCATATTGGCCCAAATCATCTGTTTACCTGTGCAAGTAGCAGCCAAGATATTCCCCACAAATATGTACTGTACCTGTGCCAGCAGCAGCCAAAAATCCATCATATTGGCCCAAATCATCTGTTTACCTGTGCAAGTAGCAGCCAAGATATTGCCCACAAATATGTACCTGTGCCAGCAGCTGCCAAGAGGAAGGTAGGGAGTATTTGCAGTGTGAATCATGGGCAAGAGGGGGTTGGAACAGGCGGTTTATAAAATTGAAAAATGAATAAAAATCAGGTTCCAAAAAAGAAAACAAATTCCCCTTAAAAGTGTGCCCCCCCCCATGATTGAACCCTAGGCAGGTGCCTCCTCTGCCTGCCCCTAGTTCCGGACCTGACTGTACACTATATTGCCATTCTTTAAAATGCTTTAATTTTTAGATGTTGCTGTTCCTTTAATTACTTAATGTGCATTAATAATTTTACCTAAACTATATTTCTTATTTTGTCACAAATCCACAAGGCACTCCTAAATGAAGTGAACAATGGGTTTGATCTCATGTCAATTACTAGATAGGCACTGCTATATTCTATATGCTCTGCCTGAACAAAGCAGCAAAAAAGTGTGATATCTGTGATCAAATTCACGTATACACTATTTGTATGTGAAGGGAATACCTGTGTTTTTGATAGCACACGAAAACCTCAACCACAACGAAATGTGTAGCAACTTATCAGTAGGATGGAAACTTTAGTTATACTTTTTACTGAATATCACACATTAAAGGGTTATTAATCAAGGTCCGAATTTATCTCAGTATTTCTAATATCTAACTCTGAGCAATTCCGAATTCCCGAATGGACCTTATTTATGAAGAAAAAAGCCAGAAAAAATAGGGTCGGGCAAAACTCTGAAAACTTCTGAGCTTTCCCGGAAAACTCTGAATTGTTCAGAGTTTTCCACAAAAACTAACATATTTCCGAAGTTTTCATAGTTTTTTGCTCTGAATCCCCGGAATCATCGGATATCTGTACGGACATCAGCGCAGACACTGGGACCTTCCTCAATAACTTATATAGGACCGCGAGAGCTTTTAGATGCAGAGTTTTAAGACAATCAGGCTTTAATAAAACACAAATAATTCATAGTTTTTTATTTTTGCTCCGAAAACTACGAATTATTCGAGGTTCAGCTATTCAGAGCTTGATAAATAACCCTCTAGGGGTCTTTTTTTGCCAGTAGAAAAATCACCATATGTAGAAGGTCCCTTTATCAAAATTGGAGATAGAGGGGGAAAATGCTAGCAAAAACAAACGCAAGCAACTCTTCTTCTTATTTTCTCAAATGCTAGTTTATTTCAGTAAAAAATCAAACCAAATTCCACATTCATGTTTTTCACACAAAAATTGCTGCTCAGCGGCAAGAATCATATTGTAAAAGTAGGAAAATAAATAAAATTGTTAGAGAATATTTAAAGTGACTTCTATGCAACCTCAGCAGCTAATACGGAGTTTCTCAGCAACTTTTCACAAGGTTTTTTTCTTTAATAAATCCTGACTATTTGAGGTTTCAGAAATACACGTCTGCCCAAAACTAACACTGACTTAAAATTAAACAATTCAAAATGATTACATAAAAATGCAATGCTGATATGCTAATACAATATGAAACCTGACCCATTGTCTAAGCACTTGCTTGAAGAATAAATAAAGAAATAAAGCATTCTTTCAGCACAAACAATAAAAAGTGCTTACAGTATAAGCAGTCCAACAGATGTGTTGTTTACTTGATGGAGTCTTTTCAACACACCCCGTATACATACTGTAATTGTAGTTTTTCATTCATCACCAGTTCAGCTCATAGCTGAAACGTGTGCTTCTTTAACTTTTTAGTATTTGAGACATTTGAAGATAATGTAATAAGTTTTGTGAGCCAGTGCAGGCTTGACTATGGGTGTACTGTGCAACCAATTTGAAAAAGAAGAGGTGTTTCCAGTTTTATGTTGCAAAATAATTTTATGGGGGTAAAAGGTTGGTGCTTTTTTTCTTCGGGGAGGATGTAAAATTGCTAAGTTAAATTGGAGCTTGGAGTTACAAGCTGTGATGTAACATGAGGCAGATATCTGTAAAGCATCAGTGTTTACACCTGCAGAGTTAAGAGACTGTCCATCTCCTTGCTAATGTGCATGCTTCGGCTTGTAAAAAAGCACCAGGGTAAATAAGATGGAGAAGAGAGAAACACTGGGGTTTTATTTAGCAAAGTCTCCTGGCTACAAAAAGTGGGGCTTAAAATAATGTGAATAAAAGATGACCTCTAAATGAAACTTAATTATCCCTGCACCCTAAAATAAAGAAAGACATTTAGCCATTCATTTATTATTATTATTATTATTGTTATTATTTGAAACGTGTATGGGATAAAGATGGAGCCAAGACAAACAAAGCAGAATAGAAGAATATATTAATAAAAAGAAATATAACATAACTTTCCTGGAATACATCAAGAACATTAACACATATTAAACAGCCTCATTCCTAAAATAAATAAGTATATCTAACTTTATATATTTTTTCATTTGCAAATTTTTAGCTGAAATGTTTCATTCCATATTCTGTTTGCAACCTTAAAGGAAAAAAAAGTAAACTTATGCAGGTGTTCCAAACTATTAAACATGCTGAAGTCAAAAACTTTCCTTTTCAAAGCTGTGGTGACTTTCCCATATCTGAACAGGTTAAAACATTTGATTAAAAATAAGATAATCATTTCACTCAAGTAGATTGTGAGTCACGTTCACTTTTAGTGCCAAATAGCTTGTTATACAACCACTTAAATGAACCAAAGTTGAATTTTCAAACTGCTACATTTATTTTATTGATTTCTTCCTAACAGCCCAGAGGCTTTGTATAATTGTAGTTATATAATAAAACCAACAGCACAATTAATTTAGCAACATTCTACCAGGAAATTGATTTAACCTGTCATTAACATACTCATAAAATTATGCTTAATTGCATTGTTTTTGCTAGATCACTTAATATAATTACAAGATCACTGAGTGATTAATATATAAAACTGTCAACTACCATCAACTACATTGCAAAACAGGTTTCATTTTGCTTGAATTCCAGCTAAACTGTAGAAATATTTTGAAAGCAACAAACAGAGCTGGATAGGCTGTAGCATACGAAGTACGGCAGAGGTTATAGTTTTTATATTACACAATATAGTAATAATATTTAGTTTAAAATCATAATGCTGTGTTTTCTCAACAGAAATATAATAGTGAGAGTCTACAAAATAGCATGAGAACCTGGCCTGGTAACTGGCCGCGAGCGGCCAGTTACCAGGGGTGTTTTTTAAAACTCCTCTAGTGCAGTTAGTGCAATTTAGTTGTGTGTAGGTGCAAAGGGAACCCTGGTAGTAACACCATCTGTGTACTTGCAACTGTAAAATGTAGTTGCATCTGCCACAATTGTATGTGATGCAACAAAACACATGTATTGTATTTTGAGAGGAATATGGAGCAACTGTGTCAACAATTGTCATCATAATGGATATTGATGGGCAAATAAATTTGGCAGGTGAAATTTGTGAAAGTGCGGAAATAATTTGGCAGTGTCAAAAAAATTTGGACGCGTGTCAGAATAGTCATGTGCATAAAAACTGTCGTATATCAAAATTATTCAGACACCCATTGACTTTAATGCATTTGAACAAAATATGTGCTCATTTTTTGGTGACATGGGACAAATTCACCCATCACTAGTAATGGAGTCATTTCCAGAACCTGGAGGCAATATGACATCAGCAAATAATTTCTTAACCACAAATCTGATTAAGTCAATCTAAAGGATTAAGAAGTACAGCAGGACCGGCCAGGGGTTGTCCTTTTTATGTTCAAGAAAGGCCCAACCTTTGTTTGGGACCCTGTGATGTAGCCAAATATATGTGTATAGGTAATCAGTAATATTTACAAGTATATCTATGCCAGCAAATTAGTTTTCACTTCAAATTTCAGCTTAATTCATCCCAAATTGAGCTTTCACGTGTATCTAAGAAAGCAAACTGCATTCTTCATACACCATACCTTAACTGGTATTCAGGATGAGCCCCCTGGTCCATGCACCCCTAGGCAGACAGCCCAGTGGTTTGGGAACCTCTGCTTTAGTATAATGTCATCCTAAGCTGTTTCTCTGCTGACAAGCCCTGGGCTTTCTGCTGCGGAAAACACAAGGGAAAGTGCGTAACAAAACTACAAGTCCGTAAACGAGGTACTGGCAAGGATTTTGAAGCAAAAAGTTCAAGGCAGGCGGCAGGAATCGAAGTAAGAAGTCGAGCAGGAGTCAAAACCAGGAAAACAATCTCAGAATAAACACTTTGGCTGGAACAGTAAACTGGAACCTATCTTGGGCACTTTCAAAATGGAGACTTGGCCCTTAAAAGAAGATTTGGTGCCAAAGTTTGAATCTGGTGCCTGTTCGTGATGTCATGATGATCAGCATCATGGCACCAGCGTCAATCCGGAAGTGTGCGTCTGCGCACCGATAGCCTACGAGAGACGCGTCGGGAGGTAAGCAATCTCTCGGTGCATTTTACAGTTTGTGTACTTTTACTAGTATGTTTGGGGTTGTTGTCTTGTTGAACACCCATTTCAAGGGCATTTCCTCTATGGCATAAGACAACATAACAAGTATTTTGATGTATTGAAACTGATCCATGATCCCTGGCACTGAACTAATATTTAATTGTATAAGCACTGTTTCGACCAACTTCTGGTACCTGTTACATTCCACAATTCTTCTGCATTTTTTGGTTTAGCCTCAGAAACAGCATTTTTGAGGACACCCTACACGTTTTCTATTGGATTAAGGGCCGAGGGTTGGGCTGGCCACTCCATAAC
Source organism: Xenopus laevis (assembly GCF_017654675.1). Classification (NCBI taxonomy): domain Eukaryota; kingdom Metazoa; phylum Chordata; class Amphibia; order Anura; family Pipidae; genus Xenopus; species Xenopus laevis. The sequence continues at coordinate 31,421,960 of NC_054378.1, read as the reverse complement.
ATCAATCTTGTTGGTCTGGAACCAAGATATTGCTCATTTACTGGTGTGTTTGGAGTCATTGGGGCTCATTTATAAACACTGGGCAAATTCCTGCTTGTCAGGGCAGCACTTGGTATTTCTTAGCACAATTACTAGCCAGCAGCTTTCAGAATGTTATTTCCTATAGGGTTCTAGTCACAGCTGGATACATACAATGAAGCCTCATTTTACATACCCTAGTTTTAAGTTTTTCGATGTGTTATACGATTTTGTGTGGTCCCACCAATATATAATGCATAATACTTTTCCTGACTTGGGGGATATACTGTACATAAAGTTGAGTAACAATAGTAAGAGTTTGTGTGTGTGAGTGAGGTGGACACAGGCAGGAGCAAGAGAGGGGGATTAGGTGCAAAAAATATATTATACTATTATAGATATTTCTATATATACATACATACATATAGAATTAGGCAGAGGGTTATAAGTGATGAAGAGTTGAGTGTGGGGGTAACTCAGCAGAATGAGAAGGAAAAAATACTAAAAAATCAGTGAATAGAGTGAGGCCATTGATAGGGGAAGGGGATTCAATAGAGCAGAGGGGCAAGGAACTGTAGGGGTTAATGTGCTTTGTGATAAAAATGAACTGGATGGTTGTAGACAAAATCCACAGCCAACCTGTACCTATAAGATTCAATAGTGAATGTAGTTACATAGTTAGACACAGGTTCATTTATAGTCTCTATAACTCACACATGGTTTGACAGACCTTCTTACACACAGTTGCCGTCATCACTAATTAAGACTAATAGTTAATTTGACACTGGCATTCACACTCTAAGCTTAACACAACAGATTCACATTCATCTACCCTGGGAAAGAAGATGCTTCATCGGGAGGAGATTCTCTACTGTGATTCTCTCATTCCTCACACAGTTGACAAGCAGGAAGCTTCTCACAGAGGCAACGGGCGGAGCTAAACTGGACAGCTCTCTGAGCAGTAGAATAAGCATTTGGATGGTCCATTATTTGAAGGGGTGCTGACCATAAGATGCAGGGCCGGATTTCACTGCTTGATTTAAACTTACAGTATTCTGCAGTCACAAACATATATCAGCCATGCTCACCAGACAGTTTAGCTTGTAGTCCACTGCCTCCTGTTCCTCATGCACACACACTCACACACGCTGTTCTACTTCCTGAATCCCTCGCTCTGTCTATGGGTCCTCTGCTGGGCCAAACCAAGAAGCTTCTGTGCTGGGAAATTGTTTTGTCAATAGAGTACAAGCCTGCCCGCACTTTCTCCCCCCACTTGAGCACGCTGGAGCAGTGGGAAGCTGTGCAGCCCCGGCATTTCCCAAAAAATCAGCTGGGCGGCATGCCTCGCCACAAATCCGGGCCTGATAAAATGTACTGTAAGAATTTTATAATCTTATTGCAGGTTCTTAATGGTAATTTTAAGAAATGTGTTCTCGCCCCTATCTGTGGACGCCCATGTTTCAGGCCAATATTTCTTAACGTAATCAGTGACCTTCTGTGTGGTACCGTAAAAAATACTTTAGCAAAATCTAAGTAGATCAAATTTACTGCCATCCCAGACTAGACTATCTGCCCACCTCCTTATAGAAAGCAATTAGATTAAGTCTGACAAGATTTTTTATTCTTAAACCCATGCTGGCACAAACTCATAGTACTGGGATTTGCAATGCATTGAATTTACACTCAACATAAAGTTAGAAAATAAAAAGCAGTAGCAACCAATTTTCATAAATGAAACTTTAGTCTATCCCTTCAGTATATTTGAAGGATTAACGTGTTAAGCATTAGCAAATGGAACATTTTGAAAGGGTTGTCAAAGAAATATAGAATGCTATACATTTATACAATTTCCCAAAGGCTCTGGGATTATTAGAATCCCCTCTACATATTATTAGGACCACATCCCACATGCACTTGCTATTGCTGTATAGCTTTGGTTTGGTGAGCATTATGAACTGTGAGGTCATTTACTACATGCAAGGCAAATTGCAACATGTCAAAAACCTGGCTTGGTGCTTAGCTTATCAGGATCAAGGTACAGAATGCAGCCATACTTGAGACAGAAGAACCCTTTTAATATAATTAAGGACACACTTGTGTCCATTAGCGATCTTGCACTAAATTGATCCTTTTATTTCTCAATTGCCTCTGTGTATATAGGGCCTATAAATCCACACCCACATCCCAGAATAATTTAATATTAAAATGATGTTGTTGTGAACGTTATATCACATATGTGATGTGTAGAGATAGAATATGAAGGAAAGGAGTATATGTCTAAAGACCAAAAAAGCAGCAGGAGAAATGTATTTTGTGGGTCAGCATGTGATGAGCCTGAAAGATCATTTGTTTTGGTGGATTCCTGCAATATGTCACCCTTTTGATGTAATGCTGTGTAATGTCCACTCCACAGTTCCTTGTCTTATCAGCTTTATTTTGTATATAAAAAAGATTTACTTTATTAATGGAAAAACTGTTCTTTTGCATTTAAGCATTTTCTGAGTGAGTAATACATGGTCCTCTGGAGCTATTAAATTTAATTTCTTAACAATTTGTAAATTACTTTTCGACAAAATAGTATTTCCATTTTATTTATAATGTAACAGTTTCAAAAGCGTTGCTTTAATCAGTGGCAAACATTTCAGAATTTTCTTTCCCACTGGCAAAGATTATTTAGCCGGCATGTCTAATGCTATTTATTCAATAGAACAAAGTCTACAAACTGAACTCTCTTTATGTGATGTTTCGATATGAGATTGATCTCAGAGGACATCCTGCAGTTTTGAAAGTGGGATTATTGGATTCTGTGGCTCTCTCAGATGTCAAAGATCTTTAAACAGTGTCTTGCAAAGTTGCTGTATCCCAACTGTCTATGAGCCATTTATAAAATCATCAAATAAGGCTGTCTGTCTGTTAATTATAGCACACTGGTTAAAAAACGAAGAAGAAAATAAAAAGCTTTCCCATATTGTGCAAACAGAAATGAATATATTTTACAGTAAGAGATTGGCGACTCTGTCCCATTTTGCGAAATGGAGAATTAGCAAGACACCAATATTATGCGCGAGACAATTTTTTTTATTGCATAGAATTTTTGTCGCAGTTTCCCGAAAACACGAACATCTGTTGCAAATCTATGCCTGCTGAATTAATTCACCCATCACTATTCACTATCCACTATCCAATCTCACACATACAAAATCTGAGTTAAATATAGTCAAACACATTTGAGAACTGTACTGGATTAAATAAAGGAATCAAGACTAGAGAGAACTGAGGAACTGATTGGACTAAATAGTATTGAAATAATGTCTGTGAAAGGGATTTGGTGTTTCACATAACTTTACACAGAGTTGGGCTGCCAATGAATTTGTTGCAAGGGTGTATAAAATTATGTTGGTGAAGGCTTTTGCTTATTTAGACAGGAATATAATCAGACCTTCTTCTTAAATGGACACTATTGAGACATGTATTTTGAATCTACTGTCTATTGTATGCTGAATGTTGCTATATTTATTGATACCAGCAGATTTTATTTATTCAATTGTTGACGCAGAAAAAGATACAAGAGCTCATTTATGAACATAGGTGCTAAATTGCACATGTAGTTGACAGTGCCAAGATAGTTCTTTTATTTTCTATAATGTCTCAATAGTATGATTGTATGACACCAACTATACTCAGCCCTAGAGGGTCATATGCGTCCAGGATCTGACTGTGTTCTGCACCTAGCTCCGGATTGTTGCTGGCTGCAGAGCCAGGGGGCATGAGGCAGCCCTGTCCTTATTGCTTGGCATAGGGCAAGTAGTAAGAACATTGCCTGCCAATCTATCTGACCAACTGAATTTTGGAATAATGGCTTTTTGTACTACCCTCATAAACAGGCCAGTGTTGGGCTAATAATATTTCATTATATAATTGGGCATAGGGTATATTTAAGAGCCATCAAGTGTTTAAAGACAGCTCTACGCACTTTTCTTCTAAAAACAATCTCACACTCAATTCAGTTGTATAGTGTTTTGTAGTATCTTTAAGATAGGGCAACTTCCACATCTGGTACCTTCTCATTGAAAAGTTATTGCCTATTTCAAAGTCCAAGGATGTGTACATGCATATGTATTGCATTGTATTTCATTATATCAAAGCAGAGGAATTTGCCATGCACGTTATTAAATCAAGTGTAGATAAATTAGTATAATTATTCTG